>NW_027252274.1:637144-955716 GCF_044704955.1 Pristiophorus japonicus
AAAACTGGCAGCTTCAGTGTCGGTTCAACTTTAACTTGCTTCTCCATCGACATTTGAATATTCGCCTCAGGAGATTTTTTTCTAATTCTCTGTTTGTAATATTGCCAAGGTCCTGGACGAAGTCCAGGCCCTCCTCCTGTTACCCACAGTTATTCGCGCACTGATGAGTTTTTCCCACTCTGCTAATTAATTGTATACATTGTTACCAAATTAACGTGCATCGGCCCATTCCCACACGATTCGATTCGGAATTGTTAAGGGAAGGGTGTTTCTGACTAACTTGATTGATTTTTTTGAGGAGGTAACAAGGAGTGTCGATGAGAGTAGTGTGTTTTATGTAGTGTATAAGGATTTCTGCAAGGCTTTTGATAAGGCCCCACACAGCAGACCGATTATTAATGTAAAAGCCCAGGGATCCACGACAAAGTGGCAAGTTGGATCTAACATTGGGCCAGAGGCAGGAAGCAGAGGTAAAGTTTGAGGGGTATTTTTGTGACTGGAAGGCTGTTTCCAGTGGGATTCCATAGGGCTCAGTACTGAATCCCTTCATTTTTGTGGTACACATCACTGATCAAGGCTTGAATATTGGGGGTATGATTAAAACATTTGCAGATGGTACTAAAATCGGCTGTGTGGTTAGTAATGAAGACGGAAGCTGTTGACTGAAGGAAGATATCAATCAACTGGTCAGGTGGGCTGAACAGTGGCAAATGGAATTTAATCCGGAGAAGTGTTAATAATGCATTTTGGGGAGGGCTTACAAGGAACGGGAATACAGATTAAATGGAAAGACACTGAGAAGTTTAGTGGAAGAAAGGAACCTTGGAGTGCATATCCACAGATCCCTGAAGGGAGCAGGCCAGCAAGATAAGGTGGTTAAGACGATATACGGAATGCTTGCCTTTATTAGCCGAAGCATCGAATACAAGACCAGAGGGTTATGCTTGAACTGTATAAAATATTAGCTCTGGTCACCACATTACAGGAAGGATGGGATTGCACTGGAGAAGTTACAGAGACGATTTACGAGTATGTTTCCGGGAGTGGAGAATCTTATACGAACATCAGAAATAGGAGGAGGAGAAGGCCTGCTCCGCCATTTAATACGATCAGGGCTGATTAGATCGTGGACTCAGGTGCACTTTCCTGCCCGCTATTAATCATCTTTTATTCCCTTATCGTTTAAGAAACGGACTATTTCTGCCTTAAATTTATTCAATGTCCCAGCTTCTACAGCTCGGTGAGGCAGCGAATTCCACAGATCCACATCCATCTGAGAGAAGGAATTTCTCATCATCTCAGTTGTAAATGGATGGCCCCTTATTCTAAGATAATGGACTCTAGATTTACTCTCCCCTATCAGTGGAAACATTCTCTCTGTATCTACCCTGTCATGCCACCTCATAATCTTACACGATTCGATAAGATCACCTCTCATCCTTCTGAATTCCAATGAGTAGACGCCCAACCTACTCAACGTTTCCTCATAAGTCAACCCCGTCATCTCTGGAATCAACCTTGTGAGCCTTCTCTGAACTGGCTCCAAACCAAGTATATCCTTTTGTAAATATGGAAACCAAAACTGCTCGCAGTATTCCAGGTACCCTCACCAATACCCTGTACAACTGTAGCACGACTTCCCTGCTTTTATACTCCATCCTTGTCGCATTAAAGGTCAAGATTCAATCGGCCTTCCTGATCACTTGCTCTGCCTGCATACTAACCATTTGTGTTCCTTGCACAAGTTCATCCAGGTCCTGCTGTACTGCAGCACTTTTCAATCCTTCTCAATTTAATTAATAATTTGTTCTTTGATTTATTTTTCTGCTAAAGTGCATGACCTCACATTTTCCAACATTATACTCCATCTGCCAAATTTTTGCCCACTCACTTAGCCTGTCTATATCCTTTTGAAGATTTTGTTTGGCCTCCTCACACGTTTCTTTTCCTCCGATCATTGTATCGTCGGCAAACATGGCTACGTTATATTCAGTCGCTTCCTACAAGTCGTCAATATAGATTATAAATAGTTGGGGTCCCAGCACTGATCGCTGCTGCACCCCACTGGTTACTATTTGCCAACGCGAGAATGAACCATTTATTGCAGGTCTCTGTTCTCTGTTCGTTAGCTAATCGTCTATCCATGCTAATATATTACCCCCTACCCGTGAACTTTTATCTTGTGCAGTAACCTTTTATGTGGCATATTGTCAAATGCCTTCTGGAAGTCCAAATACACCACATCCACTGGTTCCACATCCACCCTGTTCGTTAAATCCTCAATGAATTCCAGCAAATTTGTCAAACATGACTTCCCCTTCATAACTCCATGCTGATTGTGCCCAGCCGAATTTTGCTTTTCCAAATGTCCTGCTATTGCTTCTTTACTAATGGACTCCATCGTCTTCCTCACCACAGATGATAGGCTAACTGGTCTATATTTTCTGGCTTTTTGTCTGCCTCCTTTTTTTAAATAATGTAGTTACATTTGCAGTTTTCAATCTGCTGGGATCTCCCCAGAATCCAGTGAATTTTTGCAAATTACAACCTAAGCATCCATTATCCCTGCCGCTAATTCTCTTAAGACCCGAGGATGCATGCATCAGATCCAGTGAATTAATCTGCCTTTAGTCCCATTATCTTACTGAGTGCCACTTCCTTCGTGATTTTGATTGTGTTAAGTTCCTCCCCCTATAGCCCCTAGACTATCCACTGTTGGAATATTGTTAGTGTACTCACCATAAGGATTGATACAAAATGTTTGTTCAGAGTTACTGCCACTTCCATGTTCCCCATTACTAATTCCCCGGTCTCGTCCTCCAAGGGACCAACATTTACTCTGGACCACTCTTGTCCATTTTATATACTATAGAATCTCTTGCCAGCTGTTTATATATTTCGTGCTAGTTTACTTCCATAGTCTATCTTCCCTTTCTTAATCATTTTTAGTCACTCTTTGTTGGCTTTTAAACGCTTCCCAATCTTCTATCCTCCCACTAGTTTTGGCCACATTGTTTGCCCTTGTTTTTAATTGGTTACCGTTCTTTATTTCTTTAGTAAGCCACGGATGGCTATCGTTTCTCTCACGCCCGTTCCTCCTCATTTTTCTTGAGAGTTGTGAAATATCTCCTTAAATGTACACCACTGTTCATCAACTGTCCTAAACTTTACTCTATTGTCCAAGTCCACTTTAGCCAACTGAACACTCATACCTTCATTGTTTCCTGTATTTAAGCTCAGTACGCTAGTTAGAGAACCAAATTTCTCACCCTCCATCTGAATGTGAAATTGAATCATGCTATGATCACTCATTCATATCTATGAGGACAGATTGCATAGGCTGCGTTTCTTATCCTTGGAATAGAGGAGACTGAGCGGTGACCTCATTGGGCAGTATTAAATTATTAAGTGCTCGATATAAAGAATGCGAATGGCATGTTTACCTTTGTTGTAAGGGGGATGGAGTATAAGATTGGGGAAATCGTGCTAATATTCTGCAGTGCCAATAGAAAGGGTCTATTTCCCTTAGCAGCAGTGTCAAAATCCAGGGGCTTAAATTTAAAATAATTGGCAGAAAGTTTAGAGAGGATTTGAGGAATATTTCACACCAATAAGATGGCTGGGCAGCGGAACTCACTGCCTGAAACCCTCACCACATTTAAAACGGATTGGATATGCACCTGAAGTGCAAAGACCTGCAGGGCCATAGATCCAGATCTGAAAAGTGCGATTCGCTGGTTTTTGGCTGGCACAGACACGATGGATCGAAATGGCCTCCTTCTCTGCTGTAAACTTCTATGATATTATGATTCTATAAGAACATAAGAAATAGGAGATCGTCTACCTCAACTCCACTTTCCGGCCCGATTCCCACATTCCTTGATTCCCACATTCCTTGAGTCCAAAAAATAGATCCAAGTCACCCTTAAATATACTCAAACATCAGCATCCACAGCCTTCTGAGGCAAAGAATTGCAAACATTCACAACCCACTGAGTGAAGAATGTATTCCTTATTTCGGTTTTAATATAGAAACTCCAGCTAGGGGAAACAATCACTCATTATTTAGCCTATCAACCCTCTTTCAGCATATTGGCTATTTCACTGAGTAACCTCCCTTTACTAAATGCCAGATAGTGTAACTCAATTCTACTAAATCTCTCATCATAAGACAACCCTCGTAATCCCCTGCATCAGTTAGCGATCCTTTGTAGCAGCATTTCCAAGGCAACTTTATCCTTTCTCAGATAGGGAGACAATTTCCAGGTATGGTCCCACCAAGGCACTGCACAATGTAAGCAATATTTCCCCACTCTTCCACTCCAACGCCCTTACAGGAAAGGACAGCATGCCATTTGCATTCCTTATTGCATGCTGTACCTGCATGTGTGTTTCTTGCACAAGGACATGCAACTATCGCTGAACAACAACATTTAAAAGTTTGATACCATTTAAACATATTATGTTTTCCTATTTTTCTTCCTAAAGTAGATACGATCACATTTCCCTACATTACACTCCATCTGCCAGCTTACTGCCCACTCACAGTCTATCTATTTCCCTTTTCAGATGCTTTGTGTTCTCCTTACAAGCTTACACTCCCACACAGCTTTGTAGCGTCAGCAAACGTGATTACAGCACACTCGGTCCCTTCATATCGGTAGTTAATATAGTTTGTAAATAGCTGAGTCCGCAGCACTGATCATTGAGGCTCCACACTAGTTACCAGCTACTAACCTGCAAAAGTTCAAATGAACCCTATTCTTTGTTCCTTTCCATGAAGAAAACCGTCAGCCATGCTGATATATTACCCCAATACCTGAGCCCTTATCTTTTGTAATAACTATCTATTTGGCATTTTTTGGAATGCCTTCTGGAAATTTAAATATACTGCATCCTTTTGGCTCCCCTTTATATATCCTGCTCGTTACGTCCTAAAAGCATTACAATAAATTTGTCAAAAACGATTTCCCTTTCATAAAACCAGATTTGCTCTGAGTGATATGATTTTCTACGTGTCCTGATTCCACTTCTTTCACAACGGATTCCAGCATTTTTCCCCAACATTGATATCAGTCTAACTGGCCAGTAGGTCTCTATTTGCTCTTGCCCACTTTCTTGAATAGCAGTGTTATATTTGCTCAATTCCATCCTAGAACAGCATCAGTAATCTACTGAATTTTGGAAGATCAAAACCAATACATCCGTTATCTATGCATTCAGCCCTTTTATAAACCTAGGATGTAGCCCATCAGATCTAGAGGGGCTTGTCGGCTATTAGTCCTATTCATTGCCTCGTACTTTTTCTCTACTTCTATTCATTGCATTAAGTTCCTCACCCGCATTAGACCCTTGGTTCCCCAAAATTGTTGGTATGCTTTTTGTGTATTCAAATGTGAAGACTGGTACAAAATATTTGTTTAACGTTTCTGCCATTTCCTTACACCTCATAATGTTTTCTCCTATCTCAGCCTCTAAGGGACCAAAGAACACTTGTGCTACTCTGTTCCTTTTTACATTCTTGTAGAAGCTATTACAATCTGTTTTTATATTTCTTGCTAGTTGTCTCTCATATTATATTTTTCCACATTTTATCAATTTGTTTGTCATTCTTTGCTGGTTTCTGAAATTCTCGCAATCCGCAGGCTTACGACCACTCTTCGCACTATTATAGCATATTACAATGTAATGCTATGCTTAACTTGCTGAGTTAGCCACGGCTGGATCACTTTTTCCATGAAATGTTCCTTTCTCTTTCTGTCTTTGCTTCTGTCCGTGTAATAATGAGGGATAACTTGTCCATCCAACCAGTTCCACCCTAGTTTATATCGGTTTATACCCTAAAACATTGTAACAGATGAAATCACCCCATTCCGGGGACCCAATTTGTCCCACAGCTCGTAGGTCGTATGTTCACATTGGGTATGATCAGCATCCCTAGGTGGTTTGATCATTATTTCCCAATAAAGTTCCTATCGCTTCTTCCAACTTTTGGGTCCAAACTTCAAACTCGTTTTCTAATTCTGTATTTCTATCATTCATCGCTCGTGACCCGACTGCGAGTACAGCTGATACATACGCCTGAGTTTGCAGGTTCTGCAGCATACATAACAGGTCCTGGGCCCTTATGAGGTGTGCCTTGAAAGTCTGCATTGTTTGGCTAAGTACTTTTCCAGGTTAAGTAATTGCAGTTATTTCAGGCTTAGCTGTTTTCCAGATCAATGATTAGCTGCTCACTCATTTGTTGCAAACGAATGCCGCAAATCCGAACCACGGTCTGCCCTTTTCCAATCTGATTGCATTGTCATCCACTTCTCTTGAATGAACCATTGCAAATTAGCTTTATAATTACAGGACAAAATTGCCTTGACGAAATCCGTCCCACTCAACTTACCGAAGTGTTTCTCTAAGGCTCTTTCTATGTCAGTTGTACATTCAGATATTCTGCGACATTACAAAAACTGGCAGGTGTACAAATATCCCTGCACTCCCCAATGGCTATCCGTCCTCGAACGATGTACCAGAAAAATGGGTCAGTCTTAGAATGTTTTTTAAACTAAAATAAACACCACCGTTTGGTCACACCAGATTTTGCTAGGGCTTTTGCAAGCTTTCCCAATTGTCTGACGTTACTTCAATATGGCACATTGTTCTTTTATTAGGTATTACACAAAGGTGAGCATTTATCTGTAGTTTACAGTATAGAACGGAAATTATATCACCCGTGCTGCCTCAGGTAGTTTCAGTTTCCTTTTGATAGGAGTTTGAAATAATCAGTGCAACGCACCAAGGCTCTCTTCAACCTCACCCCACCTGGAGTATCTTCTGTTCATTGGCCCATGGGTTGGACTCGTCCCACTCGAGATGTTCTCTGTTCCTTGTCCTTTGCCTTGGAATCAAGCAGCTTGGGCTATTCTATGTTCATTGGCCATTATCTTGTCTGTTTGGATCCGGATCCTCCTCCCGTGGGCCACTACTGCCTGGTCCCTCTCTAGGCTCAGCCCATGCTCCTGGTACTCTACAGTCTAAATGTCATAAGTGGCCCTTTTATACTACTTTTCCAGGCGGTACCAGGAGTTGATATTGACACAGGTACCATTTTGGGGTCTTCCCAAATAGTGGGCTGGCCAATAGGGCGTGGAGTTTCTTTCAGACGAAGGAAAGAAGAGTCGGCAATCACCACATCCATAACTTTGATGGACAAGGGCTGATTGACTCGTCCTCAAGATGCCATATATTTGTGGCTGACCAATTACCGCCCTACAACAGGGGAAGAGGGTTGTTCGTCCATTTTATCTGGCTCGTGCTTTTTCTCAAGGCCTTAGCCAGCAACTTCAGAACATGTGATCTCCTATTCTACAAATATTATTCTGTCCCAGGCTTCGTACTTCCAAGAACCAATTGTAAAGACAGTGTATTATGTATTCTCAAGACCAGTTAGTCGATTCTTACATTGTATTATTTGCATGAAGTTAGAATGCTTCTTTTTCTCAGTTTTTCAATGCTTGGCAAATTTTAGGCTTCAGGACTACTGTATACTTGTTCGATTAACATGAAAAAGATGAACATATAAAAAAAATAAAAAGTTCTATTTCAAAAATGCATGTGGTACATTGAATCTTAATGCGTGTGTAAGGTTATAAGAAGGGTCGACAATCAGTTCGTAGCCATTAAATACATCTCTGGCTAATACAAAGGAGATTAAAAAAATACATATCCAATCCAGATTTAACATATAGTGGAATGTTATTTCACAGATGAGCTTGTGTTAAGTATTGCTGCAGTAAATAGTGCAGACTGGAGCAAGAAACTCCCACTCCAGACACTCCATCACACACATCTGGGCTGAAAATCCAGTGAAATATAGAGGGAATGTTGCACTGTCGGCGGTGCCATCTTTCAGGTGAGTGTTATGTTCTCCGAGGAGGGCGGAGACGGTGCTATGGCACCATTTCTAAGAAGAGCAGGGGAGTTATCCAGTTGCACAAATTTATATTTATCCCGCAATCAAATTCATGACTAACGGAGATTATCTTGTTATTGTAACATTGCTGTTTCGGGAACCCTGCTGTGTACAAAATAGCTGCCGCATTTGCGACAAAAAATACAATGACTAACGGTCAAAAATTATGTAATTGGCTGTAAAGCCTTTTGCGACACCCGTTGGTTGTGAAACGCGCTATGTAAATTCAAGTGTTTCTGTAAATGCGGGAAATATTGAGTTGGGGAGTAATTGAACGGTGGAGCATGTCCGAGCGACTGAATGGTTTCCTCCTGTCCCTGCATTCCTCGGTCTCTATAATATCACAGAACATATCAACGTGAAACTACGGCAATGGATAATACTAGAAGATAATGAATGGAGCAGCGTCGTGAATCCTCACCGCAGCCCAGGAAATCCATGGGGAGGTAGATACCCAGAGAGATTCTGCTTCTCACGTGTCAGAAGCTATTCTAATACTGTACCGGTCCCTTGTCACAGTTAGCCCTCTGGAAACGGTTTCAACATCATCTGTAACGTTTGAAAAATGTTAATTGCAGTGAAACGAGGCTTATTTCGAGCCCTTTTCTATGGTTACATTTTTCTACCCTAGTTTTAGATTACTTTTATTCCAGGTGTTGGTGCAAATCCCGAATTCATGCCGTTCTAAAGATATACATTGCTCATTCAATTGCAAGCCTCAACTCCGAGATTGAAAGGGATGATTGTCAAACGCCGGGAGTGGGGTAAAATTTGAAATTTGATTGGGAGTTCGGGGAATTCACTTCGTGCATCGACAAGAGTGAACCGCATCATTCAACAGGAGGAAAACTGAAGCTGTTTCTGTTTAAGGTGCGGCCATGCCGGCAGAGCCCGGCTTTCTGTATATTGTTAGTTAGAAATGTGAGCAATATATTAGGCCAAGGTTTTGGGCATTTTCACGTCAAACATTGTATTATTATTTTCGATATAATTATTGCAGCACAAACATTACAGTGAAGGGAGTTGACGCGCTGCCAAATGACGGGAAGTAATATCAATGCTCCTGATCTTTCTTGGTCCCACGGGAAATGTCCCACAATTATAAATGATGTTTTCTCTTAAGCTCTCTTCTCACTTGATCTTGACCCTATTCCCACTAAGCTGCTGACCACCCAACTTCCTTTTCTGGCTCCCGTGTTAGCTGACATTGATAGAGCGGCTGGGAATTGCTGGGCCTGTTGTATAAATGTAAGTTGTTGTTTTCCTGGTGTGGGGAAGGTGCTGCCTCTGGGGGTTGCTGGTGCCGGGCCGGGTGGTTCTGACTCAGGCCCCGAGAGCCGCACTCGGTGTTGCCCGGGGGCCGAGAGCCGCACTCGGTGTTGCTCGGGGACTGAGAGCTGCACTCGGTGTTGCTCGGGGACTGAGAGCTGCACTCGATGTTGCCCGGGGACTGAGAGCCGCACTAGGTGTTGCCCGGGGACTGAGAGCTGCACTCGGTGTTGCCCGGGGACAAAGAGCCGCACTCGGTGAAGCCCGGGGACTGAGAGTCGCGCTCAGTTTTGCCCGGGGAACGAGAGCCACACTCGGTGTAAAAGGAGGCAGACAAAAAGTAGGAAACTATAGACCAGTTAACCTAACATCTGTGGTTGGGAAATTGTTGAAGAGTTCATTCTTTAAGAAGCATTAGCACGACATTTGGAAAAGCATAATTCGGTCAGGCAGTCAGCATGGATTTATGAAGGGGAAGTTAAGTTTGAAGAATTTGATGGAATTCTTTGAGCATGTAACGAACAGGGTGGATAAAGTGGGTGTGGTGTATTTGGACTCCCAGAAGGCATTTTACAAGGTACCACATAAAAGATTACTGCACAAGATAAAAGTTCACGGGGCTGGGGGTAATATATTAGCATGGATAGAGGATTGGCTAACTAACAGAAAACAGAGAATCGGGATAAATGGTTCATTCTCGGGTTGGCAATCAGTAACTAGTGGGGTGCCGCAGGGATCAGTGCTGGGACCCCAGCTATTTACAATCTATATTAACGACTTGGAAGAGGGGACTGAGTGGAACGTAGCCAAGTTTGCTGACGATATAAAGATGGGAGGAAAAGCAATGTGTGAGGAGGACACAGATAATCTGTAAAAGGACACAGATAGACTAAGTGAGTGGGCAAAAATTTGGCAGATGGAGTATAATGTTGGAAAGTGTGAGGTCATGCACTATGGCAGAAAAAAATCAAAGAGCATGTTATTATTTAAATGGAGAAAGATTACAAAGTGCTGCAGTACATCGGGACTTGGGGGTACTTGTGTATGAAACACAAAGGAATCGTATGCAGGTACAGCAAGTGATCAGGAATGCCAACTGAATCTTGGCCTTTATTGCAAAGGGAATGGAGTATAAAAGCAGGGAATTCTTGCTACAGTTATACAAGTTATTGGTGAGGCCACACCTGGAATACTACGTGCAGTTTTGGTTTCCATATTTATGAAAGGATATAATTGCTTTGGAGGAAGTTGAGAGAAGGTTCACTAGGTTGATGCCGGAGATGAGGGGTTGATTTATGAGAAAAGGTTGAGGTGGCTGGGCCTCTACTCATTGAATTCAGAAGAATGAATGAGAGGTGATTTATCAAAACGTATAAGATAATGAGGGGGCTTTACAAGGTGGTAGCAGAGAGGATGTTTTCACTGATAGGGGAGACTAGAACGAGGGGGCATAATCTTAAAATAAGGGGCCCCCATTTAAAACTGAGGCAGGAGTAATTTTTTCTCAAAGGGTTGTAAATCTGTGGGATTCGCTGCCTCAGAGAGGTGTGGAAGCTGGGACATTGAATATATTTAAGACAGAGATAGACAGTGTCTTAACCGATAAGGGAATAAGGGGTCATGGGGAACAGGCAGGGAAGTGGATCTGGGTCCATGATCAGATCAGCCATGATCGTATTAAATGGTGGAGCAGGCTCGAGGGGCCATATGGCCTACTCCTGCTCCTATTTCTTATGTTCTTATTTTCATATATAGTGGGTGCCTGGTATGGGAGTGTGGATTTGACTCTGTATCTGTCCATCTCTGGTATGTGGATGAGGGTTTTACTCTGTATTTTAGTTTCTGATACGAGAGCATGGATTTTATCCTGTACCTGTCAATTTCTGGTAATTGCCTGTGGGTTTCATTCTGAATCAAAAAGGGCCATATTACAACATATTTCTAAAAGGACAAAGATTGTTAAAAAAAAAAAGGCCTGAAGGCTCTGAGTCTCAAAGCGAGGATCATTCGTAATAAGCTGGACGAATTAACTGCACAGATAGCTGTTAACGGATATGTTGTAATTGGGATTACAGAGTCATGGCTCCAGGGTAACCAAGGCTGGGAACACTACATCCAGGGGTATTCAATATTCAGGAAGGATAGCCAGAAAGGAAAAGGTGGTGGAGTAGTGTTAATGGTTAAAGAGGAGGTTAATGCAACAGTAAGGTAGGACATTGGCTGGGAAGATGTGGAACCTATATGGGTCGAGCTGCGAAACACCAAAGGGCAGAAAACGTTAGTTGGGGTTGTTTATTGATCACCAAACAGTAGTAGGGAGGTTGGGGATGTCATCAAACAGGAAATTAGTGACGCGTGCAATAAGAGTACAGCAGTTATCATGGGTGACCTTAACCTAGATATTGATTGGGCTAACCAAACTTGTAGCAATACTGTGGAGGAGGATATTCTGGAGTGTATAAGGGATGGTTTTCGAGACCAATATGTCGAGGAACCAACTGGAGAGCTGGCCATCCTAGACTGGGCCTTGTGCAACGAGAGAGGATTAATTAGCAATCTAGTCGTGCGTGGCCCCTTGGGGAAAAGTGACCATAATATGGTACAATTCTTCATTCAGCTGGAGAGCGACACAGTTAACTCAGGGACTAGGGTCCTGAACTTAAAGGAAACTTCAATGGCATGAGACGTGATTTGGCTAGAATAAACTGGCGAATGATACTTAAAGGGTTGACGGTGGATAGGCAATGGCAGACATTTAAAATGACATGGATGAATTACAACTAATGTACAACTAATGTATCTGGCATAAAATTAAAAATGAAATGGTGGCTCAACCGTGGCAAACAAGGGAAATTAGGGACAGTGTTAAATCCAAGGAAGAGGCATATAAATTGGCCAGAAAAAGCAGCAAACCTGAGGACTGGGAGATATTTATAATTCAGCAGAGGAGGACTAAGGGTCTAATTAGGAGGGGAAAAATAGACTATGAGAGTAAGCTTGCAGGGAACATTAAAAAATTACTGCAAAAGCTTCAAGAGGTATGTGAAGAGAAAAAGATTAATGAAGACAAACGTCATCCCTTGCAGTCAGAATCAGGTGAATTCATAATGGGAAACAAGGAAATGGCAGACCAATTGAACAAATACTATGGTTCTGTCTTAACTAAGGAAGACACGAATAACCTCCCGAGGATCTAGTGGGAAGGATGAACTGAGGGAAATCCTTATTCATCAGAAAATGGTTGTAGGGAAACTGATGGGACTGAAGGCCAATACATCCCCAGGGCCTGATAGTCTGTATCCCAGAGTAGTTAAAGAAGTTGCCCTAGAAATAGTAGATGCATTGGTGGTCATTTTCCAGAATTCCATAGAATTTGGATCACTATCTATAGATTGGAGGGTAGCTAATGTAACCCCACTTTTTTAAATAAAGGAGGGGGAGAGAAAACAGGGAATTCTAGACAGGTTAGCCTGACATCGGTGGTGGGGAAAATGCTGGAATCAATTGTTAAAGATGTAATAGAAGATCATTTGGAAAGCAGTGACAGGATTGGTCCAAGTCAGCTTGGATTTATGAAAGGGAAATCATGCTTGACAAATCTTCCAGAGTTTTTTGAGGATGTAACTAGTAGCATAGATAAGGGAGAACCAGTGGATGTGGTGTATTTGGAATTTCAAAAAACTTTTGACAAGGTCTCACACAAGAGATTAGTGTGCAAAATTAAAGCACATGGTATTGGGGGTAATGTATTGACGTGGATAGAGAACCGGTTGGCAGAGAGGAAGCAAAGAGTAGGACTAAACGGGTCTTTTTCAGAATGGCAGGCAGTGACTAGTGGGGTGCCGCAAGGTTCAGTGCTGGGATTCCATATATTTACAATATATATTAATGATTTAGATGATGGAATAGAAGGTAATATCTCCAAGTTTGCAGATGATACTATGCTGGGTGGCAGTGTGAGCTGTGAGTAGGATGCTCAGAGTGACTTGGACAGGTTCGGTGAATGGACAAATGCATGGCAGATGCAGTATAATGTGGATAAATTGAGGTTATCCACTTTGGTGGCAAAAACAGGAAGGCAGATTATTATCTGAATGGTGACAGATTAGTAAAATGGGAGGTGCAAAGAGACCTGGGTGTCATGGTACATCAAGTCACTGAAGGTAGGCATGCAGGTACAGCAGGCAGTAAAGAAAGCAACTGGCATGCCGGCCTTCATAGCGAGAGGATTTGAGTATAGGAGCAGGGAAGTCTTACTGTACAGGGCCTTGGTGAGACCACAACTTGAGTATTGTGTGCAGGTTTGGTCTCTTCATCTGAGCAAGGACGTGCTTGCTATTGAGGGAGTGCAGCGAAGGTTCACCAGACTGATTCCCCGGATGGCAGGACTGACATATGATGAAAGACTGGATCGGCTAGGCTAACACTCACTGGAATTTAGAAGAATGAGAGGGGATCGCAGAGAAACAGATAAAACTATGACAGGACTGGACAGGTTAGATGCAGGAAGAATGTTCTCGATGATGGGGAAGTCCAGAATCAGGGGTCTCAGTCTAAGGATAAGGGGTAAGCCATATCGGACTGAAATGAGGAGAAACCTTTTCACCCAGAGAGTGGTAAACCTGTGCAATTCTCTACCACAGAAAGTTGTGGTGTCCAGTTCGTTGGAGATATTCAAGCGGGAGTTTGATGAGGTCTTTACGGCTAAGGGGATCAGTGGGTATGGAGAGAAAGCGGGAGTGGGGTACTGAAGTTGTATGAACAGCCATGATCATATTGAATGGCAGTGCAGGCTCGAAGGGCCGAATGGCCTGCTCCTGCACCTATTTTCTATGTTTCTATGTTTCCATGTTTCTTTCCATTCCTGGTGTGTGATTGTGTGTTCTATGCTGTATCTGTCCAGCTCTGTTTTGTGAATGTGAGCTCTACTCCATACCCGACATTCTCCAGAATGTTGGTATTGTTTTACTGTGTCGTAGCAATTCCTGATAGAGTATTGGTTTTACTTTCTAACTGTCAATTTGTGCTATGGAGGTGAGTTTTATGCTGAATCTGTCGGTCCTGGTAAATGAGTCTGAGTTTTACTCTATCTCTGTGTCTCTGGTATGTGAGTGTGGGCCTTTCTCTGTATCTCTCCATTTCTGTTATGGGAGCCTGGGTTTTATTCTGTACCCGTCAAGTTCTGATATGTGATTGTGGGCCTTACTCTATACCTGCCAGTTTCTGTTTAATTGTGAGTGGACTTTCCTTTGTACCTGTCAGTTTCTGTAATGAAAGAGAGGTCTTTACCCTGTACCTGTAAAGTCCTGGTTCGTGAGTATGGGCATGTCACTGTATGTCAATTTATGTTATGGGAATATGGATTTTAACATGTCAGCCTCTCATATGTGAGTGTGGGTTTTATACTGTATCACTCAGTCTCTGATATGCAAGTGTGTGTATTTTTCTGTAACTGTCAGGTTTTGGTGTGTGTTGAGGTTTAATCTGTGCCTCTCAGTTTCTGCGATGGTAGTGTGGGTTTAATTTGTATTTGCCAGTCTCTGGTAAGTGAACGTGAGAATCAATTTAACTTTTTAACCTGTATTTCTCGGATATGTGAATGAAGATTTTGTCTTCCACGTGTCATTTTCAGATGTGTGGGTTTTACTCTGCCCCGATCAGTTTTTGCGATGCAAGTAACAATTTTACTTACTGTCTTTCAGTTTTCCGATATGTGCCCATGGGATTTACACTTTACCTGTCACTCTCTGGTATGTAAGTGGGGATTTTATTCTGTTGCTGTCACTTTCATATATGTGGGTGTGTGTTGTATACTGTATCTGTCAGTCTATGGTACGGGAATGTGGGTTTTATTCTGCACCTGTCATCTTCTGGTATGTTCGGGGGGGTTAAATACTGAATCGGTCAGATTCTGAAAGAGGAATATGGCTTTCGCTCTGTACCCATCAGCTTCTGATATGTGAGTGTGGTTTACACTACCTGTTTGACATTTTTTCTGATCAATGATTGTCTTTTATTCTCTACCTGCCAGTTTCTGGTAAGTGAGTGTGGGTGTTTAATGTACCTGGTGATCTGTTTCAATGGTGAAACAGTATGTGATTATACTGCTCCATGTGGCTGTAAGATTCACAATTTAACTCTGCCACTTCGGATCACTGTGGGACTGACAGCTTCAGCTCCCTGTGACAATAGGATTGAGGCCAGTTATGTTCTCTGCGGTCTGTGAGTGATAATCTACTTACTGTGTGTGAGAAGGAGCTGCCTGCACTGTTCCTTGTGTTCCGGGTGGAGGAAAGATCACATTTGTTTGGCTGAAGAATTTTGCTCTGAGATTAATAATACGAGAACATTATTAGTTCTAAGATATGGATGCGGGGAGAATATGATGTATCTGAGGGAGTGACAATGTATCTCTCGATCATCAGCAACATGGTTCTGGAGAAGTCAGCTCACCAAAACAATATAACCCGTCTTTAAAATATCTTCTCCCACACTCCTCTCCTGGTGCCTGCAATAGATGCACTTTGTAAATCTCCCCACATGCTCACTGTCAGGATGTGTTTCCACTGCTCACTGCCCAAGAACAACAGACACGGTGAGATTGGAACTGAATCAGGAACATTCACTACTGATTTGGGGAAAGAAAGCAGCAATGATTGGAAAGAGCGAGGTGATTTACTTTCTCTGTTACCTTACACTGTCCACACACAGCCCGAGAATGGCCTCTTCCTTCCCCCACTCACATCATGTCCCGGAACTAGTTCCTGATCCACTCTGCCTCTTACACACAGCCTCCAATGGAACTAAACCAGGAACGTTCACTACTGGTTTGGAGAGAGAAACCAGCAGATGGTAAATAGGTGATTCTGACCATTCTCTCTCTCTTACCCTGGACACACACTGTCCACACACAGCCCGAGAATGGCCTCTCCCTTCCCTGACTCACACCACGCACTGACACTGGTTCTTGGTCCACTCTGCCTCTTACACACAGCACCCGACTCCCCCTGAACTCCCCGTGGACTCAATGCCGATCTCTGAGCCCATCTGCGGACACGCTCCAAAAGCGCTGCGCTGCTGTAAGGAGGCTGCTGCTCACTGCCTTACCCCGGGGACACGGTGTCACCATTCCCTGCTGTTTTAAACCATCTTGTTCCACTCACTGAGTGAATGGTGATCACAGGCAGGGCTGTGGGAGGGGAGGGCGCATGTGCTCTTCTGCTCACTTGAAATTGAAACAGGGGGCTGGGCTGAACTGCGCATGCACAGCTTTTTGCAATAATTCAGCCTGTAAAAATCAAAGTGCACTTTTCCCAATTTACTTTTATCAGAATCTGAGCAAAGGAACTGGGCCTGGGGGGAAAGGACAGAGAATGATTAAAGCTGGGAGTCTTGTCCCTTGGAGATTCTCAATTTGGGATCATTCCGTGCAGAGTGTTTCTCTCCATGAGCTCGTCTTCACAAAGCAATCCTGTAGAAACATCAGAGGGACGAGGGAGTGGGAGTGTTTTCCGGGACCGTGCAGGAGTTAATATCTGACAGTAACAATCTGAGATCAGTTTAATTACAGTAAAACACTCGGTCACTGAGAGTAATACTGAAGTGGATAAACAAGGGGCTATTGTGCGGGAGTAACTTAATACAATCACTATTCATAATAGTACTCAGAAAAATAACGGGACTAAAGACAAGTCAACTTGCCGTGATGGCTTACATCGTAGGATCTTAAGAGAATTGGCTGTAGAGATAGTGGACACATTGGTTGTAATCTCCCAAAATTCCCTGGATTCTGGCTCGGTAACAACAGATTGGAAAACCGAAATTGTAACGCTTCTATTTAAAAAAGGAGGCAGACAATAAGCAGGAAACTATAGACCAGTTAGCCGAACATCTGTCATTGGGAAAGTGCTGGAGACCATTATTAAGGAAGCAGTCGTGGGACATTTGGAAAAGCATGATTCAATCAAGCAGAGTCAGTATGGCTTCATGAAAGGGAACTCATGTTTGACAAATTTGCTGGAGCTCTTTGAGGATATGATGAGTAGGATGGATAAGGCGGAACCAGTGGATGTGGTGTATTTGGATTTCCAGAAGGCATTTGATAAGATGGCACATAAGAGGTTACTGCACAAGATAAAAACTCACTTGGTTGGGGGCAGTATATTAGCATGGATAGAGGATAGGTTAACTAACATAAAACAGAGAGTCGGGATAAATTGGTCTTTTTCTGGTTGGCAAATGGTGACTAGTGGGGTGCCACAGGAATCGGTGCTGGGTCCTCAACTATTTACAATCTATATTAATGACTTGGAGAAAAGGACCGAGTGTATTGTAGCCAAGTTTGCTGATGATACAAAGGTGAGTGAGAAAGCAAATTAAGGACACAAAAAATCTGCAAAGGGATATAGACAGGCTCAATGAGTGGGCAAAAATTTATCAGATGTAGTATAATATGGGAAAATGTGAGGTTATCCACTTTGGCAAAAATAATAGAAAAGAAAATTATAATTTAAATGGAGAAAAATTGCAAGTGCTACAGGACAGAGAGACCTGAGGCTGTTTGTGCATAAAACACAAACAGTTAGTATGCAGGTACAGCAAATAATCAAGAAGGCAAATGGAATGTTGGCCTTTATTGCAAGGGGGATAAAGTATAAAAACAGAGAAGTCCTGCTGCAACTGTACAGGGTATTGGTGAGACCACACCTGTAATACTGCATGCACTTTTGGTCTGCGTATTTAAGGAAGGATACACTTGCATTGGAGGCTGTTCAGAGGTTAATTCTGGCGATGAGGGGGTTGTCTTATGAGGATAGGTTGATTAGGTTGGGCCGATACACATTGGAGTTCAAAAGAATGAGAGGTGATCTTATTGAAACATATGATAATGAGGGGACTGGACAAGGTGGATCCAGAGAGGATATTTCCACTCAGGTAAACTAAAACTAGGGTGCATCGTCTCAGAATAAGGGGCCACCCATTTAAAACTGAGATGAGGAGAAATTTCTTCGCTCAGAGGATAAATCTGTGGAATTCTCTGCCCCAGGGAGCTGTGGAGGCTGGGTCATTGAATATAGTTAAGCCAGTGATAGACAGGTTATGGGGAGCGGGCAGGGAAGTGGAGGTGAGTCCATGATCAGATCAGCCATGAACTTATTGAATGGCAGAGCAGGATCCAGTGGCCAAATGATCCACTCCTGCTCCTATTTCTTATGTTATTATGTTCTTATGAGATAACAACCCTGGGACTGTACATGGGGACTCTAACCCTAGGACTGTTCATGGGGACTCTAACCCTGGGACTGTACATGGGGAATCTAACCCTGGGACTGTAAATGGGGACTCTAACCCTGGGACTGTACATGGGGACTCTAACCCTGGGACTGTAAATGGGGACTCTAATCCTGGGACTGTACATGGGGACTCTAACCCTGGGACTGTATATGGGGACTCTAACCCTGGGAGTGAACAGCTCTGGGGCTTTCCTGTTACAATTGTCTGGGATGTAACCAGAAGCTTAGCACTGAGCAGCGCCTCTCGGAGATGGTGAGAAATCCAAGGTGTCGAGAATAAAATAACTCAGCTGTTACTTTACCAAGATGGCCGCGCATGCGCTTTGCTTCTCACTGAACCAAGATGGCGGAGGGCTGACCCTGCCTTCCTGTACAAAGATGGCCGCCGTTACCCGGGGCCTGTGACCGGGAGAAAGCCTCGAGGCTGCAGCCGCCGATATTCCGATTACTATTCCGGGCTTCCGGCGGGCACCAGTTGTTTATGAAGCCTCCCCGGCTCCCCGCTGGTCCTTTACTCCCCTCCGCCCCGCTGAAAATGAGTTATTTTGCGGTGCACATTTCACGATCCCTGCTCCGCCATTACACGCACCGCGCATGCTCCGAATACAGCCAGTTCCCGCGCCTGCGAACGGGTCTCCTGAAGTCTGAGGTCGGCTCATTCTTCTTCGCGGGGAATTCTGGGTAAATACCCAAGATCACTTTCGTGAATGGAGCAGGATATACTGGGCTCCCATTGGGCACTGAACCATGTTCATCCTGGCACCAGACTTTGTTTCTGCTGTTCTCAATAACCCTGTACCTGAGCTGGAGATTAATGTTTTTTCTTAATACTGAATAAATCAGCTTGTTTTAAACATCATGTGTCGAATATTTGATTTCTCCATAACCATCATCATCACAGGCAGTCCCTGGAAGCGAGGATGACTTCTTTCCACGCCAAAACAGAATGAGTTCATAGGTGTTTTAATGAAGGACCTAGTATTGCAGATCCCGAGCTGCATCTTGAAGGGTGGAAGATGCCTTCGATTGGATTTTTTTAACGTGTGGTGGCCGTTGCACACCAGCCACCACACCGGCTTGACAGAGCTCGGTCTTGGTCCAGTGGCAAGGATTACCCTGGACGACTGGAGACCAGCTGTGCTGCACGGACTGAGTGCAAACATATACCAGTTTGGGCTGGCCCATGCTGCCCCTAGGCCCTGGCCACTTCTGGGCCCCAGACTCATGCCTCTCCTAGGCCCCGGTCAGTTCCTTCTATAATCTATTGCCGCTCCTTCGCCCCTCCTGCTGTGCCTGCCCGCACTGCAATTAGCGACGGGACTTTGCAGCCGTCACCATCCTACAATGAAATACCATCGCTGCACACTGCTCCCTCTGATGGCCCCGACCTGCTGATGGTCATGCAGGCCGGGACCGTGCCGCTGCACGGGAGACTAATTCATGTTCCCTTCCCTTCCATTTTGCGCCTTTTCGTACTCTAGATTTTTTCACTTCTCACGCAGTTCATCTTTTGCCACATCAAATCCCAAGCTTGTTTCGTTTGAGTATACGGCTTGTGGATGTCATACACTGAACCGTCGTGTCTCACTTTACACTCATTTGACGTTCCTTGAAAGAACTATCTTGCTTATGACTGGAACTCCCTTATTTTCTATATTGTTTAATGATTTTTGAATGCGGTTAATCGATCTCCACACATACTGCATGTTATTGCATTTGAAATGTTCTGGTCTTTGTAATTGTCTTTGCTAATTTTGATGGGTTAGTTGATTATAATTACTTGTTACTGACATACGTTGCAGAATTTCTTTGCATAAAAATAATTGTTTAAATCCTTCCTTTATCGGGTCTTTAGCTTCCCCACTGATCTCTGTTTCCTCTTGTGGGGAGAATCGAGAACTAGGTGGCAAAGTCTGAGCATAAGGGTTCGCCCATTTCAAACGCAAATGAGGATGAATTTCTTCTCTCAGAGGGACGTGAATCTTTGAAATTCTCTACCCCAGAGAGCAACGGACGCTGGGTCATTGCATATATTTAAGTTGCAGATGGACTGATTTTTGAAAGATAGGGAAGTCAAGCGTTATGCGGAGAGGGCAGGAAAGTGGAACTGAGGCCAAGATCAGATCAGCCATGATATTATTGAATGGCAGAGCGGGCTCAAGGGGCCAGGTGGCCTACTTCTGCTCCTATTTTTTATGTTCTTTGCATTGATTAGGGGCTGGGTTTAGATGTAGGTTTAGTGGTTACTGGGTGTGGTTTGTAGCTTTGTGTTAGGATTGGGATTAGTGATTGGGATAGTCAATATGATATTCGGCTTTGGATATAGTGATTAACGTAGAAAGCACTATTGGCAATATAAGTGTCACTGGACTTGCCCTTTTCCATTTCATGTTTTTAACCTCTCACAGACGAGTCACAAAACAGCTTCACAATGTATTAATTCAAGGAACCTTCGTTTCTGCCCAAGCCTCATTTCCTCCCTTCTTTTACATCTCTACATTTCTCACAGAAAAATCAATTAGTGACATAAGATTTGGGGATTTTTGGACAATAAAGACGGATACAGTTGTTGTGCTGGTTACATCTAATCATCAGCCTGCTTGAAAAGGGCTTCTGACAAAAATCTGTCACCAGGCCTCACCAGTCACCGTCTGATTCCACCATCATATCTTCATTCATTACCCACCTTTCCCCCTAACTGGAGCTGCTTTCAGCGGCATGGCCATTCCCCATACTGAGGCTCTCTAATTACCGAATCGAGCATGAACACCGGCACAGGCTGGTTAGTCCGAATGTCCCATTTATGTCCCATATATCTGATGTAATTCTATAGTCTCAGTGTAAGTGGCCAAGGATTTGGTGCCTCAGTGTTATTGGTCCCTGGATTTGTTGTCACGGTATTAGTAATCACTCAATTTGGTGTCACGATGTAATTCATCATGGATTTGATGTCTCATTGTAATTGGTCCCTGTATTTGTTGCCTCAGTTTAAGGGGTCCCTGGATTTGATGCCTCATTGTAAGTTGTCCCTGGGTTTGGAGTCACAATGTGTGTGGTCCCTGGATTTGGTGTCAACAACACCTCGACACTGGGACTGAGGGCAAACCCGCCGCTCAGCCACGCATTCAGCACAGAATTATCCCACTCAAATCTATTCCCAATTAACACTGCCCACATTAATTCACCAGAAACAGTCCAGTGCCTGCAAGGAACTGCAACCCCATGTCTAACTCCATTGAAACACACGATACAAAACATTTTAAAGGAAAAATAAACCCCATCATAGTTAAACAAAGGCAATTACAGGGCTGTAAATCCCACTCACTCATACACTTTCTTCACCCCAACTTTCCACTTCCCCCTCCCCAACTACTCTTTCAACCCAACTCCCCAACCCCTCAACCCAACTCCTCTTTTACGCCTACTCTCCAAACCCTCCTCACCCAACTCCTCTTTTAACCTACAATTTAATTTTTAACATCACTTACACAAGTCATTCACACTGGAGGTAAATCTCAGGACCTTCTGTGTAATGGTGAGGTGATCACTGGGCAATAAAATGCAGAGACTGGTGGGAGGCTGCTTATTACCCTCGGTGAGATTTAATCCCCTTTCCCACAGTATACTGTGGACAAGTGGTCAACTTGGTAACGGAATGGTCAGTGTGACATCCCTTTCGAACCAAGAGCACACAAGACAATGTGTCATCAATTAATGATAATGGGATTAAACACTCTGCAATTACATTGTAAATAAGAGCAAATAAAATGCTGGAAAATAACTGTCGAAGACAATAGCTTATCTCTGTGGAATTCACTGTCAAACATTAAGAATGATGTATTTTGTTTACACACACGCACACACACACGCATATATAGCAAAGACTTTGTGTGTGCACTTTTCAGTTGTTGTGCTGAACCAGATGCGTAATTTCCTTCGGCCTTTAGGACCTTGCGGGAGCCCAGCGGCGGTGCTTGCTGTGTGAGGATACAAGGAGACCCCGCGCGTTTGCTCCTCCCAAACCTGGGGGAATGGAGCACTTATTTAAGGGGACGCGGACTCACTTTTCACTGCCGATTTATACTTAAAGGAACAGTGCAGTTTATCTCGGAGTGTCGGGGGAGTTCACGAACCGACCTCCCATTAAGAGTTGTTCCCTTCTGTACTGTGCAGTGATTGAAAAGCTGTCGATTTCAGTGACTTGCGCCTTTCTAAAATGTCACACTCTTTTTGATGATCCATTTGACTTGAATTTGGAAAGACTTCAGAATTGTGCAGTGTGACGGAAGTTTCGTTTAAAGCTGGAGTAAAATGTGTTTCAAAATATTATTTCTAACCCTCCACCCATCCCCCAAATTTTAGAACACTCTGCAATATTGATTAGGAAGTTCCCAAGTTCGTTCCTTGATCTGTGCTGTTAGTTGATCTCAGCCAAGTCAGCAGCTTAGGGGTTATAATTGTCCTCCGTACTAGTGGGCTAAATATGATTAAAAAAATTAGCCAGTGCCCCTGCTCTTGATACCGATCCAATGACCTCAACTGGGAAATGACCTCAACTGGGAAGTGTGTGGTTGTAATTTGAGGGCAGGACTGGACTCGACTCTGATGCCTATCACAGTGGAAATGTGTAACCTGTCCTTAAGGTAACAACGCTTGTAACCTCAATTTACAGGATATCAGAAGGTGAGGGTCAACAGCTGGGAAACGGAAACCAAACATCACGGCAAGATTTGAGAGATTCACCGGATTGACCAGGATCACCTTATCATCAGCCTTTGGAAAAACACCAATCACAGCGGTGAGAAACAGGACAAATGTTCCATGTGTGGATGCACCTTCAACCAATCGTCCAGCCTGTGAAATATGTGTGCCCAGCTGACGCAACACTGTAAATGTGGGGACAGTGGGAATGGATGCAGATGCTCGTTGGGTGGAAAGACATCAGGGAGAAACCGTTTACCAGCTGAATGTGCAAAGTGATTCAGTCTCTCAGCTCATAAACTGACATTCGAGGACTTAGATAACAGACATTCTCCTGTGAATATAGAGCTTGGTTACTGGGCTTGATATTTTTACTTGTTCATCTTGTTGACTGTAAACCTTTGCCAATTACTTGATGTGATGGGTTTACTTGTACATTTTTCTTTAAATACATTTACTGCGTGGATTCAAATTTAAATTGAAACCAGATTTGCACGATTCTCTATTCACAGATCGAAGGTGAGAGGGATGCTGCCAGGAACGCACTAGGTCCTGTAGCTGAAAGGGAGTAAAATACTGTGTTTTGTGTTTAGTGATCCGAGGCGTGATAGCTATCCCTACTCTGGATACCAAGGCAAAAAGCGGCACTCTGGAAGGTATAAGGAACTGGGACTTCTCCCTGAGAGTAACCAAAGGCATGAGAACTGAATCAATCTAGAGATAGAAAGGAGAAAAGGATCAAAATATAACAGGACATCAATTAGTCTCATCTTATCATGGATATTTCAAATATCGAAACATTGTATTATTTGAAATATCAAAATATTAAACTCCATCCCAGTTTTCTGGGTTAGTAATATCAGCAGAAACAAATCCCAACTGACAGAACGAACACGATTCAGTCAGGATGCGATTAACAGCAGTAATAACAGTAGAACATAACCACTGCAGTCACTTGTGAATACGCAATTCAGATGACTGAGTGAATCCCTTCCCACACTTCCCCATGTGAACTCGCTGGAGTTTCAGCAGGTTGGATGACTGAGTGAACCCCTGCCCACACGCAGAGCAGTTGAACGGCCTCTCTTCGGTGTGACTGCGACAATGAATTTCATAGATCAGACGGGCAACTGAATCCTTTCTCACAGTCTCCACATTCCCACGGTTTCTCCATGATGCAGGTGTCCTTGTGTCTCCCAGGTTGGATGATCAGTTTAAGTTTTGTCCACACACAGAACACGTGTAGTTTCTCCCCGCCGTGAATGGTGCAATATTTTTTCAGCTGTGTAACTGATTGAAGCTCTATCCACAGTCAGTGCACTGGACCACTCTCACTCGGCTGTGTGTGTGCTTTTCCAGTCACACTGATGTCTGAAATATTTTCCCACGGACATGTTGTGCAAAAATATTTCCGAGACTGTATAATATATAAAGAGAGGTTTATTAAATCGGAGACAAAGCTTTGGGAGAAGTGTTAGAGACCCCTCTCTCTGAACCAGCTTCTCAATTTGGTATCTCCAGTGAGGTTCTTTTATCTTACAAATTACGTCACTTTACATCACATGATTTAGCACTAGTCCTTCAGTCTAATCATCGCATTACAAGGTTTACAAAGCTTTTCATACAATTACTATCCAAGGCTGAGCTCTTGATATAAACCATCCTCGCATTGTGACAGGGCATTATAAACAAGTGCAGGCTCTTTGGCACCGGTATAGACAAACATACCCTCACTTATCTCTCCAGTCGTTCATTATCTCACTTTCCTATCTCCATAACTCAAGGCCAGCATTCCTTGAAGTCGAACTGTATTTTTTTTATATAAAGCTTAATGCGTCAGTATTGTCCCTTACAAAATTCATTAAAGTGGAAAATAAAAACAAATGTTTGGTCCCGTATACTAGTCAAGTATATGTCCAAAAATCTGCTCCAACAATATTCCACCTTTTGGTCCTGGAGGATGTTCACGAAATCCAGATGACCACAATGATAGTAGCATGGTGTCATATATTCGTCCTTTGGGGTATGTTACTTCCCTGATGTTCCGTATGTCCACCTTGCCTGTAGCTCTAGGCTACCCTTCAATGATAGTGGTCGGTGTCATCGTCATCTGTTTCTTCATCCTTGGTGTCTTCAGGTATTTCCATCAGATGTGCTTCTTCTTCGGCGATTACACTGGCTACTGGCATCAGTCGGGCCATCATAACTTTACAGCAGATATTAAAACACCCGATTATCAGACAGCAAGTAATTATTATTACAACCATAATAATTACTCCATGCATAAGATAGGACCCACAGGATTCCCCTAACAGCCAGTCAAACCAGCCAGATCCTCCTGCTATCGTGGATAACTTATTTACTTTCCTTCTTATGTGATCAGCGAGGTTGGTTATGTTTTCTGAATTATCGGGAATGTAAGTGCAACATTCAGCTCCAATTAAGGCACATGTGCCCCCACTTTGTGCTAGTATATAATCTAGGGCCATTCGGTTCTGGAGTACCATTGTGCGTATGGCTACCATTTCAGCCGTTATGCCCTCCATTGCTTCAGCACTGTCGTTAACTATCTGTTCCAGTATCCTCTCTAGATTACCTAATTCATCTATGGTGCGTCCTATCCCGAATGTGAGCATCATGACCCCAAATAGCCACTCTACCGGGGTAAGATCTCGTCTTAGTCGACCTGGTGTCTGTACTTCTGCTAAAGTATGTATCCATCTGAAAAAACGGACCACATATCCCAAATAACAGGACCCCCTCCAGTCCTGTGGTAACCAGAGGTAGGCCTTATGCCCGCACACAAAATAAGTGCCATTGTATGCTGTTAGATTCGATCCCAAACTCTCTCTCAGCTCCCCGTCGCAACCTAATCTTAGGGTCCCAGTCCTGGCTACTTGTCTGATTCTTCAAACCCTCTATTTCAAAGAACCCCTGGTTTGTTGTTTCGCTGGCTATTATGTTACACCTGGTGAGGTTAAAGTATCCTGTTACAAACCTGTTTCCTCACCAGTCAGGGTTCTAGTGAAACAAATGTCAGCAGTGGGCCTTCCAACTCCTGAGGTGTTGTTCAAAACCAGGAACGGGGGTCGTACCGACCTATTGTATTCCGGCTGGTACCATCCTTCAATGCATCCAAAAGGTAACCACCCGATCTCCACGTTTCTTTATCCCTACTCTGGTTCCAAATATCATTTACTTCCCCTGTACCGTTTTGTCGCATTACCCACTCCGCTACTTCCGAGATGTTAAGGGAGATTGAACTCAAAGGGATGCCTCCTTTGCTATGTATGGGGATGTGCAAACATACCCAGCCACTGGAAAAGTTCTCATTTTGCGCATAAACATAAGACATGTACAAAAAGGTATTCACATGTAACGCTCGTTTTGGTCCAGCTAGCAGGCCGGACAAATCACGAACTATGATAATCTCACCGATCGCAATATATAGTTTCATCTTATAACTCGATATTTAACAAATAGTCAAAGGCAAAATGGTCGTATGGCTTGCTTGAAGAATCTCTCGCTGTCAATCTGTAAATAGACAAACAACAACAACTAATACGTGTGCTAAACGGCTGGTTCAAAAACCTTAAGGTGGCTCCGATGCTTCCATTGTCCGTTCCCTTTAACATCGATGCAGGCACAAGTGTCCCTGCTGATTATAACCTCATATGGTCCTATTCATTTTTGGGGCAAACCCCGATTTTCCCGGGAGGACGCTTACCATAACGCGACTTCCCGCCAACGGGACTTCAGGGATCTTTGTAAGCTCTGCTTCCGCGTCTCTTTCTTCCTTATTGTCCCTAACTAATTTACGCATCCCTTTTAATTGAGTACTTAGTTCCAAAACATACCGTTTTATTTTGTCTTTTAATGGGCCTACATCGGCCCCCCCTGTTATGATGTTCTCTGGTAATTGCATCGCCCTTCCTGTCATAAGTTCATAAGGGATTAATCCGGTTGTCCGGTTTGTCGTGGTTCTTAACTTCATCAATATAATGGGTAATACTTCTGTCCACGTTTTTCCTGACGTTTTCATGGCCTTTGCCAGGGCGTTCTTAAGGGTGTGGTTCATGCGCTCTGCCATCCCAGAACTCTGCGGGTGGCAGGGGATGTGGAATTTTTGTTTTATGCCCATCAGCTGGCATATTGTTTTTACAATTTTTCTGGTGAAGTGGGTGCCTTGTTCAGAATATCCTTGCCACTGTTGAGGCACTCCCCATCGGGGAATCACCTGCTCGGTCAATACCCTTGCCACTGTTGAGGCAGTGCAATGACGTGTGGGGAAAGCTCCACCCACCGGGTAAATTGATCTATAATCACTAGGCAATATATTTTTCCATGGGATGGGGGCAAAGGACCTGTGAAATCAATCTGTACGTGTTCCCATGGCCCCCGTGGACGGGGCTGGTGTCCCATTTTAATTTTAATGGGCCTGCCTGGATTATATTGTGCGCACGTAACGCATCGATGGCAATATTTGGCGATATCTCTCCCCATCCCTTTCCACCACCAATCTCTTCCAAGACTCCCGGACATGGCCTCTCGTCCTGAATGAGACAGGCCATGATACAACTCCAATAAGGTATTCTGTATGCATTCAAGCGCCATTACCTTGTCGTTTCGTCTCCAAACGTTATCCTTCCCTAGCGTTGCGCCCTGCTTTGTCCACATACCTATTTCCTCCTCAGAAGTGTCCTGGTGTAGTTCCTCAATACTTATCTGTTCGTCTCGGGCCCCAGCGGCACTGACTGAGGCTTTCTCACACTCTTCCTGTTCTCATGCCTTCTGTGCAGCTACGGCTGCAGCTTTATTTCCCTGGTGACTCAGCCAATCTGGACTGGTTCGGTCCGGCTCCCTCCTGTGGGCTTTAATTTTAATAACCGCTACCTGTTTTGGTTTATTACTGGCTGCTAAAAGAGCTTCTATTCTCAGCTGATGCTTTATGGGATGTCCGCTAGTTGTGATAAAACCCCTTCTCCCCCATGCTGTCATATAATCGTGTACTACCACGAATGCATATCTACTGTCCGTATAGATATTAACAATCTTATTTTCCGATTATTCCAGTGCCCGGGTGAGGGCTACCAGTTCTGCCACTTGAGCTGACGACCCCCCATTAATTCGCCCTGATTCAACTGTCTCTAGATCCTGGTTAACTACGGCCCATC
This sequence comes from Pristiophorus japonicus, assembly GCF_044704955.1. Taxonomy (NCBI): domain Eukaryota; kingdom Metazoa; phylum Chordata; class Chondrichthyes; family Pristiophoridae; genus Pristiophorus; species Pristiophorus japonicus. The sequence continues at coordinate 665,545 of NW_027252274.1, forward strand.
CGGTACGAGGTAGTCCCTCTATGTATTTTCGTGAGCCATCCACAAACAAGGTTTGTTCTGCAGTTTGAAGGGTGTCATCTTTTATTCTATCCTCCTCCATATCCTCACATACGTCTTCAGAAAAGTGGGGTTCCCCTTCACCCATCATACCTTCTGCGGGGTTGTTCCCTACATCCCTAATTATGGTGACCGGTCCTTTGGCCCTCAGCCACCGGCCCCTTCGCCCACAGTGACCGGTTCCTTGGCTCTCAGCCACCGGCCCCTTGGCCCTCAGCCACCGGTTCCTTGGCCCTCAGCCACCGGCCCCTTGGCCCTCAGCCACCGGTCCCTTGGCCCTCAGCTACCAAACCCTTGACCCTCAGCCACCGGCCCCTTGATCCTCAGCCACCGGTCCCTTGGCCCTCAGCCACTGGGTCGTTGGCCCTCAGCCACCGGGCCCTTGGCCCTCAGCCACCGGCCCCTTGATCCTCAGCCACCGGTCCCTTGGCCCTCAGCCACTGGGTCGTTGGCCCTCAGCCACCGGTCCCTTGGCCCTCAGCTACCAGCCCCTTGGCCCTCAGCCACCGGCCCCTTGGCCCTCAGCCACCGGTCCCTTGGCCCTCAACCACCGGTCCCTTGACCCTCAGCCACCGGCCCCTTGGCCCACAGTGACCGGTCCCTTGGCCCTCAGCCACTGGCCCCTTCGCCCAAAGTGACCGGTTCATTGGCCATCAGCCACCGGCCCCTTGGCACTCAGCCACCAGCCCCTTGGCCCTCAGCCACCGGCCCCTTGGCCCTCAGCCACCGGCCCCTTGGCCCTCAGCCACCGGTCCCTTGGCCCTCAAATACCGGCCCCTTGATCCTCAGCCACCGGTCCCTTGGCCCTCAGCCACTGGGTCCATGGCCCTCAGCCACCGGTCCATTCGCCTTCACCCACCGGGTCCTTGCCCTCAGCAACCGGATCCTTGCAGCCCAGCACCCGAACCTTGGCCGTCATCAACAGGTCCATTAGCCACAGGTCCTTTGGCCCTCAGAAATTTGGCACTCAGCCACAAGTCCCCTGGCCCTTGGCATCCGTTGCCAAGTCCCTAGGGAACTGTTTCCAAGCCCCTTGGCTACTGTTCTCAAGGCCCTTGACAACCAGTCTCTAGGCCCTCGGCCACCAGCCCCTTGGCCCTGGGCCATCAGCCCCTTCGCCGTCGACCACTGGCCCCTTGGCTGTTAGTCACCAGTCACTTGGTTCTTAACAGCCGGACACTTGGCCCATAGCAACCGGTCTCTTGGCACTTAAAAAACGGCCTCTTCCGCTAAGCAACCAGTCCCTTGGCCCTTCGCAAATGGTGGCTTGGCCCACATCAATCAACACTTGGCCCACAGCAACTGGTCCCTTGGCCTTTAGCAACTGGTCTCTTGGCCATCAGCAACCGGTCCCAAAACCCTTAGCAACCAGTAACTTGGCTGTGAGCAATAAACAATTGGCCGTTAGCAACTGGACCCTTGCTGCTCACCAACTTGGCCTTTAGCAACGGGCCCCTTGGCCTGAAGCAACCGGTCCCATGGTGCTCAACCTCCGGTGCTTTGGTCCTAAGCAACTACTCCCTTCGCCCTTAGCAACCGGTCCCTTGCCCCTCAGCAACCAATGAGTTGGCCATTGGCAACTGGTCACCTTGCCATCGGCAACCAGTCTCTTGGCCCTTGGTGTGATGCATGAATACAGGGTCTGACTAGATACTGTGAGCTCAAAGTAAAGTGTGACAATCGTCTTTTATTACAGGTCACCAGAGTGCCTCTCCAGTCTGTGAGGCCTCCTTATGTACAGGTGCTCCCAAGGGATTGTTGAATCCCTTGGGAATCCATGGGATGTGCCCTCTGGTGTCTTTACAAGGTATTTAAAGGTTTACATATATAACAAAGCTCCCCCCAAAGTCAATGCTGTAACTATTTAGAAGTTGAGTCGATCTGTGGCCTTTCATTCCCTGGTTGATCGACTCGGTGCAAATGCTGGTTTTGGTGAGTCATTTGTTGGGCCCTCGCTGGGCTACTGTGCAGCTGGCCTTGCTGGGCTGCCTGGTGTGGTGAATCCTGCTGGGCTGCTGCGGGTGATGGGTTCTGCTTCGTGGCCAACCGCGGTGTCTGTTGCCAATGGTGTGTATGTTGGGGGGGTCAAAGAAGGTAGGGTCCAATATGGGTTGTTGAGGATTGTCCGTGAATCTGAGTTTCATTTGGTCCAAGTGTTTCCGGTGAATGAGTCCATTTGAAAGTTTGACCCGAGACACCCTGCTCTCCTCTTTGGCCACGACAATACCGGGAAGCCACTTGGCACCTTGTTCATAGTTCAACACAAATACAGGATCATTAATTTCAATTTCGCGTGAAACATTTTCACTGTCATCATATGTACTTTTTGAAGTCGCCTGCTCTCTACCTGTTCACGTAGACCAGGGTAGACTAAGAAGAACCTTGTGTTAAGTGCCCTTTTCATGAGTCTTTCAGCGGGTGGGATCCCAATGAGAGAATGGAGTCTCGTGTGGTAGCTAATCATGATATGGGATAGGCGAGTCTGCAGTGAGCCTTCAGTTACCCTCTTCAAGCTGTGCTTGATAGTTTGCACTGCTCTCTCTGCCTGACCATTGGATGCTGTTTTGAACAGGGCAGATGTAACATGTTTGATCCCATTATGGATCATGAACTCTTTGAACTCGGCACAGGTGAAACACGGCCAATTGTCACTCACAAGGACATCAGGCAGGCCGTGCGTGGCAAACATGGCCCGCAGGCTTTCAGTGTTGTCAGCGGACATGCTAGCCGACATTATCTCACAATCAATCCATTTGGAGTATGCATCTACAACCACTAGGAACATTTTACCCAAAAAGGGCCTGCATAGTCGACATGGACCCTGGAACACGGCTTGGAGAGCCAAGATCATAAACTTAGTGGCTCCTCCCTGGATGCATTGCTCAACTGTGAGCGTGTGTTACATTTGTGCACGCAGGTTCTGATTTCACATTGATACCGGGCCACCACACGTGGGATCTGGCTATCACTTTCATCATTACAGTGCCTGGGTGAATACTGTGGAGATCAATGATGAAGGACCACTACCTGATTACCCCACAGAAGGCAGTCTGCCTGTATAGACATTTCATCCATGCGCCGCTGGTACGGCTTTATCTCTTCCTGCATTTACAATGGGACACTAGACCAGCACCCGTGAAGCACACAATTTTTTACTAGGACAGTAAGGGGTCCTGGCTCATCCTGGTTCTAATCTGTTGGGCTGAGACAGGTGATTGCTCACTCTCAAATGCTTCCATCACCATGGCTAAATCAGCGGACTGCACCATTTCCATCCCCGTGGTGGGCAATGGCAGCCTACTGAGAGCTCGGCACGGTTTTCCCTGCCTAACCTGTGGCGGATGGCATAGTTGTATACGGATAATGTGAGCGCCCATCTCAGAATGCGGGCCAATGCGTTCATATTTATCCCCTTAATTTTGGGAAAAAAAAGGGTTATCAATGGCTTATTGTCAGCTTCCAATTCAAATTTGAGCCCAAACAGATATTATTGCATTTTCTTTACCCCATAAACACATGCTAACGATTCTTTTGCAAGCATGCTGTAGGCTCCCTCAGCCTTAGACAGACTCCTGGATGCATAAGCAACCGGTTGCAATTTCCCAAAATCATTCGCTTGTTGCAATACACACCCAACGCCATACGATGATGCATCACATGCTCTTACCAAACGTTTACATGGATCATACAACACAAGCAATTTGTTTGAGCATAACAATTTTCTAGCTTTTCCAAAGGCATTTTCATGGCTTCTGCCCCATACCCATTCATCTCCTTTACGTAGTAAGGCGTGTAGTGGTTCGAACAGTGTGCTGAGACCCGGTAAGAATTTGGAAAAGTCGTTCAGGAGTCTTAGAAACGACAGCAGCTCCATCACGTTCTGTGGCCTCGGTGTGTTCTCGATTGCCTCAATCTTCGAATCGCTGGGCCTGATGCCATCCACCGCGATTCTTCTCCCCAGGAACTACACTTCAGGCACCAGGACATCGCACTTCGAGCGTTTTAACCTGAGCCCCACGCAGTTGAGTCGATTAAGAACCTACTCCATGTTCTACAGATGCTCGACTGTGTCCCGACCTCTAAACAATATGCTATCCTGGAAGACCACCGTGCGTGGGACCGACTTCAGTAAGCTTTCAATGTTTCTCTGGAATATCGCAGCGGCTGATCGAATCCGAAATGGGCATCTGTTGTAAATGAAATGACTTTTGTGCGTGTTGATGCAGGTGAAGCCCTTCGATGATTCCTCCAACTCCTGCATCATGTAGTCCCAGGTCAAGTCCAGAGTCGTGAACGTCTTTCCTCCCGCCAGTGTCGCAAAAAGGTCGTCAGCTTTTGGTAGTGGGTATTGAATCTGTAGGGAGAAACGATTGATAATGACTTTGTACTCGCCACAAATTCTGATGGTGCCATCTCCCTTGAGGACTGGAACAATCGGACTCCTTGAATTCGATTGGCGAAATGATGCCCTCTCATTGCAGCAGTCCAGCTTGATCTCTATTCCTTCTCTCATCATGTACGATACTGCTCTCGCCTTGTGATGGATGGGTCGCGCCCCCGGACTTAGATGGATTTCTACTTTTGCTCCTTGGAACTTCGCGATGCCTAGTTTGAACAGCGAAGGGAACTTGTTTAAGACCTGGACACACGAAGTGTCATCAGTGGACGAGAGCGCTTGGACGTGATCCCAGTTCCAGTGTATCTTTCCCAGCCAGCTCCTGCCGAACAGCGTGGGGCCATTGCCCGGTAATACACAGAGTGGTAGCTTGTGCACCGCTCCACCGTAGGATAAATTTACAGTAGCACTGCGGATTACGGGAATCAGTTCATTTGTGTAAGTTCTCAGTTTCGTGCGAATGGGAGGCAAGACTGTCCTTGAGGCCTTGCTGCACCACAATTTATTTCAAGTTATTTTGCTCATAAGGGACTGGCTCGCGCCCGTGTCCAGCTCCATTGACACCGGGAGTCCATTTAATTCAAATTTAAGCATTATCGGGGACACTTTGTGGTAAATGTGTGCACCCCATATACCTCTGCCTCCTCGGTCTGAGGCTGTGGTTCGTCGTGATCTGCCGTGAATTTGTGGCGATTACAAAGTAACTATCAATCGTTTCTCCCTGCAGGATCAATATCCACTGAGCTGGACCTTTCCTCCAGAGGAAAAATGTTCTCTCCATCGTACATTGATGTGTTTGCAGCTCTGACCGATGACCATGCCCCAGAACATTAACTGTCCCACTGATCCTGTCCCTCTTGTTTAGCTTTTGAGCCCATGCAGCTCTCCCTGATGATTCTTTGCGCCCGATCTCTGCAAATGAATTATTTGTAGATCAGTGGCAACAGGCTGCAGAAGCGAGCGGGTTATGGGCGCTGATCGGAACTGCTGCTACTCATGGTGCCTCAAACCCCACGGAAGCTGGAGAGGGTTTGAAAGCCGTCACATAAAATATATCATGTGGTATCACACGATTCCACCATCTCAGGGAACAGATTTTATATTGGTGTATTTATGACGCAACTGGATTTAATTCGGAGAAGTGTGAGGTAATGCACTTGGGGAGGGCTAATAAGGAAATTTATACACATTAAACGATAGGCCACGTAGAAGTGTAGATTAACAAAGGGAACTTGGAGTGTTTGGCCACAGATCCCTGAATTTAGCAGGCCAGGTAGATAAGATAGTAAAAAGGTATACAGAACGCTTGCCTTTATTGGCCAAGGCATTGGATACAGGAGCAGGGAGATTATGCTTAAATTGTACAATACACTGCTTAGGCCTCAGCTGGAGTACTGCATGCAGTTCTGGTCGCCGTATTCCAGGAAGGACATGATTGCACGAGAGAAGGTGCAGAGGAGAATTACGAGGATACTGCCTGGAATGGAGACTCTCAGCTATGAGGACAGCATGGACAGTTGGGTTTGCTTTCCTTGGAACAGAGGAGGTTGAGGGGAGACCTCAATGTGGTGTATAAAATTTTGAGGGGACTGGATATGGTAGAAATCAAGGGGTCAATTAGGAGGGGGCTAAGGGACAGGTCGCTGAGGGCCAAGGGACTGGTCAGTGAGGGCCAAGAGACCGGTGGCTGAGGGCCAAGGACCTGGTTGTGAGTGCCAAGACACCGGTGGCTGAGTGCCAAGGGACCGGTGGATGAGGGCCAAGGGACGGGTTGCTGAGCGCCAAGGGACTGGTGGCTGAGGGCCAAGGGTCTAGTTGCTGAGGGCCAATGGACCGGTGGCTGAAGCTCAAGTGACCAGTGTCTAAGGGCCAAGGGTCTAGTCGCTGAGGGCCAAGCGTCCGGTGGCTGAGAGCCAAGCGACCGGTGGCTGAGTCCCAAGTGACCAGTGGCTGAGGGCAAAGTGACCGGTGGCTGAGGGCCAAGTGCCTTGCTGCTAAGAGCAAAACAACCGATGGCTGAGAGCTGAGATCCGGATGCTCAGGGCGAAGAGAACAGTGGCTGAGGGCGAAGAGACTTGTTGCTAAGTGGCAAGTGTTGACTGCTAAGGGCCAAGGGACCGGTTGATTAGCGGCAAGGGACCGGTTGCTTTCCGGCAAGAGACTGGTTGCTAATGGCCAATGGACCGGTGCTAATGGCCAAAGGACCTTTTGCTAATGGCCAAGGGACTTGTTGCTAATGGCCAAGGGACCATTTCCTCAGTGCCAAAGGATCGGATGCTCAGTGCCAAGGGACATGTTGCAAAGGGCTAAAGGACTGGTCGCTAACTGCTAAGGGACTGTTTGCTAAGAGCTAAGGGACTGGTTGATAAAGGCCAAAGGCCTGGTTGCTAATGGACAAGGGACTAGTAGCAAAGTGCCAAAGGACCTGTTGGTAAGGTCCAAGGGTCCGGTTGCTAAGGGCCAAAGGACTGGTTGCTAAGGGCTAAAGGACTGGTTGCTGAGGGCTAAGGGATTCGTTGCTAATTTCCAAGGGACTGGTTGCTAATTTCCAAGGGATTGGTTACTAAGGGCCAAGGGATTGGTTACTAAAGGCTAAGGGACTGGTGACTGAGGGCCAAAGCACCCGTTGCTCAGAGACAAGGGACATGTTGCTTAAGGCCAAGCGACTGGTTGCTTCAGGCAAGGGACCGGTTCCTTAGGGCGAGGGACCGTTTCCCTCGCACAAGGGACTAGTTCCTTAGGGCCAATGGACCGGTTCCTTCGGGCCAAGGGACCGGTTTCTGAGAACCAAAGGACCGGCTGTTGAGGGCCAAGGGACCAGTTGCTGAGGGCTAAGGCTGGTTGCTCAGGGAGATGGACCGGTTGCTACGTGGCAAGAGTTGGCTGCTAATGGCCAAGGGACCAGCTGCTTCGTGTCAAGGGATTGGTTGTTCAGGGCCAAGTGAGCGGTTCCTGAGGCCAAGGGATTGGTTGCTGAGGACCAAGGGACTGGATGCTTAGAGCAAAACAACCGATGACTGAGGGCTAAGGATCGGGTGGCTGAGTGTCAAGGGTTTTGTCGCTGAGGGCCAAAGCACCGGTTGCTACGGGCCAAGTGTTGGTTGCTGGAGGCCAAGGAACCAGTTGCTGAGGGCAAATGGGCTTGTTGCTCAGGGAGAAGGGACCAGTTGCTGAGGGCCAAGGGACGTTGCTCAGGACAAAGGGACCTGTTGCTTACGCCCAAGAGATGTGTTCCTTCGGAAAAAGGGACTGCTTGCTATGCATCAAGGGACCAGCTGCTAAGGGCCAAGAGGTTGATTGCTAAGTGCCAAATAACCAGTTGCTAAGGTCCAAATGACCAGTTTCTAAGGGCCAAATGACCAGTTGCTAAGGGCCAAATGACGAGTTGCTAAGGGCCAAGGGACTGGTGGCTGAGGACCAAAGTGACCGGAGGCTGAGGGCCAAGGGAACGGTGTCTGAGGGCCAAGGGATCGGTGGTTGAGGGTGAAAGGGACCCGTGGTTGAGGGCCAAGGGACTGATGGCTGAGGGCAAAACTACTGGTTGCTGAGTGCAAAGCCATGGTGGTTAAGGGCCAAGGGAATGGTTGTTTAGAGCCAATGGTTGGGTGCTAATGGCCAAGTGAATGGTTGCCGAGGGTCTTTGCACTGGTGGCAGAGGGCCAAGAGACCAGTTGCTAATGGCCTACAGACTAGTTGCTAAGGGCCAAGGGACCTGTTGGTAAGGGCCAACGGACTGGTTGGTAAGCGCCAAGTGACTTGCTGCTAGGATCGAAACGACCGGAGTCTGTGGGCTTAGGATCTGGTGACTGAGCATGAAGGGACTGGTGGCTGAGGGCCAAAGCACTGGTTGCTACGGGCCAATGCTGGTTGCTGTGGGGCAAGGGACTGGTTGCTACGGGCTAAAGGACTGGTTGCTAAGTGCCAAGTGCCTTGCCGCTAAGAGCGAAACGACCAGTGGCTGAGGGCTGAGGAAACGTTGCTCAGGGCGAAGGGACCAGTGGCTGAGGGCGAAGAGACCGGTTGCGAAGTGGCAATTATTGGCTGCTAATGGCAAATGGTCCAGTTGCTGAAGGCCAATGGACCAGTTGCTTTGCAACAAGGGAACAGTTGCTAAGGGCCAAGGGATTGCATGCTTAGGGCCAAGGGACTGGTTGCTTTGTACCAAGCGACTGGTTGCTAAGGGCAAAGGGGCTGGTTGCTAACGGCCAAGGGACTGGTTGTTAAGGGCCAAGGGACTGGTTGCTAAGGACCAAGGGACTGGTTGATAAGGGCCAAGTGACTGGTTGATAAGGGCCATGAGCACGGTTGCTAAGAGCAAAACAACCGATGACTGAGGGCTAAGGATCAGGCGGCTGAGCATTAAGGGACTTGTCGCTGAGGGTCAAAGCGCAGGTTGGTAAAAGCCAAATGTTGGTTGCTGTGGGCCAAGGAACCAGTTGCTCAGGGCAAAAAGACTGGTAGCTCAGGGCTAAGGGACCAGTGGCTGAGGGCCAAGGGAACAGTTGCTCAGGGCAAAAAGACTGGTGGCTCAGGGCTAAGGGACCAGTGGCTGAGGGCCAAGGGAACAGTTGCTCAGGGCAAAAGGACTGGTGGCTCAGGGCTAAGGGACCAGTGGCTGAGGGCCAAGGAACCAGTTGCTCAGGGCAAAAAGACTGGTGGCTCAGGGCTAAGGAACCAGTGGCTGCGGGCCAAGGGACCGGATGCTGAGGGAAAAACGGTCGGTTGCTGAGACAAAGCAATGGTGGTTCAGGATCAAGGGACTGGTTTCTTAGAGCCAAGGGTTGGGCGCTCAGGACCAAGTGACCGGTTGCCGAGGGCCTTGGCACTGGTGACAGAGATCCAAAAAACTGGTTGCCAAGGGCCTACAGACTGGTTGATAAGGACCAACAGGATAGTTGCTAAGGGCCAAGAGCCTGGTTGCTAAGGGCCAAGGGATCGGTTGGTAAGGCCCAAGGGACTTTTTGTGAAGGGCCAAGTGCCTTGCTGTTAAGAGCGAAATGACCGGTGATGAGAGCTGAAGTCCGCTTGCTCAGGGCGAAGAGTCCAGTGGCTGAGGGCGAAGAGTAGCCACTGGTTGCTAAGTAGCAAGTATTGGCTGCTAACGGCCTAGAGACCGGTTGCTAAGGGCCAAGAGACAGGTTGCTTTGCGTCAGGAGACTGGTTGCTAAGGGCCAAGGGATCGGTTGCCAATCGCCAAGAGACCGGTTGCTAATGGCCATGGGACCGACTGCTAGGGGCCAAGCGACCAGTTGCTAAGGGACAAGCGACCGGTTTCAAAGTACCAAGGACCGTTTTCTAAGGGCCAAAGAACCTGTGGCTAAGGGCCAAGGGACCGGCTGCTAAGGGCAAAGGACTGGTTGCTAAGGACTAAGGGACTGGTGGCAGAGGGCCAATGCACCGGTTGCTCAGAGACAAGGGACCGGTTGCTTAGTGCCAAGGGACTGATTCCTAAGTGCCAAGGCACCAGTTGCTGAGAACCAAAGGACCGGTTGTTGAGGGCCAAGGGACCAGTTGCTGAGGGCTAAGGACGGTTGCTCAGGGAGATGGGACTGGTTGCTACGTGGCAAGAGTTGGCTGCTAAGGGTTAGGGACCAGCTGCTTAGTACCAAGGGACCAGTTGTTCAGGGCCAAGTGAACGGTTGCTGAGTGCCAAGGGACAGGTTGCTGAGTGCCATGGGACCGGTTGCTGAGGGCCATGGGACCGGTTGCTGAGTGCCATGGCACAGGTTGCTGAGGGCCATGGGACCGGTTGCTGAGACCATGGAACCGGTTGCTGAGGGCCATGGGACCGGTTGCTGAGGGCTAAGGGACTGGATGCTAAGAGCAAAACAACCGGTGACAGAGGGCTAAAGATGAGATGGCTGAGTGTCAAGGGACTTGTCACTGAGGGCCAAAGCACCAGTTGCTAAGGGCCAAATGTTGTTTGCTGGAGGCCAAGGAACCAGTTGCTAACGATGAATGGATTTGTTGCTCAGGACGAAGGAACCGGCGCATGAAGGCCAAGGGACCGGTTGCTCAGGACAAAGGGACCTGTTGCTTCGGGCCAAGGAACCAGTACCCTCAGGCAAAGGTATTGGTTGCTAAGCACCAAGGGACCAGTTGCTATGGGCCAAGGGACCCGCTGCTCAGGTTGATGTGACCCGTTGCTAAGGGCCAAAGAGACCGATTGCTAAGTGCCAAAAGACCATTTGCTCAGGGCCAAATGACCAGTTCAACTGACCAAATGACCAGCTGGCCAAGGGACCGGTGGCTGAGGGCCAAGGGACCGGTGGCTGAAGGCCGAAGGGATCGGTGGCTGAGGGCCAAGGAACTGGTGGCTGAGGGCCAAGGGAACGGTTGCTAATGACCAAGTGAATGATTGCCGAGGGCCTTGGCACTGCTGGCAGAGTGCCAAGCGACCAGTTGCTAAGGGCCGAGCGACAAGTTGCGAGGGCAAAGAGAACAGTTGCTAAAGGCCAAGGGCCTGGTTGCTAAGTGCCAAGGGCCTGGTTGCTAAGTGCCAAGGGACCAGTTGTAAAGGGACAATGGAGCTGTAGGTAAAGGCCAAGGGACTGGTGGCTGAGGGGCCAAGGGCCTGGTTGATGAGGGAAAAACTGCTGGTTGCTGAGGGCAAAGCCTTGGTGGTTCAGGGCCAAAGGCCGGTTGCTTAGAGCTAATGATTGGGTGCTAATGGCCAAGTGAATGGTTGCCAAAGGCCTTGGCACTGATGGCAGAGGGCCAAGAGACTGGTTGCAAATGGCCTAGAGACTAGTTGCTAAGGGCCGCGGGAGCTGTTGCAACTGGCCAAGTGCCTGGTTGTGAAGGGCCAAGGGACCGGTTGTGAAGGGCCAAGGGACCGGTTGACAAAGGCCAAGGGACTGATTGGTAAGCACCAAGTGCCTTGCTGCTCGTAGCGAAACGACCGGAGTCTGTGTGCTTAGGATCGGGTGACTGAGCATGAAGGGACTGGTGGCTGAGGGCCAAGGCACTGGTTGCTATGGGCCAATGTTGGTTGCTGTGGGGCAAGGGACCAGTTGCTACGGGCCAAAGGACTGATTGCTAAGTGCCAGGTGCCTTGCCTCCAAGAGCGAAACGACCAGCTGAGGGCTGAGGAAACGTTGCTCAGGGCGAAGGGACCAGTGGCTGAGGGTGAAGAGACCGGTTGCTAAGTGGCAAGTGTTGGCTGCTAACGACAAATGGGCCAGTTGCTAATGTCCAAGGGCGTGGTTGCTAAGTGCCAAGGGCCTGGTTGCTACGGGCCAAGGGACCAGTTGCTAAGGGCCAATGGACCTGTTGGTAAGGCCCAAGTTACGGTGGCTGAGGACCAAGGGACTGGTGGCTGAGGGAAGAACAGCCGGTTGCTGAGGGCAAAGCAATGGTGGTTCAGGGCCAAGGGACCGGTTGCTTTGAGCCAAGGGTTGGGTGATAAGGGCCGAGTGACCGGTTGCCGCGGGCCTTGGCACTGGTGACAGAGAGCTAAACAACGGGTTGCCAAGGTCCTACAGACTGGTTGCTAAGGGCCAATAAAACAGTTGCTAAGGGCCAAGGGGCCGGTTGGTAAGGCCGAAGGGACTTTTCGTTCAGGGGCAAGTGCCTTGCTGCTATGAGCGAAACGACCGGTGGCTGAGGGCTAAGGATTGGGTGGCTTAGCGTGAAGGGACTGGTGGCTGAGCCCCAAGTGCCTTGCTGCTAAGAGTGAAACAACTGGTGGCTGAGAGCTGAAGTCCGGTTGCTCAGGGTGAAGAGAACAGTGGCTGAGGGCAAAGAGACTGGTTGCTAAGTGGCAAGAGATTGTCTGCTAATGGCCAAGGGACCGGTTGCTAAGGGCCAAATGACCGGTGGTTGAGGGTTAAATGACTGGTGGCTGAGTGCCAAATGACCAGTGGCTGAGCGTCAAATGACCGATGGCTGAGGGCCGAGGGACCGGTGGCTGAGGGCCAAGTGACTAGTTGATGACTGGCAAGGGACTGGTTGCTAAGGGCCAAGGGACCGGTTGCTATGGGCGAAGGGACCGTTTGCTGAGGGCCAGTGGAATGGTTTCTAAGGGCTATGGGACTGGTGGTTGAAGGTCAAGGGACTGGCTCCTGAGGGCCAAAAGATTGACTGCTGAGGGCCAAGGGCCCAGTTGCTGAGGGCCAAGGGTCCAGTTGCTGAGCACCAAGGTACAGATGCTGGGAGCCAATCGACCGGTTGTTGAGGGCCAAGGGACCGCTTGTTGAGTGCCAAGGGACCGGTTGCTGAGCGCCAAGGGACTGGTTGCTGAGGACAAACATGGCAGTTGCTGAGGGAAAAGCCATGGTGGTTCAGGCCAAGGGACTGTTTGCTTAGAGGCAATGATTGGGTGCCAAGGCCCAAGTGACTGGTTGCTGAGGGCCTTGGCACTTGGTGGCAGAGGGTCAGGAGACCAGTTGCTAAGGGACGAGAGACTTGTTGCGAAGCGCCAAGGGACCAGTTGCTAAGACCAAGGGCCTAGTTGCTAAGGGACAAGGGGCCAGTTGCTAAGGGACAAGGGACCAGTTGCTAAGGGCCAAGGGCCTAGTTGCTAACGGACAAGGGACCAGTTGCTAAGGGACAAGGGACCAGTTGCGAAGGGACAGGGACTGGTTCGTAAGGCCCAAGTGCCTTGCTGCTAGGAGCGAAACGACCGGTGGCTGAGGGCTAGGGATCGGGTGGCTGAGCATGAAGTTTCTGGTGGCTGAGGGCCAAGGCACCGGTTGCGAAGAGCCAAGTGTTGGTTGCTATGCAGCAAGGGACCAGTTGCTATGGGCCAACGGACTGGTTGCTAAAGGCCAAGTGCCTTGCTGCTCAGAGCGAAACGACCAGTGGCTGAGGGCTAAGTGGCAAGTGTTGGCTGCTAACGGCCAAGAGACCAGTTGCTAAGGGCCAAGGAACCGTTTTCTTAGCATCAAGAGACCGGTTGCTATGGACTAAGGGATCTGTTGCTCAGAGTCAAGCGACCAGTTGCTAAGGGCCAAGGGAGCGCTGGCTAAACAAAGAAACATGGAAAATAGGTCATTCGGCCCTTCGAGCCTGCACTACCATTCAACATGATCATGGCTGATCATGCAACCTCAGTACCCCACCCCTGCCTTGTCTCCAGATCCCATGATCTTTTAGCTGCAAGGGTGACATCTATCTCCCTTTTGAATATGCCCAATGAACTGGACTTAACAACTTTCTATGGCAGAGAATTCCACAGATTCACAACTCTCTGGGTGAAAAAGATTCTCCTCAGCTCAGTCCTATATGGCTTACCCCTTATCTTTAGACTGTGACGCCTGGTTCTGGACTTCCCCAACATCGTGAACATTCTTCCTGCATCAAACATGTCCAGTCCCATCAAAATTTTAAAAGTTTCTATGAGATCCCCTGTCATTCTTCTTAATTTCAGTGAGAAAAGCCTAGCCGATCCAGTCTTTCCTCATATGTCAGTCCTGCCATCCCAGTGAACCTTCAATGCACTCCCTCAATAGCAAGAATGTCCTTCCTCAGATTAGGAGACCAAAACTGCACACAATACTCACGGTGTGGTCTCACCAAGGCCCTGTGCAACTGCAGTAAGACCTCCCTGCTCCTATACTCAAATCCCCTCGCTATGAAGGCCAGCATGCCATTTGGTTTCTTTACTGTTTGCTGTACCTGCATGCCTACCTTCAACGACTGAAGTACCTTGACACCCAGTTCTCTTTGCACCTCCCCTTTTACTAATCTGTCACCATTCAGATAATTACCTGCCGTCCTGTTTTTGCTACCAAAGTGGATAGCCTTACATTTAGCCACATTATAATTCTTATGGGCCAAGGGACCGGCTGCTAAGGGCCTAAAGACTGTTTGCTAAGGGCCATGGGACTGATTGCTAAGGGCCAAGGAACTGGTTGCTAAGGGCCAAGGAACTGGCTGCTAAGAGCAAAGAAACTAGTGGCTGAGGGCTAAGGATCGGGCTGCTGAGTGTCAAGCGACTTGTCGCTAAGTGTTAGGGCATCGGTTGCTAAGGGCCAAGGGACAGGTTGCGAAGGGCTAAGTTCCTTGTTGCTAAGAGCGAAACGCCCAGTGGCTGAGGGCTAAGGGCGTGTTGCTCAGGGCGAAGCGATCTGGTGCTAAGTAGCAAGTGTTGGTTGCTAACCGCCAAGGGGCTGGTTGCTGAGGGCCAAGGGGTCCATTGCTGAGGACCAAGTTGCTGAGTGCCAACGGACCTGTGACTAAGGGACCGGTTGCTGAGGGCCAAGGTTTGGTTGCTAAGCGGCAAGAGTCCGGTTGTTGAGCAGCAATGGACCAGCTGCTGAGGGTTAAGCGACTTGTTGCCGAGGACATGGGACTGGTGGCTGAGGGCCATGGGATTGTCTGCTAAGGTCCACGGGACCGGTTGCTAAGGACCAAAGGACCGGTTGTAGAGGGCCAAGTTACTGGTGGCTGAGGGCAAAGCGATGGTGGTAGAGGGCCACGAGACCAGTTGCTTTGAGCCAAGGGACCGGTTGCCGAGGTCAAGAGACTGGTTGCCGAGGGCCTTGGAACAACTTGCCAAGGGCCAAGGGACTGGTTGTTAAAGAACAAGGGACCAGTTGTTGAGGACCAAGAGACAGGTTGTTGAGGGCCAAATGACCGGTGAATTCGGGCCAAGGGACTGGTGGCTGAGGACCGAAGCACCAGTTGCTAAGGGCCAAGTGTTGGTTGCTGTGGGCCATGGGAGCATCTGCTAAGGGCCAAAGGACCGGTTGCTTAGGGTCAAGAGACCGTTTGCTAAGGGCCATGTGACGGTTTGGGAAGGGCCAAGTGACTGATGGCTGACGGTCAAGAGACCTGTTACTAAGGGCCAAGAGACATGCTGCTAAGGGCCAAGGGGCCAATTGCTAAGGGACAAGAGACCTGTTGCTAAGGGCCAAGAGACCATTTGCTAAGGGCCAAGAGACCTGTTGCTAAGGGCCAAGAGACCGGTTGCGAAGGACCAAGAGACCGGTTGTGAAGGTGCTAAGAGACCGGTTGCTAAGGGCCATGGGACCGGTTACCGAGGGCTTTGGGACCGGTTGTCAAGGGCCATGGGACTGGTGGTTGAGGGCCAGGGGACCGGCTGCTAAGGGCCTCGAGACTGGTTGCTAATGGCCAAGGGAATGCTTGGTATTATTTTTTTTGCGAGGGTAATGAATCCTTTGACATGTCCCTCCATAGATGGAGCACCGTCCGTGCAGATTCCAACACATAAGTCCCATGAAATTTTGAAGTCTTCTAAATATGAATTCACAGAATCAAACATGTCTTGACCTCTAGTGTTTTCGGGAAGTTCTCTCCAGCACAGAAATTGGTGCAATATCTCGTTTTCATTAATGAAGTGAACAAATGATAATAATTGTGCTTTACCAATAATGTCGACCGACTCGTCGATTTGCAAAGCAAAATTCGAGTTTGTAAGTTTCTGGGCTACATTTTCTTCAATGTTAGATGACATATCATTTATCCTTCTCCGAATTGTATTGACAGACAGCGGAATTTATGCAATTTCTTGTTGCGCTTCATCAGCAAGCATTATTTTGACAATTTTACGATATGCAGGCAAAATAAGTGAGTGAGCTGTAGTATGAGACTGCATTTTCTGCGCTATTAATTCAGCAACTTTTTACACTACAATTTAGATTCATTTTTCTGCAAGGTGCTGGTGCAATGCCCGACCTCTTCCGTGCTAAAGACATATATTTCTGATTCAATTGCCAACCAGAACTCCCACAGTGAGACGGATGAGTGACGAACGCCTGGAGTGGTGTAAACATTGAAACATGTTTCAGAATTCGGGGAATTCAGTTGGTGCATCGACAGGATTTAACCGTCTCACATACCAGGAGGAAAACTGGAGCTGCTTCTGTTAAATGTGGTGCAGCATTGCCGGCAGGGCCCGGGTTTCTGTACATTGTTAGTTAGAAATGTGAGCAAAATATCACTCCGATCTTTGGGTGGTTTCACGTCAAACACTTGTATTATTAGTTTGGATATAATTAGTGCAGCACAGACATTACTGTGCAGGGTGTTGACGTGCTGTCAAATGGCTGGAAGTAATATCAATGCTCCTGATCTTTCATGGTCCCACGGGAAATCTCCCGCAATTATAATGACGTTTTTCTCTTTAGCTCTCATCTCACAGTCAGTTGGAGCCCTGTGTTCAGTGCCAAGAGTCACCATCACTTCTCGGACAGAATGAGAGTTCTGTTTGTCGCCTATCCATTTTCCTGGTTACCACCAGTTGTACAGGCAGGAATGATTTACTATCCGATTATAGCAGCCGTGGGAATCCCCGGTAAGTGATTAATTCCGTTACTAACGTCGTGAATAAAGTTGGGATTAACTTTATTCCTGCTCTTATTTCAGTAATTATATTTTTAAACTATTCTTCTCAATTCAATTAAAAGGCTGAAAGTCAGTGACTGTATTTCCCGCTCTACCTTTTTAAGTGAATGATCATTTGTTGACTTTCTAATTTTCTTTAACCCCCCATAAAAGCTTCAGATTATTTCCCCCATGTAATGTCTTTCAAACTGGTTCGGTTTTATCTGTGAATCGTGCAATGAGTGATTCAATGGATTATATTAATCCCATTTTGCCGTGCCTGCTCTCCTTTCCCATAACACTCAGTAATATCTGACAGATTATATTTTACTGAATATTCAGCGTGTTGTAAAATGCTCCATTGACTCCCGCTGTGGAGACAGACACTGACAGCCGATCATGGACATATACCTGGGAATTCGGACAGTCAGGACCGGGATTTGTTCAGTCCCGTTAATCAGAATCTACTCGCTGTTCTCGGTCTGGTTCCAGCAAAGTGCCGGATATTATTCCTGGTGATCACAATCCATGCCGAGTGTGGGATTGTGCTCCATGCAGGAACACAGACTCTCTCCCTCATCTTCTCCACTGACCGGTGACCAGCCTGTTCTCAGACTCGCCTTCACCCTCCCGGCGGAGATTGTTCTGCCTTCAGCCGGTGGGAGGCAGCTGGTTTCTGTCACATCCATTCCTGCAGCGGTACAGGTCAGACCGGGAATCCGTGCTATGAGAGAGCGATTGAAACAAGGCAGCGGCGCTCTATGCAGCTGTCCTGGGTTTGTCCACATTTAAAAACCCGTTTTAGATACAATACCTGCATTTTAACCAAAGCACCGTCTCCATGCCGGGTCAGGTTCCTTTATACTAATCGGACACATTTATTGTTCAGACCAAACGCTTGCAGGGTGATAGAACATCGACTGTACTCTCAGCAAGTCTGTCCGCTCGGTTATCCACACACATTCACATTAATTTCGCTTCAGATACTGAGAGATAGAGGAATTTCTAGTCTCATTTACCCACCCGGTCTCCATATCCCTTTATCGTCTCTTCATCCAGCCATGGACCCAATCTACTTTGAATTCTGACAGTTTCTGCCTCAACCTCTATCCATGTGACTGAACTCCACCGCCTCCCCAATCCCTGTATAAAAAAGCTTCTCCCGCTCTCCCTTCTCTCTGTTCCATTGTCTTCTATTTCATCTAGTTTCTACAGCGCCTCGTTCTGCAACACACATCTACTGAAATCAGTCTGCTTCTATCTACCTTCTTCCATCCTGTCAATAATTTTAAACACATCTGTCATATCGCCCTGTTATCTGTGTCTGTGTAACATTCCTCTAACTCACATTTACAGGTTATGTGGCAGAGCCCAGGGTATCGAACCAGTGTGTTTTATCACCCATTGTAACATTGACTAACTTTCCCACTTCAGTTGGGAAACTGAAATCTCACATTATGTCTCATGAGTTCCGACCACCCTGCACTAATAAATTGCCTTGCATGTTTGTGTTTGAAGAAACATGATCAGCATTAAAGTCCAATATTACGGCTGTTTGTAACACTCTGTAGAGTACGTTTGAAGAGTTTACTCAATGAGAACAGATTGAAGTGAGTTGTCTCAATGTCCCGCTGACTCTCACAAATCTCAGGATCAATGCAGCCTAATGCTCCTACTGCAAGTTTCGCCCCTGTATTACTAACAGTATCTCTCACTATATCAGCTCACATGGTCCGTTGTAACATGTGCCGCACCAAGAGTACCCATCATTTCTCAGAGATCAATACAGTTTGATTTATTGTATTACCATTTGCCGTGTCCCAGTTCTCGGCGTGGTAATTGGTGTTCCCGGTAACGTGCTTAGTTTGTGAAACAAAAGCGCCAAATTGTTATTTCCATTCAATATTGTGTCAGCTGCGGTAATTTTAACAATAAATATGATCAGTACTCGATGCATTGGAATGTCTGTTCCCATCGTCTCAAATTGTATTACATTGTCAGTTAAGTCCCTGCTTTGATAATGTTTTTCAGTTATTATTCCTAAAAATGGGAACCCACGTAATTAGCGATAGTTGGTTGAATGGAAGGAACCACAGAATAGGGATAAATGTTGAGCGAATTTTGGCTTTTATCTCAAGGGGGAAGATATTTACAACTGAGGAAGTGCTGTTCTCGCTGTACAGAGATTTGGTGAGATCTCATTTGGAATATATACGTTCAGTTTTGGGCAGCATATTGCAGGATAGATGGATTGGCCTTCGAGGGGTTTGAGCGCAAGTTAACCAGACTGATACCACGGTTTAAAGTATTCAAATATGAGGAAAGGTTACATAACCTTGCCTTGTATTCCATTGTGGTTCGAAGGGTGAAACGTGATATAACCGAGTTATTTAAATAGATAAAGGCGTTCGATAGTGTTGGCACAGAAACTGTTTCCTGTGGCGGTGTAATCTAAACCAGAAGGCATTATCTTAAAATTGGAGCTCGGAGTGAAATCACGAAACACTTTCTCACCCAAAGTTGAGGAGAAATCTAACACTTGTTCTCCCACAATTATGTCCATTAATGGTCAGTTGTAATTTTACAGACTCTGACTGATAGATTTGTTAAGGTCAGGGTATCAAGGGATATGGAACTAAGACGGTAATTGGAGTGAGGGTGCCGATCACCCATGGTCTACTGGAATGGTGGAAAAAGCTTGTGGGGCAGAATGATCTAATCCTGCGTTCCTATACGTCAAGCACCAGAGTCATCATTTCTGCAATGAGCTTTCCGGTAATCGCAGGTCCAATTTCAGTGTATCTGAATGCTCTACACGAAAAAATGTCCGATGATATTATTGCAGTCCATAGAGATTCCAGCACTCATTTTAACAGGTTACCGATTGCATAAATCCGTGTCTCGCTGTATTACCTGGAGGGTCTGGTCATTGCTCTGTCGGTCCTGAGGTGATTATTTGTCAGGTTTGGGTCACTATCGGAAATTCCGAAAATATCTGTCCTCCATTTCCTCCAAACCTTGCGAGATGTTTATTGATGTTACAATGTTTTTGAATCTCCAACTCAAAATCTAACATTGTTTTACATAGAATGTCTCGGAGCAATGCGGTTCTCAGTGAGAATGAGCGCAGTATTCACACAGTGGGATGTCGTTAGAGTGTGGAATTGTCTCAGTTAATCGTTAGCAGCGTCAGGAAGCCCTCGCTAATGTTCTCCTCTTTACATGCTCTGGGTAACTTATCTACCTGGCCTTTAAATGTAACAGCCGGGGCTTCCATCTGAATCAGAAGTTTTTGGGTTTGGTACCCTGTCGAAAATCTAGTCTGACATTCGTATGACTTTCCCATGGCAGTTTCTGCGAATAACGCAAACCTTAGCCAACTTTACCAACCAATGTTATATTTGTGGATCTTGCTGTAGTATATATATACATTTAGTTACATTGCAAGGTATGTTACGACGTTGTAGACAGCAACTTCTGACAAACAGTGAAAGCCCATATTAACTTTGCTAGAATGTGAAATACAAGTGTATTATTTCACGCCAATTCTGGGAAATACCGTTGTGGTTTCAAGCATAGAAACCATAGTGGTGATGTATTTATTCAGAGCTGAATTCGTGCACCAAGCACAGTTATGGTCCGTGGTCGCAAATTTCATTTTCAAATATTTGCAGTCAGTTATACACACATGTAATGATTATATTTGGGACATTGCACTGGCAGTGGAACCGGAGACTGAAGGGATGGAGAGTTTGGAAAATAGAAATATTAAGACACAGTAATAATGATATGTTGATTTGTAACTGACAACAGTGGTGGTTGGATTCAGTGAGAGAAGGACATTGTTTCCCTTTTTGTCCTGTCATTATATAGCAGCTGCAATTAGAAACAAGAATAATTGTCAAATCGTTTTGTTACGAGAATATTTGTGAATCAGGTATCACCAATAGTTAAACTGTGACCCTGTTTAAGCAGAGGAGATAATGAATTAATTGACAATGACATTTCTACAGCCACCAATCTCCCCAAATATCCCCTCACCATCACCTTTGTTGCCCTATTTCCTATTAAAACAATCAATCTCTCTCACCCTGGCCTTTCCGCTGGTACAGCCCTCATTCTCGCTCACTCAAGTACAAGGGCCGCAGACTTGTACGGATGTGTCGGACAACTGATTTAACCATTCTACGCCAGATTTGGCTAGACCACATAAAGTATTATCGGGCCCTACACGTGTCTGCTAAAACTGCTCACTATTCCAACATCATTCTAGAATGGAAATATAACCCCCGGCTACTATTCTCGACTGTTAACCTTCTTGTTAAACTCCTCTCCCCAGTCTCCACCACACTCACCTCCAACAACAAGTGTGAGTAGCTCATGGAATTATTTGTCTCAAAGATTGAGAACACCCAATCAGCTGCCTCTGCCACTTCTCTTCCTTCCTCTAGCCCAACAGGTCAAACATCATCTAACTTTCCAGCCTGCCCTAGCCATTAAGTCGCATATCTCTCTAGATTCTCCCTGATCTGCCCCTCTTGACCTCTCCATGCTCATCTTATCAATGACACCCACTTCCAGCTCACTTGATCTTGACCCTATTCCCACCAAGCTGCTCACCACACAACTTCCTTTTCTGGCTCGCGTGTTAGCTGACATTGTTAATGATGCTCCCAGCTCATGTCCTCTCCTCTCCTTCAAATCTATCGTTATCACCCCTCTCCTCAAAAAACAACTCTTCACCACACTGGCCTTGCAAGCTATCGCCCCCTCTCCAACTTTAATTTCCACCCCAAAGTCCTTGAACATGTTGTCGCCTCCTGGAACTCCATGTTTGAATCCCTTCACTCTGGTATCCACCATGCCACACTACCGAAACTGCTCTTATCAAACTCACAAATGGCATCCTTTGTGACATTTACAAAGATAGACTTTCCCTCCTCATCATTCTCGACCAGTCCCATCCTTTGATATGGTTGAGTACTCCATTTCCCACCAATGCCTCTCCAACTGGGTAGGAGTGCACCTGGCTGGTTCTATCCATATCTCCCTAATAGTAGCCAGAAAATCACTTGCATTCGCTTCTATTCTCATGATAAATCGTTGCATATCGTGTTCCCCGGGAATTTATCATTGGCCCCCTCCTGTTCTCCACTTTATGATGCCTCTTGCCGACATCATCCGAAAACACAGCTTCAGTTTCTACATGTAGGCTGCTGATACCTAGCTCTACCTCACCCCCACTTCTCTCGAGGCATCAAAGGTCTCTAAATTGGCAGACTGCTTGTCCGACATTCAGTATTTGTTGAGCAGAAATGTTGTCCAATTAAATATTGGGAATACCGATGACATTTTCTGTGGGTCCCGCCACAAACTGTGTTCACTAACCAACGACTCGATCCCTCTCCCGTGCTTCTGTCTGTGACTGAACCAGACAGTTCGCAATGTAGCTATCCTATTAGAACGGGAAATGATCTTCTGGCCATATACCTGCAGCATAACTAAATCCACCTTTTTCCACCTCCATAACATTGCCCGTCTCCGCCCCTGCCTCAGTTCCTCTGCTGCTGAAACTTCCATCCATGCCTTAATTACCTCGAGTTTGTACAGCTCCAACACACTCCTGGCTCACCTCCTACATTCTACCCTATGTAAACTTGAGCTCATTCAAAACTCGCCAGTGCATGTCCAATCTCGCACGAAATCCCACCTGTGCTCGCTGAGCGACATTGATCCCGGTTCAACAATACCTCGATTCCAAAATTCTCCTTCTGTGTACAAATCCCTCCATGGCCTCATCCCTCGCTATCTCAGTAATCTGCTTTAGCATCGCAAACATCCAAGATGTCTGCGCTCCTCAAATTCTACCCTCTTGTGCATCCCTGATTATAACTGCTCAGCCATTGGTGGCCGTGCCTTCAGCTGTCCGAGCCCTGAGCTCTGGAACAGCCTCCCCAAATCCTCACCGCCTCTATACCTCCCTTTCTTCCTTGAAGACAGTGCTTATAACCTCCCTCTGACCAAACTTTTGGTCATCGGTCGTAATTTATTCTTATGTGGCTCAGTGCCATATTTATTTGTTATGTCTTGTAACACTCCTGTGAAGCACCTGGGGAAGTTTTATAAAGGCGCTATATAAGTAGAAATTATTGTTGTTGTTGTTATAATGTTCCAGTTTTTGAATTAATTAAGTGATTTGACAAATACTGAATATGGGACATGATTTTAGCAACTTTTATAAGGCTCTTTAGTTCAGATACATAAATTACTGACAGATTTGGCCATTTGCAAAGTCCAGTCGAAAATATTATCTCCTCATATCTTCGCCATTATTTCATGCAGCTCACCAGCTAACAACTCTGTGGAGCACCGTCACCACACGGACTGCAGCCATTCAAGAAGGAGGCCCACCTCCGTCTTGTAAACAGCACAGGACGGCCCATCTCTTGTGTTTGATTCAGAGTTACTTTGTCCATTTTTCTGTGTAGATTTTCATGATACTTCTGTATCCATGGTAACCACACCCCGCCCCCACCCCACATACCACACACCCATACTTAACTATATTAATCTTCTATACTCATGTGATTTAATTTCCAGCTAAGACTGTATTGTCTAAACACAGTTGAACGGGAATGCAGTTAATTATTTCTACACCAGCCGCCTTATCTTGCTCACGATATTTTTTCAGTACCGACGTTTCGTTTGTATATGTAGTCTCTCTCCCGCTCTCTGTCTGTCTCTATTTCTTTACAAATGAACACATGGAGCTCTTTACGTATATCAAGTTGTAACAACTGCTATATGTCACACTATCCTGCACACCAACGGAATCGGAATCAAACACTTCTGAGCATATCTTACATTGTTGATAGATTGTGCTGGAAGCTCAGGTACATATAATGTCCCACATCCGCTGGGATGTACTTTCCGCCAGTATTTCTCACCAGAGAGACAGATTCTCCATATTGTTTTGTGCCGCATTAATATTAAAGATGGATTCTGCCAATTACGAGCTAAGACCTTACCACGGAGCCTTTCTGAAGCTGAATCTCGGCAGGTAACTCCTGGGCTGGACTGCAGCCTCTATTGTCACTTGTACTGTATCTTTGCTTCGGTCTGGAGATCGCCACCCACAACTCCCTCTGAAGTTTCCTCCATTATTAGAGGCGTCAAAAGCGAAATGAAGATTATGGAACTTGTGCCATTGTGAACTTTGGAATGCATATTTTTCCTAGGATCACATCTGAACTTCTCCCCCTTGTGATTATTGTTAGAGTTTGTCCAGATGGGGGTTGCACTGTACAAGGCATCAATGTAAAGACCTGAGAATTCCAGCCAAGAAGTCAGTTGTTCAGATTAAATGTCCATCTGGTGGATTATAAACGTATCTGATGCAACTTGGTTGAGTTGAAACATACCAACTCCCCTATTATCGTGGTGTTTGACAGTAGTTTGTCCAAAGGTCTTTACTTAGAGCCTCCAGTCTGCAAATACAACAAGAGAACTCAGCCATTCCGTACCCACACCTTGTATCCGCTCCCCTTTCCTGTCCACTGACCCAAATCCCGCACTTTGTCTCACCCTCGGTTGTTCCCCTTTAGTATTCACTGCATTTCAATCAGGCTTCATTCTCACCGCTCCCCAAACATCTCCCAATTTAGAATTGACCATTCATGACTTATTTTCAATTCGTTTTCTGTTCATTTCTTCCTCTGTCACTGAACTGCTACTTTTAGCAATTGTCCATAACTCCTTCTCACACTGTCCATTTATTCATATATTTAAATGGCCAGTAGTTTACTCGGATCTCCGGTGGATTACTACACCACTTTCTACGAAGTTGCAGTGGCAGAAGGGTAACAGCTCCGAGGAAATTTCCAGACTAATTTGTATATTCTATACACTTTGTGAATCGTTTATTTTCGGGTATTTACCCCACACTCACAGATATTTAACATTGCAATTGTATGTTAAAAGCCTGTTCTGCTAGACAATTCTAGCAGCGGTAAAGAGTTCAGTTCCAGTCCGCAGATCCTGCAGTAAAGTACATTTCACACCAAATCCTGTGTAACTGGCTCCCTTGCTGTAACCTGACGGCTGATTCCCTGTTCCTGTGTGTTTCCCTTTTACAGCTAATGTGGTGACGATTGTGATCCTGTCCCGGGGAAAGTGCGGTCTCTCCGGATGTATCACTCGCTACCTGGTGGCCATGTCAGCGGCGGATCTACTGGTCATTATCACTGATGTGATACTGGTTCGGATTAACGGTTCTTATTTCCCGACTACCTTCCTGCACATCACACCTGTGTGTTCTTTCCTCCAAGCGCTGATGCGTGCAGTCACCGATATTTCTGTCTGGTTAACCATCGCTTTCACTTTCGATCGTTTTGTTACCATTTGTTGCCAGAAGCTGAGGACTAAATATTGCACCGAGAAAACTGCATCCCTGGTTATAGGAACCGTGTGCCTGCTGTTCTGTATAAAAAACATCCCCTGGTTCTTTATATATGAACCCTACTATACAATCGACCATGTACCCATGTTCTGTCATGAAAAACTCGAGTATTACACTGTAACTGCTTGGGTAACATTTGGCTGGATTAACCGCTGTTTTACCCCACTGCTCCCAATATTCCTGATACTGCTGCTCAATGCTCTGACTGTAGGATACATTTTGGCGGCCAGCAGAGTCCGCAGGAGGCTGAGGGGCAGCAAGAATGTTGTGAATCACAATGATCCGGAGATGGAGAACCGAAGGAAATCCATCATCTTACTCTTCGCTATATCCGCTAACTTCATACTGCTCTGGACAACCTATGTGATATATTTCTTATTAATGCGAATTACAAACCAGTATTATTATACAAATTACAATGACCCGATGTATATTGCAGACTTTACCAGCTACATGCTGCTGCTTTTGAGCTGTTGTACAAACACGTGTATTTATGCAGTAACCCAGACTAAATTCAGAGATGAGCTGAAAAATGGGTTGAAGTATCCTCTGAGAATAATATTTAATTTAGTTCAGGAAAGAAAAGTTCAGAGCAATTCCCAACATTAGATCTGCATTACATCACATATCGTATCCTGAGTTATATTTTACCTGAACCTCAGCAGGCTAAAACTCAGGCCCAGACTTCTTCAGACATAACACTGGGCAATATCTGACAAGGCCTGCGGTTTCCGATGTAAGTGTCTGTGAACAAGGGAGAAGACCATTATGTAGACAGTGGGTTATAATAGAGGGAGCAGTTTAATTGGATTAAATCATGCTCCTGGACACAGAGAGATACAAGTCCCAGCATTGAGGTTTAGGATGTTGTGACCGTGGAATGTTTATTGTCGGATGAACATCAGAACACGTGGGTTATCCCAGGGGAGTGTAAAAGTAGAATACACCTTTCGATGTAATAGCTGAAGAATATCAGGAAGTGAATGAGAACTGTGTTGGTTTTTGAGTGTGGAAATGCCTGGAGAATAATAAACAGATCATTATATCAATCAGCATGTATTGTCTTTGAAATTTTACATTCTCCAGTTCACGAACAGCTTCTCCATCACCTGCGGCTCTGTGGAATTTATTGGAACTGAAGTGATGTTGATTCTGGACCTGAGTCCATTGTCCTGGTGTCTGTGAACGGTGGTGTTTCCAGCAGCGAGTCCCCTTTCCCACTGTCTATGTACAATGGTGTTTGCAGAGTAACAACACCACTGGCAATGAGAACCAGTAGCACGGTGTGTGGACAGCTGCAGACACATCTCAGGAAGAAATGACCGAGGTGGCCATTGCCTGCTGTCAGATAACTGTGAACGCAGGTCCGATTGGGCACTGTGACAGCAATGTGATTCTAACCTTGTGAGCAGTAAAATAGTGTCACATTCATCGAGCTCTCCTTCACCAAAAACATACTGAGGCTCACTTTCTGCAGGAAAACCCCGCCATTGTGCGAACTCATTCGCTGCATATCCTGTATCAGGGTCCAGTGATCCAGACCCAGCTGAAGTGTGTGTGAATATGAGGCTCAGTGTGTGAGGGACCAGTCTCAGGGTCCAGTGATCCAGACCCAGCTGAAGTGTGTGTGAATGTGAGGCTCAGTGTGTGAGGGACCAGCCTCAGGGTCCAGTGACCCAGACCCAGCTGAAGTGTGTGTGAATGTGAGGCACAGTGTGTGAGGGACCAGTCTCAGGGTCCAGTGATCCAGACCCAGCTGAAGTGTGTGTGAATGTGAGGCTCAGTGTGTGAGGGACCAGTCTCAGGGTCCAGTGATCCAGACCCAGCTGAAGTGTGTGTGAATGTGAGAATCAGTGTGTGAAGGACCAGCCTCAGGTTCCAGTGATCCAGACCCAGCTGAAGTGTGTGTGAATGTGAGGATCAGTGTGTGAGGGACCAGTCTCAGGGTCTAGTGATCCAGACCCAGCTGAAGTGTGTGTGAATCTGAGGATCAGTGTGTGAGGGACCAGTCTGAGGGTCCAGTGATCCAGACCCAGCTGAAGTGTGTGTGAATGTTAGGATCAGTGTGTGAGGGACCAGCCTCAGGGTCCAGTGACCCAGACCCAGCTGAAGTGTGTGTGAATGTGAGGCACAGTGTGTGAGGGACCAGTCTCAGGGTCCAGTGATACAGACCTAGCGGAAGTGTGTGTGAATGTGAGGCTCAGTGTGTGAGGGACCAGTCTCAGGATCTAGTGATACAGACCCAGCTGAAGTGTGTGTGAATGTGAAGCTCAGTGTGTGAGGGACCAGTCTCAGGGTCCAGTGATCCACACCCAGCTGAAGTGTGTGTGAATGTGAGGCTCAGTGTGTGAGGGACCAGACTCAGGGTCCAGTAATCCAGACCCAGCTGAAGAGTGTGTGAATGTGAGGCTCAGTGTGTGAGGGACCAGTCTCAGGGTCCAGTGATCCAGACCCAGCTGAAGTGTGTGTGAATGTGAGGATCAGTGTGTGAGGGACCAGTCTCAGGGTCCAGTGATCCAGACCCAGCTGAAGTGTGTGTGAATGTGAGGATCAGTGTGTGAGGGACCAGTCTCAGGGTCTA
This sequence comes from Pristiophorus japonicus, assembly GCF_044704955.1. Classification (NCBI taxonomy): domain Eukaryota; kingdom Metazoa; phylum Chordata; class Chondrichthyes; family Pristiophoridae; genus Pristiophorus; species Pristiophorus japonicus. The sequence goes on from NW_027252274.1 coordinate 693,325, forward strand.
GTGATCCAGACCCAGCTGAAGTGTCGTGAACGTGAGGATCAGTGTGTGAGGGACCAGTCTCAGGGTCCAGTGATAAAGACCCAGCTGAAGTGTGTGTGAATGTGAGGCTCAGTGTGTGAGGGACCAGTCTCAGGGTCTCGTGATCCAGACCCAGCTGAAGAGTGTGTGAATGTGAGGCTCAGTGTGTGAGGGACCAGTCTCAGGGTCCAGTGATCCAGACCCAGCTGAAGTGTGTGTGAATGTGAGGATCAGTGTGTGAGGGACCAGTCTCAGGGTACAGTGATCCAGACCCAGCTGAAGTGTGTGTCAATGTGAGGATCAGTGTGTGAGGGACCAGCCTCAGGGTCTAGTGATCCAGACCCAGCTGAAGTGTGTGTGAATGTGAGGATCAGTGTGTGAGGGACCAGTCTCAGGGTCCAGTGATCCAAACCCAGCTGAAGTGTGTGTGAATGTGAGGATCAGTGTGTGAGGGACCAGTCTCAGGGTCTAGTGATCCAGACCCAGCTGAAGTGTGTGTGAATGTGAGGCTCAGTGTATGAGGGACCAGTCTCAGGGTCTAGCGATCCAGACCCAGCTGAAGTGTGTGTGAATGTGAGGATCAGTGTGTGAGGGACTAGTCTCAGGGTCCAGTGATCCAGACCCAGCTGAAGTGTGTGTGAATGTGAGGATCAGTGTGTGAGGGACCAGTCTCTGGGTCCAGTGATCCAGACCCAGCTGAAGTGTGTGTGAATGTGAGGATCAGTGTGTAAGGGACCAGTCTCAGGGTCTAGTGTTCCAGACCCAGCTGAAGTGTGTGTGAATGTGAGGCTCATGTGTGAGGGACCAGTCTCAGGGTCTAGTGATCCAGACCCAGCTGAAGTGTGTGTGAATGTGAGGATCAGTGTGTGAGGGACCAGTCTCAGGGTCTGGTGATCCAGACCCAGCTGAAGTGTGTGTCAATGTGAGGATCAGTGTGTGAGGGACCAGTCCCAGGGTCCAGTGATCCAAACCCAGCTGAAGTGTGTGTGAATGTGAGGCTCAGTGTGTGAGGGACCAGTCTCAGGGTCCAGTGAGCCAGACCCAGCTGAAGTGTGTGTGAATGTGAGTCTCAGTGTGTGAGGGACCAGTCTCAGGGTCTCGTGATCCAGACCCAGCTGAAGAGTGTGTGAATGTGAGGCTCAGTGTGTGAGGGACCAGTCTCAGGGTCCAGTGATCCAGACCCAGCTGAAGTGTGTGTGAATGTGAGGATCAGTGTTTGAGGGACGAGTCTCAGGGTACAGTGATCCAGACCCAGCTGAAGTGTGTGTGAATGTGTGGCTCAGTGTGTGAGGGACCAGTCTCAGAGTCCAGTAATCCAGACCCAGCTGAAGTGTGTGTGAATGTGAGGATCAGTGTGTGAGGGACCAGTCTCAGGGTCTCGTGATCCAGGCCCAGCTGAAGTGTGTTTGAATGTGAGGCTCAGTGTATGAGGGACCAGTCTCAGGGTCTAGCGATCCAGACCCAGCTGAAGTGTGTGTGAATGTGAGGATCAGTGTGTGAGGGACCAGTCTCAGGTTCCAGTGATCCAGACCCAGCTGAAGTGTGTGTGAATGTGAGGATCAGTGTGTGAGGGACCAGTCTCAGGGTCCAGTGATCCAGACCCAGCTGAAGTGTGTGTGAATGTGAGGCTCAGTGTGTGAGGGACCAGTCTCAGGGTCCAGTGATCCAGTCCCAGCTGAAGTGTGTGTGAATGTGAGGATCAGTGTGTGAGGGACCAGTCTCAGTGCCTAGTGATCCAGACCCAGCTGAAGTGTGTGTGAATGTGAGGCTCAGTGTGTGAGGGACCAGTCTCAGGGTCTAGCGATCCAGACCCAGCTGAAGTGTGTGTGAATGTGAGGATCGTTGTGTGAGGGATCAGTCTCAGGGTCTAGTGATCCAGACCCAGCTGAAGTGTGTGTGAATGTGAGGATCAGTGTGTGAGGGACCAGTCTCAGGGTCCAGTGATCCAGACCCAGCTGAAGTGTTTGTGAATGTGAGGATCAGTGTGTGAGGGACCAGTCTCAGTGTCTAGTGATCCAGTCCCAGCTGAAGTGTGTGTGAAGTGAGGCTCAGTGTGTAGGGACCAGTCTCACGGTCTAGTGATCCAGACCTAGCTGAAGTGTGTGTGAATGTGAGGATCATTGTGTGAGGGACCAGTCTCAGTGTCTAGTGATCCAGACCCAGCTGAAGTGTGTGTGAATGTGAGGCTCAGTGTGTGAGGGACCAGTCTCAGGGTCTAGTGATCCAGACCCAGCTGAATTGTGTGTGAATGTGAGGCTCAGTGTGTGAGGGACCAGTCTCAGGGTCCAGTGATCCAGTCCCAGCTGAAGTGTGTGTGAATGTGAGGCTCAGTGTGTGAGGGACCAGTCTCAGGGTCCAGTGATCCAGACCCAGCTGAAGTGTGTGTGAATGTGAGGCTCAGTGTGTGAGGGACCAGTCTCAGGGTCTTGCGATCCAGACCCAGCTGAAGTGTGTGTGAATGTGAGGATCAGTGTGTGAGGGACCAGTCTCAGGGTCCAGTGATCCAGACCCAGCTTAAGTGTGTGTGAATGTGAGGATCGGTGTTTGAGGGACCAGTCTCAGGGTCTAGTGATGCAGACCCAGCTGAAATGTGTGTGAATGTGAGGCTCAGTGTATGAGGGACCAGTCTCAGGGTCTAGCGATCCAGACCCAGCTGAAGTGTGTGTGAATGTGAGGATCAGTGTGTGAGGGACCAGTCTCAGGGTCCAGTGATCCAGACCCAGCTGAAGTGTGTGTGAATGTGAGGATCAGTGTGTGAGGGACCAGTCTCTGTGTCTAGTGATCCAGACCCAGCTGAAGTGTGTGTGAATGTGAGGCTCAGTGTGTGAGGGACCAGTCTCAGGGTCTAGCGATCCAGACCCAGCTGAAGTATGTGTGAATGTGAGGATCATTGTGTGAGGGACCAGTCTCAGGGTCTAGTGATCCAGACCCAGCTAAAGTGTGTGTGAATGTGAGGATCGTTGTGTGAGGGATCAGTCTCAGGGTCTAGTGATCCAGACCCAGCTGAAGTGTGTGTGAATGTGAGGATCAGTGTGTGAGGGACCAGTCTCAGGGTCCAGTGATCCAGACCCAGCTGAAGTGTTTGTGAATGTGAGGATCAGTGTGTGAGGGACCAGTCTCAGGGTCTAGTGATCCAGACCCAGCTGAAGTGTGTGTGAATGTGAGGCTCAGTGTGTGAGGGACCAGTCTCAGGGTCTAGTGATCCAGACACAGCTGAAGTGTGTGTGAATGTGAGGCTCAGTGTATGAGGGACCAGTCTCAGGGTCTAGCGATCCAGACCCAGCTGAAGTGTGTGTGAATGTGAGGATCAGTGTGTGAGGCACCAGTCTCAGGGTCCAGTGATCCAGACCCAGCTGAAGTGTGTGTGAATGTGAGGATCAGTGTGTGAGGGACCAGTCTCTGGGTCCAGTGATCCAGACCCAGCTGAAGTGTGTGTGAATGTGAGGATCAGTGTGTAAGGGACCAGTCTCAGTGCCTAGTGATCCAGACCCAGCTGAAGTGTGTGTGAATGTGAGGCTCAGTGTGTGAGGGACCAGTCTCAGGGTCTAGCGATCCAGACCCAGCTGAAGTGTGTGTGAATGTGAGGATCGTTGTGTGAGGGATCAGTCTCAGGGTCTAGTGATCCAGACCCAGCTGAAGTGTGTGTGAATGTGAGGATCTGTGTGTGAGGGACCAGTCTTAGGGTCCAGTGATCCAGACCCAGCTGTAGTGTTTGTGAATGTGAGGATCAGTGTGTGAGGGACCAGTCTCAGTGTCTAGTGATCCAGACCCAGCTGAAGTGTGTGTGAATGTGAGGCTCAGTGTGTAGGGACCAGTCTCACGGTCTAGTGATCCAGACCTAGCTGAAGTGTGTGTGAATGTGAGGTTCATTGTGTGAGGGACCTGTCTCAGTGTCTAGTGATCCAGACCCAGCTGAAGTGTGTGTGAATGTGAGGCTCAGTGTGTGAGGGACCAGTCTCAGGGTCTAGTGATCCAGACCCAGCTGAATTGTGTGTGAATGTGAGGCTCAGTGTGTGAGGGACCAGTCTCAGGGTCCAGTGATCCAGTCCCAGCTGAAGTGTGTGTGAATGTGAGGCTCAGTGTGTGAGGGACCAGTCTCAGGGTCCAGTGATCCAGACAAAGGTGAAGTGTGTGTGAATGTGAGGCTCAGTGTGTGAGGGACCAGTCTCAGGGTCCAGCGATCCAGACCCAGCTGAAGTGTGTGTGAATGTGAGGATCAGTGTGTGAGGGACCAGTCTCTGGGTCCAGTGATCCAGACCCAGCTGAAGTGTGTGTGAATGTGAGGATCAGTGGGTAAGGGACCAGTCTCAGGGTCGAGTGATCCAGACCCAGCTGAAGTGTGTGTGAATGTGAGGCTCATGTGTGAGGGACCAGTCTCAGGGTCTAGTGATCCAGACCCAGCTGAAGTGTGTGTGAATGTGAGGATCAGTGTGTGAGGGACCAGTCTCAGGGTCTGGTGATCCAGACCCAGCTGAAGTGTGTGTGAATGTGAGGCTCAGTGTGTGAGGGACCAGTCTCAGGGTCCAGTGATCCAGACCCAGCTGAAGTGTGTGTGAATGTCAGTCTCAGTGTGTGAGGGACCAGTCTCAGGGTCTCGTGACCCAGACCCAGCTGAAGAGTGTGTGAATGTGAGGCTCAGTGTGTGAGGGACCAGTCTCAGGGTCCAGTGATCCAGACCCAGCTGACGTATGTGTGAATGTGAGGATCAGTGTGTGAGGGACCAGTCTCAGGGTACAGTGATCCAGACCCAGCTGAAGTGTGTGTGAATGTGTGGCTCAGTGTGTGAGGGACCAGTCTCAGGGTCCAGTGATCCAGACCCAGCTGAAGTGTGTGTGAATGTGAGGATCAGTGTGTGAGGGACCAGACTCAGGGTCCAGTGATCCAGACCCAGCTGAAGTGTGTGTGAATGTGAGGCTCAGTGTGTGAGGGACCAGTCTCAGGGTCCAGTGATCCAGACCCAGCTGAAGTGTGTGTGAATGTGAGGATCAGTGTGTGAGGGACCAGTCTCAGTGTCTAGTGATCCAGACCCAGCTGAAGTGTGTGTGAATGTGAGGCTCAGTGTGTGAGGGACCAGTCTCAGGGTCTAGCGATCCAGACCCAGCTGAAGTATGTGTGAATGTGAGAATCATTGTGTGAGGGACCAGTCTCAAGGTCTAGTGATCCAGACCCAGCTGAAGTGTGTGTGGATGTGAGGCTCAGTGTGTGAGGGACCAGTCTCAGGGTCCAGTGATCCAGACCCAGCTGAAGTGTGTGTGAATGTGAAGATCAGTGTGTGAGGGACCAGTCTCAGGGTCTCGTGATCCAGGCCCAGCTGAAGTGTGTTTGAATTTGAGGCTCAGTGTATGAGGGACCAGTCTCAGGGTCTAGCGATCCAGACCCAGCTGAAGTGTGTGTGAATGTGAGGATCAGTGTGTGAGGGACCAGTCTCAGGTTCCAGTGATCCAGACCCAGCTGAAGTGTGTGTGAATGTGAGGCTCAGTGTGTGAGGGACCAGTCTCAGGGTCCAGCGATCCAGACCCAGCTGAAGTGTGTGTGAATGTGAGGATCAGTGTGTGAGGGACCAGTCTCTGGGTCCAGTGATCCAGACCCAGCTGAAGTGTGTGTGAATGTGAGGCTCAGTGTGTGAGGGACCAGTCTCAGGGTCTAGTGATCCAGACCCAGCTGAATTGTGTGTGAATGTGAGGCTCAGTGTGTGAGGGACCAGTCTCAGGGTCCAGTGATCCAGTCCCAGCTGAAGTGTGTGTGAATGTGAGGCTCAGTGTGTGAGGGACCAGTCTCAGGGTCCAGTGATCCAGACCCAGGTGAAGTGTGTGTGAATGTGGGGCTCAGTGTGTGAGGGACCAGTCTCAGGGTCCAGCGATCCAGACCCAGCTGAAGTGTGTGTGAATGTGAGGATCAGTGTGTGAGGGACCAGTCTCTGGGTCCAGTGATCCAGACCCAGCTGAAGTGTGTCTGAATGTGAGGATCAGTGGGTAAGGGACCAGTCTCAGGGTCGAGTGATCCAGACCCAGCTGAAGTGTGTGTGAATGTGAGGCTCATGTGTGAGGGACCAGTCTCAGGGTCTAGTGATCCAGACCCAGCTGAAGTGTGTGTGAATGTGAGGATCAGTGTGTGAGGGACCAGTCTCAGGGTCTGGTGATCCAGACCCAGCTGAAGTGTGTGTGAATGTGAGGCTCAGTGTGTGAGGGACCAGTCTCAGGGTCCAGTGATCCAGACCCAGCTGAAGTGTGTGTGAATGTCAGTCTCAGTGTGTGAGGGACCAGTCTCAGGGTCTCGTGACCCAGACCCAGCTGAAGAGTGTGTGAATGTGAGGCTCAGTGTGTGAGGGACCAGTCTCAGGGTCCAGTGATCCAGACCCAGCTGAAGTGTGTGTTAATGTGAGGATCAGTGTGTGAGGGACCAGTCTCAGGGTACAGTGATCCAGACCCAGCTGAAGTGTGTGTGAATGTGTGGCTCAGTGTGTGAGGGACCAGTCTCAGGGTCCAGTGATCCAGACCCAGCTGAAGTGTGTGTGAATGTGAGGATCAGTGTGTGAGGGACCAGACTCAGGGTCCAGTGATCCAGACCCAGCTGAAGTGTGTGTGAATGTGAGGCTCAGTGTGTGAGGGACCAGTCTCAGGGTCCAGTGATCCAGACCCAGCTGAAGTGTGTGTGAATGTGAGGATCAGTGTGTGAGGGACCAGTCTCAGTGTCTAGTGATCCAGACCCAGCTGAAGTGTGTGTGAATGTGAGGCTCAGTGTGTGAGGGACCAGTCTCAGGGTCTAGCGATCCAGACCCAGCTGAAGTATGTGTGAATGTGAGAATCATTGTGTGAGGGACCAGTCTCAAGGTCTAGTGATCCAGACCCAGCTGAAGTGTGTGTGGATGTGAGGCTCAGTGTGTGAGGGACCAGTCTCAGGGTCCAGTGATCCAGACCCAGCTGAAGTGTGTGTGAATGTGAAGATCAGTGTGTGAGGGACCAGTCTCAGGGTCTCGTGATCCAGGCCCAGCTGAAGTGTGTTTGAATTTGAGGCTCAGTGTATGAGGGACCAGTCTCAGGGTCTAGCGATCCAGACACAGCTGAAGTGTGTGTGAATGTGAGGATCAGTGTGTGAGGGACCAGTCTCAGGTTCCAGTGATCCAGACCCAGCTGAAGTGTGTGTGAATGTGAGGCTCAGTGTGTGAGGGACCAGTCTCAGGGTCCAGCGATCCAGACCCAGCTGAAGTGTGTGTGAATGTGAGGATCAGTGTGTGAGGGACCAGTCTCTGGGTCCAGTGATCCAGACCCAGCTGAAGTGTGTGTGAATGTGAGGATCAGTGTGTAAGGGACCAGTCTCAGGGTCGAGTGATCCAGACCCAGCTGAAGTGTGTGTGAATGTGAGGCTCATGTGTGAGGGACCAGTCTAAGGGTCTAGTGATCCAGACCCAGCTGAAGTGTGTGTGAATGTGAGGATCAGTGTGTGAGGGACCAGTCTCAGGGTCTGGTGATCCAGACCCAGCTGAAGTGTGTGTGAATGTGAGGCTCAGTGTGTGAGGGACCAGTCTCAGGGTCCAGTGATCCAGACCCAGCTGAAGTGTGTGTGAATGTCAGTCTCAGTGTGTGAGGGACCAGTCTCAGGGTCTCGTGACCCAGACCCAGCTGAAGAGTGTGTGAATGTGAGGCTCAGTGTGTGAGAGACCAGTCTCAGGGTCCAGTGATCCAGACCCAGCTGAAGTGTGTGTGAATGTGAGGATCAGTGTGTGAGGAACCAGTCTCAGGGTACAGTGATCCAGACCCAGCTGAAGTGTGTGTGAATGTGTGGCTCAGTGTGTGAGGGACCAGTCTCAGGTTCCAGTGATCCAGACCCAGCTGAAGTGTGTGTGAATGTGAGGATCAGTGTGTGAGGGACCAGTCTCAGGGTCCAGTGATCCAGACCCAGCTGAAGTGTGTGTGAATGTGAGGCTCAGTGTGTGAGGGACCAGTCTCAGGGTCCAGTGATCCAGACCCAGCTGAAGTGTGTGTGAATGTGAGGATCAGTGTGTGAGGGACCAGTCTCAGTGTCTAGTGATCCAGACCCAGCTGAAGTGTGTGTGAATGTGAGGCTCAGTGTGTGAGGGACCAGTCTCAGGGTCTAGCGATCCAGACCCAGCTGAAGTATGTGTGAATGTGAGAATCATTGTGTGAGGGACCAGTCTCAAGGTCTAGTGATCCAGACCCAGCTGAAGTGTGTGTGGATGTGAGGCTCAGTGTGTGAGGGACCAGTCTCAGGGTCCAGTGATCCAGACCCAGCTGAAGTGTGTGTGAATGTGAAGATCAGTGTGTGAGGGACCAGTCTCAGGGTCTCGTGATCCAGGCCCAGCTGAAGTGTGTTTGAATTTGAGGCTCAGTGTATGAGGGACCAGTCTCAGGGTCTAGCGATCCAGACCCAGCTGAAGTGTGTGTGAATGTGAGGATCAGTGTGTGAGGGACCAGTCTCAGGTTCCAGTGATCCAGACCCAGCTGAAGTGTGTGTGAATGTGAGGATCAGTGTGTGAGGGACCAGTATCAGGGTCCAGTGATCCAGACCCAGCTGAAGTGTGTGTGAATGTGAGGATCAGTGTGTAAGGGACCAGTCTCAGGGTCTAGTGATCCAGACCCAGCTGAATTGTGTGTGAATGTGAGGCTCAGTGTGTGAGGGACCAGTCTCAGTGCCTAGTGATCCAGACCCAGCTGAAGTGTGTATGAATGTGAGGCTCAGTGTGTGAGGGACCAGTCTCAGGGTCTAGCGATCCAGACCCAGCTGAAGTGTGTGTGAATGTGAGGCTCAGTGTGTGAGGGACCAGTCTCAGGGTCCAGTGATCCAGTCCCAGCTGAAGTGTGTGTGAATGTGAGGATCAGTGTGTGAGGGACCAGTCTCAGTGCCTAGTGATCCAGACCCAGCTGAAGTGTGTGTGAATGTGAGGCTCAGTGTGTGAGGGACCAGTCTCAGGGTCTAGCGATCCAGACCCAGCTGAAGTGTGTGTGAATGTGAGGATCGTTGTGTGAGGGATCAGTCTCAGGGTCTAGTGATCCAGACCCAGCTGAAGTGTGTGTGAATGTGAGGATCAGTGTGTGAAGGACCAGTCTCAGGGTCCAGTGATCCAGACCCAGCTGTAGTGTTTGTGAATGTGAGGATCAGTGTGTGAGGGACCAGTCTCAGTGTCTAGTGATCCAGACCCAGCTGATGTGTGTGTGAATGTGAGGCTCAGTGTGTAGGGACCAGTCTCACGGTCTAGTGATCCAGACCTAGCTGAAGTGTGTGTGAATGTGAGGATCATTGTGTGAGGGACCAGTCTCAGTGTCTAGTGATCCAGACCCAGCTGAAGTTTGTGTGAATGTGAGGCTCAGTGTGTGAGGGACCAGTCTCAGGGTCTAGTGATCCAGACCCAGCTGAATTGTGTGTGAATGTGAGGCTCAGTGTGTGAGGGACCAGTCTCAGGGTCCAGTGATCCAGTCCCAGCTGAAGTGTGTGTGAATGTGAGGCTCAGTGTGTGAGGGACCAGTCTCAGGGTCCAGTGATCCAGACCCAGCTGAAGTGTGTGTGAATGTGAGGCTCAGTGTGTGAGGGACCAGTCTCAGGGTCCAGCGATCCAGACCCAGCTGAAGTGTGTGTGAATGTGAGGATCAGTGTGTGAGGGACCAGTCTCAGGGTCCAGTGATCCAGACCCAGCTGAAGTGTGTGTGAATGTGAGGATCGGTGTTTGAGGGACCAGTCTCAGGGTCTAGTGATCCAGACCCAGCTGAAGTGTGTGTGAATGTGAGGCTCAGTGTATGAGGGACCAGTCTCAGGGTCTAGCGATCCAGACCCAGCTGAAGTGGGTTTGAATGTGAGGATCAGTGTGTGAGGGACCAGTCTCAGGGTCCAGTGATCCAGACCCAGCTGAAGTGTGTGTGAATGTGAGGATCAGTGTGTAAGGGACCAGTCTCAGGGTCTAGTGATCCAGACCCAGCTGAAGTGTGTGTGAATGTGAGGCGCAGTGTGTGAGGGACCAGTCTCAGGGTCCAGTGATCCAGTCCCAGCTGAAGTGTGTGTGAATGTGAGGCTCAGTGTGTGAGGGATCAGTCTCAGGGTCGAGTGATCCATACCCAGCTGAAGTGTGTGTGAATGTGAGGATCAGTGTGTGAGGGACCAGCCTCAGGGTCTAGTGATCCAGACCAAGCTGAAGTGTGTGTGAATGTGAGGATCAGTGTGTGAGGGACCAGTCTCAGGGTCCAGTGATCCAGACCCAGCTGAAGTGTTTGTGAATGTGAGGATCAGTGTGTGAGGGACCAGCCTCTGTTTCTAGTGATCCAGACCCAGCTGAAGTGTGTGTGAATGTGAGGCTCAGTGTGTAGGGACCAGTCTCACGGTCTAGTGATCCAGACCCAGCTAACGTTTGTGTGAATGTGAGGATCAGTGTGTGAGGGACCAGTCTCAGGGTCTAGTGATCCAGACACAGCTGAAGTGTGTGTGAATGTGAGGATCAGTGTGTGAGGGACCAGTCTGAGGGTCCAGTGATCCAGACCCAGCTGAAGTGTGTGTGAATGTGAGGATCAGTGTGTGAGGGACCAGTCTCAGGGTCCAGTGATCCAGACCCAGCTGAAGTGTGTGTGAATGTGAGGATCAGTGTGTGAGGGACCAGCCTCAGGGTCTAGCGATCCAGACCCAGCTGAAGTGTGTGTGAATGTGAGGATCAGTGTGTGAGGGACCAGTCTCCGGGTCCAGTGATCCAGACCCAGCTGAAGTGTGTGTGAATGTGAGGATCAGTGTGTGAGGGACCAGTCTCAGGGTCTAGTGATCCAGACCCAGCTGAAGTGTGTGTGAATGTGAGGATCAGTGTGTAATGGACCAGTCTCAGGGTCTAGTGATCCAGACCCAGCTGAAGTGTGTGTGAATGTGAGGCTCAGTGTGTGAGGGACCAGTCTCAGGGTCCAGTGATCCAGTCCCAGCTGAAGTGTGTGTGAATGTGATGATCAGTGTTTGAGGGACCAGTCTCAGTTTCTAATGATCCAGACCCAGCTGAAGTGTGTGTGAATGTGAGGCTCAGTGTGTGAGGGACCAGTCTCAGGTTCCAGTGATCCAGACCCAGCTGAAATGTGTGTGAATGTGAGGATCAGTGTGTGAGGGACCAGTCTCAGAGTCTAGTGATCCAGACCCAGCTGAAGTGTGTGTGAATGTGAGGATCAGCGTGTGAGGGACCAGTCTCAGGGTCCAGTGATCCAGACCCAGCTGAAGTGTGTGTGAATGTGAGGCTCAGTGTGTGAGGGACCAGTCTCAGGGTCCAGTGGTCCAGACCCAGCTGAAGTGTGTGTGAATGTGAGGCTCAGTGTGTGAGGGAACAGTCTCAGGGTCCCGTGATCCAGACCCAGCTGAAGAGTGTGTGAATGTGAGGCTCAGTGTGTGAGGGACCAGTCTCAGGGTCCAGTGATCCAGACCCAGCTGAAGTGTGTGTGAATGTGAGGCTCAGTGTATGAGGGACCAGTCTCAGGATCCAGTGATCCAGACCCAGCTGAAGTGTGTGTGAATGTGAGGCTCAGTGTGTGAGGGACCAGTCTCAGGGTCCAGTGATCCAGATCCAGCTGAAGTGTGTGTGAATGTGAGGCTCAGTGTGTGAGGGACCAGTCTCAGGGTCCAGTGATCCAGATCCAGCTGAAGTGTGTGTGAATGTGAGGCTCAGTGTGTGAGGGACCAGTCTCAGGGTCCAGTGATCCAGACCCAACTGAAGTGTGTGTGAATGTGAGGCTCAGTGTGTGAGGGACCAGTCCCAGGGTCCAGTCATCCAGACCCAGCTGAAGTGTGTGTGAATGTGAGGCTCAGTGTGTGAGGGACCAGTCACAGGGTCCAGTGATCCAGACCCAGCTGAAGTGTGTGTGAATGTGAGGATCAGTTTGTGAGGGACCAGTCCCAGGGTACAGTGATCCAGACCCAGCTGAAGTGTGTGTGAATGTGAGGCTCAGTGTGTGAGGGACCAGTCTCAGGTTCCAGTGATCCAGACCCAGCTGAAGTGTGTGTGAATGTGAGGATCAGTGTGTGAGGGACCAGTCTCAGTGTCCAGTGCTCCAGACCCAGCTGAAGTGTATGTGAATGTGAGGCTCAGTGTGTGAGGGACCAGTCTCAGTGTCTAGTGATCCAGACCCAGCTGAAGTGTGTGTGAATGTGAGGATCAATGTGTGAGGGACCAGTCTCAGGGTCTAGTGATCCAGACCCAGCTGAAGTGTGTGTGAATGTGAAGCTCATTGTGTGAGGGACCAGTCTCAGGGTCCAGTGATCCAGACCCAGCTGAAGTGTGTGTGAATGTGAGACTCAGTGTGTGAGGGACCAGTCTCAGGGTCCAGTGATCCAGACCCAGCTGAAGTGTGTGTGAATGTGAGGCTCAGTGTGTGAGTGAGCAGTCTCAGGGTCCAGTGATCCAGACCCAGCTGAAGAGTGTGTAAATGTGAGGCTCAGTGTGTGAGGGACCAGTCTCAGAATTCAGTCATCCAGACCCAGCTGAAGTGAATGTGAATGTGAGGGTTCAGTGTGTGAGGGACCAACCTCAGGGTCCAGTGATCCAGACCCAGCTGAAGTGTTTGTGAATGTGAGGCTCAGTGTGTGAGGGACCGGTCTCAGGTTCCAGTGATCCAGACCCAGCTGAAGTGTGTGTGAATGTGAAGCTCAGTGTGTGAGGGACCAGCCTCAGCGTCCAGTGATCCAGACCCAGCTGAAGTGTGTGTGAATGTGAGGCTCAGTGTGTGAGGGACTACTCTCAGGGTCCAGTGATCCAGACCCAGCTGAAGTGTGTGTGAATGTGAGGCTCAGTGTGTGAGGGACCAGTCTCAGGGTCTAGTGATCCAGACCCAGCTGAAGTGTTTGTGAATGTGAGGCTCAGTGTGTGAGGGACCGGTCTCAGGTTCCAGTGATCCAGACCCAGCTGAAGTGTGTGTGAATGTGATGCTCAGTGTGTGAGGGACCAGTCTCAGGGTCCAGTGATACCGACCCAGCTGAAGAGTGTGTGTGAATGTGAGGCTCAGTGTGTGAGGGACCAATCTCAGGGTCCAGTGATCCAGACCCAGCTGAAGTGTGTGTGAATGTGAGGCTCAGTGTGTGAGGGACCAGTCTGAGGGTCCAGTGATCCAGACCCAGCTGAAGTGTGTGTGAATGTGACGCTCAGTGTGTGAGGGACCAGTCTCAGGGTCCAGTGATCCAGACCCAGCTGAAGTGTGTGTGAATGTGAGGCTCAGTGAGTGAGGGACCAGTCTCAAGGTCTCGTGATCCAGACCCAGCTGAAGTGTGTGTGAATGTGAGGCTCAGGGTGTGAGGGACCAGTCTCAGGGTCCAGTGATCCAGATCCAGCTGAAGTGTGTGTGAATGTGAGGCTCAGTGTGTGAGGGACCAATCTCAGGGTCCAGTGATCCAGACCCAGCTGAAGTGTGTGTGAATGTGAGGCTCAGTGTGTGAGGGACCAGTCTCAGGATCCAGTGATCCAGATCCAGCTGAAGTGTGTGTGAATGTGAGGCTCAGTGTGTGAGTGACCAGTCTCAGGGTCTAGTGATCCAGACCCAGCTGAAGTGTGTGTGAATGTGAGGATCAGTGTGCGAGGGACCAGTCTCAGGGTCCAGTGATCCAGACCCAGCTGAAGTGTGTATGAATGTGAGGCTCAGTGTGTGAGGGACCAGTGTCAGGGTCCAGTGATCCAGACCCAGCTGAAGTGTGTCTGAATGTGAGGCTCAGGGTGTGAGGGACCAGTCTCAGTGTCCAGTGATCCAGACCCAGCTGAAGTGTGTGTGAATGTGAGGCTCAATGTGTGAGGAACCAGTCTCAGGGTCCAGTGATCCAGACCCAGCTGAAGTGTGTGTGAATGTGAGGCTCAGTGTGTGAGGGACCAGTCTCAGGATCCAGTGATCCAGACCCAGCTGAAGTGTGTGTGAATGTGAGGCTCAGTGTGTGAGGGACCAGTCTCAGGGTCCAGTGATCCAGTCCCAGCTGAAGTGTGTGTGAATGTGAGGCTCAGTGTGTGAGGGACCAGTCTCAGGGTCCAGTGATCCAGACCCAGCTGAAGTGTGCGTGAATGTGAGGATCAGTGTGTGAGGGACCAGTCTCAGGGTCCAGTGATCCAGACCCAGCTGAAGTGTGTGTGTGAATGTGAGGCTCAGTATGTGAGGGACCAACCTCATGGTCCAGTGATCAAGACCCAGCTGAAGTGTGTGTGAATGTGAGGCTCAGTGTGTGAGGGACCAGTCTCAGGGCCCAGTGATCCAGACCCAGCTGAAGTGTGTGTGAATTTGAGGCTCAGCGTGTGAGGGACCAGTCTCAGGGTCCAGTGATCCAGACCCAGCTGAAGTGTGTGTGAATGTGATGATCAGTGTTTGAGGGACCAGTCTCAGTTTCTAGTGATCCAGACCCAGCTGAAGTGTGTGTGAATGTGAGGCTCAGTGTGTGAGGGACCAGTCTCAGCTTCCAGTGACCCAGACCCAGCTGAAGTGTGTGTGAATGTGAGGATCAGTGTGTGAGGGACCAGTCTCAGGGTCCAGTGATCCAGACCCAGCTGAAGTGTGTGTGAATGTGAGGCTCAGTGTGTGAGGGACCAGTCTCAGGGTCCAGTGATCCAGACCCAGCTAAAGTGTGTGTGAATGTGAGGCTCAGTGTGTGAGGGACCAGTCTCAGGGTCTCGTGATCCAGACCCAGCTGAAGTGTGTGTGAATGTGAGGCTCAGGTTGTGAGGGACCAGTCTCAGGGTCCAGTGATCCAAACCCAGCTGCAGTGTGTGTGAATGTGAGGCTCAGTGTGTGAGGGACCAGTCTCAGGGTCCAGTGATCCAGATCCAGCTGAAGTGTGTGTGAATGTGAGGCTCAGTGTGTGAGGGACCAGTCTCAGGATCCAGTGATCCAGATCCAGCTGAAGTGTGTGTGAATGTGAGGCTCAGTGTGTGAGGGACCAGTCTCAGGGTCCAGTGATCCAGACCCAGCTGAAGTGTGTGTGAATGTGAGGCTCAGTGTGTGAGGGACCAGTCTCAGGTTCCAGTGATCCAGACCCAGCTGAAGTGTGTGTGACTGTGAGGCTCAGTGTGTGAGGGACCAGTCTCAGGGTCCAGTGATCCAGATCC
Source organism: Pristiophorus japonicus (assembly GCF_044704955.1). Lineage (NCBI taxonomy): Eukaryota > Metazoa > Chordata > Chondrichthyes > Pristiophoridae > Pristiophorus > Pristiophorus japonicus. The sequence goes on from NW_027252274.1 coordinate 708,383, forward strand.
AGCTGAAGTGTGTGTGAATGTGAGGCTCAGTGTGTGAGGGACCAGCCTCAGGGTCCAGTGATCCAGACCCAGCTGAAGTGTGTGTGAATGTGAGGCTCACTGTGTGAGGGACCAGTCTCAGGATCCAGTGATCCAGACCCAGCTGAAGTGTGTGTGAATGTGAGGCTCAGTGTGTGAGGGACCAGTCTCAGTGTCCAGTGATCCAGACCCAGCTGAAGTGTGTGTGAATGTGAGGCTCAGTGTGTGAGGGACCAGTCTCAGGGTCTAGTGATCCAGACCCAGCTGAAGTGTGTGTGAATGTGAGGCTCAGTGTGCGAGGGACCAGTCTCACGGTCCAGTGATCCAGACCCAGCTGAAGTGTGTGTGAATGTGAGGCTCAGTGTGTGAGGGACCAGTGTCAGGGTCCAGTGATCCAGACCCAGCTGAAGTGTGTCTGAATGTGAGGCTCAGCGTGTGAGGGACCAGTCTCAGTGTCCAGTGATCCAGACCCAGCTGAAGTGTGTGTGAATGTGAGGCTCAGTGTGTGAGGAACCAGTGTCAGGGTCCAGTGATCCAGACCCAGCTGAAGTGTGTGTGAATGTGAGGCTCAGTGTGTGAGGGACCAGTCTCAGGATCCAGTGATCCAGACCCAGCTGAAGTGTGTGTGAATGTGAGGCTCAGTGTGTGAGGGACCAGTCTCAGGGTCCAGTGATCCAGTCCCAGCTGAAGTGTGTGTGAATGTGAGGCTCAGTGTGTGAGGGACCAGTCTCAGGGTCCAGTGATCCAGACCCAGCTGAAGTGTGTGTGAATGTGAGGATCAGTGTGTGAGGGACCAGTCTCAGGGTCCAGTGATCCAGACCCAGCTGAAGTGTGTGTGTGAATGTGAGGCTCAGTATGTGAGGGACCAACCTCAGGGTCCAGTGATCAAGACCCAGCTGAAGTGTGTGTGAATCTGATGCTCAGTGTGTGAGGGACCAGTCTCAGGGCCCAGTGATCCAGACCCAGCTGAAGTGTGTGTGAATGTGAGGCTCAGCATGTGAGGGACCAGTCTCAGGGTCCAGTGATCCAGACCCAGCTGAAGTGTGTGTGAATGTGATGATCAGTGTTTGAGGGACCAGTCTCGATTTCTAGTGATCCAGACCCAGCTGAAGTGTGTGTGAATGTGAGGCTCAGTGTGTGAGGGACCAGTCTCTGGTTCCAGTGATCCAGACCCAGCTGAAGTGTGTGTGAATGTGAGGATCAGTGTGTGTGGGACCAGTCTCAGAGTCTAGTGATCCAGACCCAGCTGAAGTGTGTGTGAATGTGAGGCTCAGTATGTGAGGGACCAGTCTCAGGGACCAGTGATCCAGACCCAGCTGAAGTGTGTGTGAATGTGAGGATCAGTGTTTGAGGGACCAGTCTCAGGGTACAGTGATCCAGACCCAGCTGAAGTGTGTGTGAATGTGTGGCTCAGTGTGTGAGGGACCAGTCTCAGGGTCCAGTGATCCAGACCCAGCTGAAGTGTGTGTGAATGTGAGGATCAGTGTGTGAGGGACCAGTCTCAGGGTCCAGTCATCCAGACCCAGCTGAAGTGTGTGTGAATGTGAGGCTCAGTGTGTGAGGGACCAGTCTCAGGGTCCAGTGATCCAGACCCAGCTGAAGTGTGTGTGAATGTGAGGCTCAGTGTATGAGGGACCAGTCTCAGGGTCCAGTGATCCAGACCCAGCTGAAGTGTGTGTGAATGTGAGGCTCAGTGTGTGAGGGACTAGTCTCAGGGTCCAGTGATCCAGATCCAGCTGAAGTGTGTGTGAATGTGAGGCTCAGTGTGTGAGGGACCAGTCTCAGGGTCCAGTGATCCAGACCCAGCTGAAGTGTGTGTGAATGTGAGGCTCAGTGTGTGAGGGACCAGTCTCAGGGTCCAGTGATCCAGACCCAACTGAAGTGTGTGTGAATGTGAGGCTCAGTGTGTGAGGGACCAGTCCCAGGGTCCAGTCATCCAGACCCAGCTGAAGTGTGTGTGAATGTGAGGCTCAGTGTGTGAGGGACCAGTCACAGGGTCCAGTGATCCAGACCCAGCTGAAGTGTGTGTGAATGTGAGGATCAGTTTGTGAGGGACCAGTCCCAGGGTACAGTGATCCAGACCCAGCTGAAGTGTGTGTGAATGTGAGGCTCAGTGTGTGAGGGACCAGTCTCAGGTTCCAGTGATCCAGACCCAGCTGAAGTGTGTGTGAATGTGAGGATCAGTGTGTGAGGGACCAGTCTCAGTGTCCAGTGCTCCAGACCCAGCTGAAGTGTATGTGAATGTGAGGCTCAGTGTGTGAGGGACCAGTCTCAGTGTCTAGTGATCCAGACCCAGCTGAAGTGTGTGTGAATGTGAGGATCAATGTGTGAGGGACCAGTCTCAGGGTCTAGTGATCCAGACCCAGCTGAAGTGTGTGTGAATGTGAAGCTCATTGTGTGAGGGACCAGTCTCAGGGTCCAGTGATCCAGACCCAGCTGAAGTGTGTGTGAATGTGAGACTCAGTGTGTGAGGGACCAGTCTCAGGGTCCAGTGATCCAGACCCAGCTGAAGTGTGTGTGAATGTGAGGCTCAGTGTGTGAGTGAGCAGTCTCAGGGTCCAGTGATCCAGACCCAGCTGAAGAGTGTGTAAATGTGAGGCTCAGTGTGTGAGGGACCAGTCTCAGAATTCAGTCATCCAGACCCAGCTGAAGTGAATGTGAATGTGAGGGTTCAGTGTGTGAGGGACCAACCTCAGGGTCCAGTGATCCAGACCCAGCTGAAGTGTTTGTGAATGTGAGGCTCAGTGTGTGAGGGACCGGTCTCAGGTTCCAGTGATCCAGACCCAGCTGAAGTGTGTGTGAATGTGAAGCTCAGTGTGTGAGGGACCAGCCTCAGCGTCCAGTGATCCAGACCCAGCTGAAGTGTGTGTGAATGTGAGGCTCAGTGTGTGAGGGACTACTCTCAGGGTCCAGTGATCCAGACCCAGCTGAAGTGTGTGTGAATGTGAGGCTCAGTGTGTGAGGGACCAGTCTCAGGGTCTAGTGATCCAGACCCAGCTGAAGTGTTTGTGAATGTGAGGCTCAGTGTGTGAGGGACCGGTCTCAGGTTCCAGTGATCCAGACCCAGCTGAAGTGTGTGTGAATGTGATGCTCAGTGTGTGAGGGACCAGTCTCAGGGTCCAGTGATACCGACCCAGCTGAAGAGTGTGTGTGAATGTGAGGCTCAGTGTGTGAGGGACCAATCTCAGGGTCCAGTGATCCAGACCCAGCTGAAGTGTGTGTGAATGTGAGGCTCAGTGTGTGAGGGACCAGTCTGAGGGTCCAGTGATCCAGACCCAGCTGAAGTGTGTGTGAATGTGACGCTCAGTGTGTGAGGGACCAGTCTCAGGGTCCAGTGATCCAGACCCAGCTGAAGTGTGTGTGAATGTGAGGCTCAGTGAGTGAGGGACCAGTCTCAAGGTCTCGTGATCCAGACCCAGCTGAAGTGTGTGTGAATGTGAGGCTCAGGGTGTGAGGGACCAGTCTCAGGGTCCAGTGATCCAGATCCAGCTGAAGTGTGTGTGAATGTGAGGCTCAGTGTGTGAGGGACCAATCTCAGGGTCCAGTGATCCAGACCCAGCTGAAGTGTGTGTGAATGTGAGGCTCAGTGTGTGAGGGACCAGTCTCAGGATCCAGTGATCCAGATCCAGCTGAAGTGTGTGTGAATGTGAGGCTCAGTGTGTGAGTGACCAGTCTCAGGGTCTAGTGATCCAGACCCAGCTGAAGTGTGTGTGAATGTGAGGATCAGTGTGCGAGGGACCAGTCTCAGGGTCCAGTGATCCAGACCCAGCTGAAGTGTGTATGAATGTGAGGCTCAGTGTGTGAGGGACCAGTGTCAGGGTCCAGTGATCCAGACCCAGCTGAAGTGTGTCTGAATGTGAGGCTCAGGGTGTGAGGGACCAGTCTCAGTGTCCAGTGATCCAGACCCAGCTGAAGTGTGTGTGAATGTGAGGCTCAATGTGTGAGGAACCAGTCTCAGGGTCCAGTGATCCAGACCCAGCTGAAGTGTGTGTGAATGTGAGGCTCAGTGTGTGAGGGACCAGTCTCAGGATCCAGTGATCCAGACCCAGCTGAAGTGTGTGTGAATGTGAGGCTCAGTGTGTGAGGGACCAGTCTCAGGGTCCAGTGATCCAGTCCCAGCTGAAGTGTGTGTGAATGTGAGGCTCAGTGTGTGAGGGACCAGTCTCAGGGTCCAGTGATCCAGACCCAGCTGAAGTGTGCGTGAATGTGAGGATCAGTGTGTGAGGGACCAGTCTCAGGGTCCAGTGATCCAGACCCAGCTGAAGTGTGTGTGTGAATGTGAGGCTCAGTATGTGAGGGACCAACCTCATGGTCCAGTGATCAAGACCCAGCTGAAGTGTGTGTGAATGTGAGGCTCAGTGTGTGAGGGACCAGTCTCAGGGCCCAGTGATCCAGACCCAGCTGAAGTGTGTGTGAATTTGAGGCTCAGCGTGTGAGGGACCAGTCTCAGGGTCCAGTGATCCAGACCCAGCTGAAGTGTGTGTGAATGTGATGATCAGTGTTTGAGGGACCAGTCTCAGTTTCTAGTGATCCAGACCCAGCTGAAGTGTGTGTGAATGTGAGGCTCAGTGTGTGAGGGACCAGTCTCAGCTTCCAGTGACCCAGACCCAGCTGAAGTGTGTGTGAATGTGAGGATCAGTGTGTGAGGGACCAGTCTCAGGGTCCAGTGATCCAGACCCAGCTGAAGTGTGTGTGAATGTGAGGCTCAGTGTGTGAGGGACCAGTCTCAGGGTCCAGTGATCCAGACCCAGCTAAAGTGTGTGTGAATGTGAGGCTCAGTGTGTGAGGGACCAGTCTCAGGGTCTCGTGATCCAGACCCAGCTGAAGTGTGTGTGAATGTGAGGCTCAGGTTGTGAGGGACCAGTCTCAGGGTCCAGTGATCCAAACCCAGCTGCAGTGTGTGTGAATGTGAGGCTCAGTGTGTGAGGGACCAGTCTCAGGGTCCAGTGATCCAGATCCAGCTGAAGTGTGTGTGAATGTGAGGCTCAGTGTGTGAGGGACCAGTCTCAGGATCCAGTGATCCAGATCCAGCTGAAGTGTGTGTGAATGTGAGGCTCAGTGTGTGAGGGACCAGTCTCAGGGTCCAGTGATCCAGACCCAGCTGAAGTGTGTGTGAATGTGAGGCTCAGTGTGTGAGGGACCAGTCTCAGGTTCCAGTGATCCAGACCCAGCTGAAGTGTGTGTGACTGTGAGGCTCAGTGTGTGAGGGACCAGTCTCAGGGTCCAGTGATCCAGATCCAGCTGAAGTGTGTGTGAATGTGAGGCTCAGTGTGTGAGGGACCAGCCTCAGGGTCCAGTGATCCAGACCCAGCTGAAGTGTGTGTGAATGTGAGGCTCACTGTGTGAGGGACCAGTCTCAGGATCCAGTGATCCAGACCCAGCTGAAGTGTGTGTGAATGTGAGGCTCAGTGTGTGAGGGACCAGTCTCAGTGTCCAGTGATCCAGACCCAGCTGAAGTGTGTGTGAATGTGAGGCTCAGTGTGTGAGGGACCAGTCTCAGGGTCTAGTGATCCAGACCCAGCTGAAGTGTGTGTGAATGTGAGGCTCAGTGTGCGAGGGACCAGTCTCACGGTCCAGTGATCCAGACCCAGCTGAAGTGTGTGTGAATGTGAGGCTCAGTGTGTGAGGGACCAGTGTCAGGGTCCAGTGATCCAGACCCAGCTGAAGTGTGTCTGAATGTGAGGCTCAGCGTGTGAGGGACCAGTCTCAGTGTCCAGTGATCCAGACCCAGCTGAAGTGTGTGTGAATGTGAGGCTCAGTGTGTGAGGAACCAGTGTCAGGGTCCAGTGATCCAGACCCAGCTGAAGTGTGTGTGAATGTGAGGCTCAGTGTGTGAGGGACCAGTCTCAGGATCCAGTGATCCAGACCCAGCTGAAGTGTGTGTGAATGTGAGGCTCAGTGTGTGAGGGACCAGTCTCAGGGTCCAGTGATCCAGTCCCAGCTGAAGTGTGTGTGAATGTGAGGCTCAGTGTGTGAGGGACCAGTCTCAGGGTCCAGTGATCCAGACCCAGCTGAAGTGTGTGTGAATGTGAGGATCAGTGTGTGAGGGACCAGTCTCAGGGTCCAGTGATCCAGACCCAGCTGAAGTGTGTGTGTGAATGTGAGGCTCAGTATGTGAGGGACCAACCTCAGGGTCCAGTGATCAAGACCCAGCTGAAGTGTGTGTGAATCTGATGCTCAGTGTGTGAGGGACCAGTCTCAGGGCCCAGTGATCCAGACCCAGCTGAAGTGTGTGTGAATGTGAGGCTCAGCATGTGAGGGACCAGTCTCAGGGTCCAGTGATCCAGACCCAGCTGAAGTGTGTGTGAATGTGATGATCAGTGTTTGAGGGACCAGTCTCGATTTCTAGTGATCCAGACCCAGCTGAAGTGTGTGTGAATGTGAGGCTCAGTGTGTGAGGGACCAGTCTCTGGTTCCAGTGATCCAGACCCAGCTGAAGTGTGTGTGAATGTGAGGATCAGTGTGTGTGGGACCAGTCTCAGAGTCTAGTGATCCAGACCCAGCTGAAGTGTGTGTGAATGTGAGGCTCAGTATGTGAGGGACCAGTCTCAGGGACCAGTGATCCAGACCCAGCTGAAGTGTGTGTGAATGTGAGGATCAGTGTTTGAGGGACCAGTCTCAGGGTACAGTGATCCAGACCCAGCTGAAGTGTGTGTGAATGTGTGGCTCAGTGTGTGAGGGACCAGTCTCAGGGTCCAGTGATCCAGACCCAGCTGAAGTGTGTGTGAATGTGAGGATCAGTGTGTGAGGGACCAGTCTCAGGGTCCAGTCATCCAGACCCAGCTGAAGTGTGTGTGAATGTGAGGCTCAGTGTGTGAGGGACCAGTCTCAGGGTCCAGTGATCCAGACCCAGCTGAAGTGTGTGTGAATGTGAGGCTCAGTGTATGAGGGACCAGTCTCAGGGTCCAGTGATCCAGACCCAGCTGAAGTGTGTGTGAATGTGAGGCTCAGTGTGTGAGGGACTAGTCTCAGGGTCCAGTGATCCAGATCCAGCTGAAGTGTGTGTGAATGTGAGGCTCAGTGTGTGAGGGACCAGTCTCAGGGTCCAGTGATCCAGACCCAGCTGAAGTGTGTGTGAATGTGAGACTCAGTGTGTGAGGGACCAGTCTCAGGGTCCAGTGATCCAGAGCCAGCTGAAGTGTGTGTGAATGTGAAGCTCAGTGTGTGAGGGACCAGCCTCAGCGTCCAGTGATCCAGACCCAGCTGAAGTGTGTGTGAATGTGAGGCTCAGTGTGTGAGGGACTACTCTCAGGGTCCAGTGATCCAGACCCAGCTGAAGTGTGTGTGAATGTGAGGCTCAGTGTGTGAGGGACCAGTCTCAGGGTCTAGTGATCCAGACCCAGCTGAAGTGTGTCTGAATGTGAGGCTCAGGGTGTGATGGACCAGTCTCAGGGTCCAGTGATCCAGACCCAGCTGAAGTGTGTGTGAATGTGAGGCTCAGTGTGTGAGGAACCAGTGTCAGGGTCCAGTGATCCAGACCCAGCTGAAGTGTGTGTGAATGTGAGGCTCAGTGTGTGAGGGACCAGTCTCAGGATCCAGTGATCCAGACCCAGCTGAAGTGTGTGTGAATGTGAGGCTCAGTGTGTGAGGGACCAGTCTCAGGGTCCAGTGATCCAGTCCCAGCTGAAGTGTGTGTGAATGTGAGGCTCAGTGTGTGAGGGACCAGTCTCAGGGTCCAGTGATCCAGACCCAGCTGAGGTGTGTGTGAATGTGAGGATCAGTGTGTGAGGGACCAGTCTCAGGGTCCAGTGATCCAGACCCAGCTGAAGTGTGTGTGTGAATGTGAGGCTCAGTATGTGAGGGACCAACCTCAGGGTCCAGTGATCAAGACCCAGCTGAAGTGTGTGTGAATCTGATGCTCAGTGTGTGAGGGACCAGTCTCAGGGCCCAGTGATCCAGACCCAGCTGAAGTGTGTGTGAATGTGAGGCTCAGCGTGTGAGGGACCAGTCTCAGGGTCCAGTGATCCAGACCCAGCTGAAGTGTGTGTGAATGTGATGATCAGTGTTTGAGGGACCAGTCTCGATTTCTAGTGATCCATACCCAGCTGAAGTGTGTGTGAATGTGAGGCTCAGTGTGTGAGGGACCAGTCTCTGGTTCCAGTGATCCAGACCCAGCTGAAGTGTGTGTGAATGTGAGGATCAGTGTGTGTGGGACCAGTCTCAGAGTCTAGTGATCCAGACCCAGCTGAAGTGTGTGTGAATGTGAGGATCAGTGTGTGAGGGACCAGTCTCAGGGTCCAGTGATCCAGACCCAGCTGAAGTGTGTGTGAATGTGAGGCTCAGTGTGTGAGGGACCAGTCTCAGGGTCCAGTGATCCAGACCCAGCTGAAGTGTGTGTGAATGTGAGGCTCAGTGTGTGAGGGACCAGTCTCAGGGTCTCGTGATCCAGACCCAGCTGAAGAGTGTGTGAATGTGAGGCTCAGTATGTGAGGGACCAGTCTCAGGGACCAGTGATCCAGACCCAGCTGAAGTGTGTGTGAATGTGAGGATCAGTGTTTGAGGGACCAGTCTCAGGGTACAGTGATTCAGACCCAGCTGAAGTGTGTGTGAATGTGTGGCTCAGTGTGTGAGGGACCAGTCTCAGGGTCCAGTGATCCAGACCCAGCTGAAGTGTGTGTGAATGTGAGGATCAGTGTGTGAGGGACCAGTCTCAGGGTCCAGTCATCCAGACCCAGCTGAAGTGTGTGTGAATGTGAGGCTCAGTGTGTGAGGGACCAGTCTCAGGGTCCAGTGATCCAGACCCAGCTGAAGTGTGTGTGAATGTGAGGCTCAGTGTATGAGGGACCAGTCTCAGGGTCCAGTGATCCAGACCCAGCTGAAGTGTGTGTGAATGTGAGGCTCAGTGTGTGAGGGACCAGTCTCAGGGTCCAGTGATCCAGATCCAGCTGAAGTGTGTGTGAATGTGAGGCTCAGTGTGTGAGGGACCAGTCTCAGGGTCCAGTGATCCAGACCCAGCTGAAGTGTGTGTGAATGTGAGACTCAGTGTGTGAGGGACCAGTCTCAGGGTCCAGTGATCCAGACCCAGCTGAAGTGTGTGTGAATGTGAAGCTCAGTGTGTGAGGGACCAGCCTCAGCGTCCAGTGATCCAGACCCAGCTGAAGTGTGTGTGAATGTGAGGCTCAGTGTGTGAGGGACTACTCTCAAGGTCCAGTGATCCAGACCCAGCTGAAGTGTGTGTGAATGTGAGGCTCAGTGTGTGAGGGACCAGTCTCAGGGTCTAGTGATCCAGACCCAGCTGAAGTGTTTGTGAATGTGAGGCTCAGTGTGTGAGGGACCAGTCTCAGGGTCCAGTGATCCAGACCCAGCTGAAGTGTGTGTGAATGTGATGCTCAGTGTGTGAGGGACCAGTCTCAGGGTCCAGTGATCCAGACCCAGCTGAAGTGTGTGTGAATGTGTGGCTCAGTGTATGATGGACCAGTCTCAGGGTCCAGTGATCCAGACCCAGCTGAAGTGTGTGTGAATGTGAGGCTCAGTGTGTGAGGGACCAATCTCAGGGTCCAGTGATCCAGACCCAGCTGAAGTGTGTGTGAATGTGAGGCTCAGTGTGTGAGGGACCAGTCTGAGGGTCCAGTGATCCAGACCCAGCTGAAGTGTGTGTGAATGTGAGGCTCAGTGTGTGAGGGACCTGTCTCAGGGTCCAGTGATCCAGACCCAGCTGAAGTGTGTGTGAATGTAAGGCTCAGTGTGTGAGGGACCAGTCTCAGGGTCCAGTGATCCAGACCCAGCTGAAGTGTGTGTGAATGTGAGGCTCAGTGTGTGAGGGACCAGTGTCAGGGTCCAGTGATCCAGACCCAGCTGAAGTGTGTCTGAATGTGAGGCTCAGGGTGTGAGGGACCAGTCTCAGTGTCCAGTGATCCAGACCCAGCTGAAGTGTGTGTGAATGTGAGGCTCAATGTGTGAGGAACCAGTCTCAGGGTCCAGTGATCCAGACCCAGCTGAAGTGTGTGTGAATGTGAGGCTCAGTGTGTGAGGGACCAGTCTCAGGATCCAGTGATCCAGACCCAGCTGAAGTGTGTGTGAATGTGAGGCTCAGTGTGTGAGGGACCAGTCTCAGGGTCCAGTGATCCAGTCCCAGATGAAGTGTGTGTGAATGTGAGGCTCAGTGTGTGAGGGACCAGTCTCAGGGTCCAGTGATCCAGACCCAGCTGAAGTGTGCGTGAATGTGAGGATCAGTGTGTGAGGGACCAGTCTCAGGGTCCAGTGATCCAGACCCAGCTGAAGTGTGTGTGTGAATGTGAGGCTCAGTATGTGAGGGACCAACCTCATGGTCCAGTGATCAAGACCCAGCTGAAGTGTGTGTGAATGTGAGGCTCAGTGTGTGAGGGACCAGTCTCAGGGCCCAGTGATTCAGACCCAGCTGAAGTGTGTGTGAATGTGAGGCTCAGCGTGTGAGGGACCAGTCTCAGGGTCCAGTGATCCAGACCCAGCTGAAGTGTGTGTGAATGTGATGATCAGTGTTTGAGGGACCAGTCTCAGTTTCTAGTGATCCAGACCCAGCTGAAGTGTGTGTGAATGTGAGGCTCAGTGTGTGAGGGACCAGTCTCAGGTTCCAGTGATCCAGACCCAGCTGAAGTGTGTGTGAATGTGAGGATCAGTGTGTGAGGGACCAGTCTCAGAGTCTAGTGACCCAGACCCAGCTGAAGTGTGTGTGAATGTGAGGATCAGTGTGTGAGGGACCAGTCTCAGGGTCCTGTGATCCAGACCCAGCTGAAGTGTGTGTGAATGTGAGGCTCAGTGTGTGAGGGACCAGTCTCAGGGTCCAGTGATCCAGACCCAGCTGAAGTGTGTGTGAATGTGAGGCTCAGTGTGTGAGGGACCAGTCTCAGGGTCTCGTGATCCAGACCCAGCTGAAGTGTGTGTGAATGTGAGGCTCAGGTTGTGAGGGACCAGTCTCAGGGTCCAGTGATCCAGACCCAGCTGAAGTGTGTGTGAATGTGAGGCTCAGTGTGTGAGGGACCAGTCTCAGGTTCCAGTGATCCAGACCCAGCTGAAGTGTGTGTGACTGTGAGGCTCAGTGTGTGAGGGACCAGTCTCAGGGTCCAGTGATCCAGATCCAGCTGAAGTGTGTGTGAATGTGAGGCTCAGTGTGTGAGGGACCAGCCTCAGGGTCCAGTGATCCAGACCCAGCTGAAGTGTGTGTGAATGTGAGGCTCACTGTGTGAGGGACCAGTCTCAGGATCCAGTGATCCAGACCCAGCTGAAGTGTGTGTGAATGTGAGGCTCAGTGTGTGAGGGACCAGTCTCAGTGTCCAGTGATCCAGACCCAGCTGAAGTGTGTGTGAATGTGAGGCTCAGTGTGCGAGGGACCAGTCTCACGGTCCAGTGATCCAGACCCAGCTGAAGTGTGTGTGAATGTGAGGCTCAGTGTGTGAGGGACCAGTGTCAGGGTCCAGTGATCCAGACCCAGCTGAAGTGTGTCTGAATGTGAGGCTCAGGGTGTGAGGGACCAGTCTCAGGGTCCAGTGATCCAGACCCAGCTGAAGTGTGTGTGAATGTGAGGCTCAGTGTGTGAGGAACCAGTGTCAGGGTCCAGTGATCCAGACCCAGCTGAAGTGTGTGTGAATGTGAGGATCAGTGTGTGAGGGACCAGTCTCAGGTTCCTGTGATCCAGACCCAGCTGAAGTGTGTGTGAATGTGAGGCTCAGTGTGTGAGGGACCAGTCTCAGGGTCCAGTGATCCAGACCCAGCTGAAGTGTGTGTGAATGTGAGGCTCAGTGTGTGAGGGACCAGTCTCAGGGTCTCGTGATCCAGACCCAGCTGAAGTGTGTGTGAATGTGAGGCTCAGGTTGTGAGGGACCAGTCTCAGGGTCCAGTGATCCAAACCCAGCTGAAGTGTGTGCGAATGTGAGGCTCAGTGTGTGAGGGACCAGTCTCAGGGTCCAGTGATCCAGATCCAGCTGAAGTGTGTGTGAATGTGAGGCTCAGTGTGTGAGGGACCAGTCTCAGGATCCAGTGATCCAGATCCAGCTGAAGTGTGTGTGAATGTGAGGCTCAGTGTGTGAGGGACCAGTCTCAGGGTCCAGTGATCCAGACCCAGCTGAAGTGTGTGTGAATGTGAGGCTCAGTGTGTGAGGGACCAGTCTCAGGTTCCAGTGATCCAGACCCAGCTGAAGTGTGTGTGACTGTGAGGCTCAGTGTGTGAGGGACCAGTCTCAGGGTCCAGTGATCCAGATCCAGCTGAAGTGTGTGTGAATGTGAGGCTCAGTGTGTGAGGGACCAGCCTCAGGGTCCAGTGATCCAGACCCAGCTGAAGTGTGTGTGAATGTGAGGCTCACTGTGTGAGGGACCAGTCTCAGGATCCAGTGATCCAGACCCAGCTGAAGTGTGTGTGAATGTGAGGCTCAGTGTGTGAGGGACCAGTCTCAGTGTCCAGTGATCCAGACCCAGCTGAAGTGTGTGTGAATGTGAGGCTCAGTGTGCGAGGGACCAGTCTCACGGTCCAGTGATCCAGACCCAGCTGAAGTGTGTGTGAATGTGAGGCTCAGTGTGTGAGGGACCAGTGTCAGGGTCCAGTGATCCAGACCCAGCTGAAGTGTGTCTGAATGTGAGGCTCAGGGTGTGAGGGACCAGTCTCAGGGTCCAGTGATCCAGACCCAGCTGAAGTGTGTGTGAATGTGAGGCTCAGTGTGTGAGGAACCAGTGTCAGGGTCCAGTGATCCAGACCCAGCTGAAGTGTGTGTGAATGTGAGGCTCAGTGTGTGAGGGACCAGTCTCAGGATCCAGTGATCCAGACCCAGCTGAAGTGTGTGTGAATGTGAGGCTCAGTGTGTGAGGGACCAGTCTCAGGGTCCAGTGATGCAGTCCCAGCTGAAGTGTGTGTGAATGTGAGGCTCAGTGTGTGAGGGACCAGTCTCAGGGTCCAGTGATCCAGACCCAGCTGAAGTGTGTGTGAATGTGAGGATCAGTGTGTGAGGGACCAGTCTCAGGCTCCAGTGATCCAGACCCAGCTGAAGTGTGTGTGTGAATGTGAGGCTCAGTATGTGAGGGACCAACCTCAGGGTCCAGTGATCAAGACCCAGCTGAAGTGTGTGTGAATCTGATGCTCAGTGTGTGAGGGACCAGTCTCAGGGCCCAGTGATCCAGACCCAGCTGAAGTGTGTGTGAATGTGAGGCTCAGCGTGTGAGGGACCAGTCTCAGGGTCCAGTGATCCAGACCCAGCTGAAGTGTGTGTGAATGTGATGATCAGTGTTTGAGGGACCAGTCTCGATTTCTAGTGATCCAGACCCAGCTGAAGTGTGTGTGAATGTGAGGCTCAGTGTGTGAGGGACCAGTCTCTGGTTCCAGTGATCCAGACCCAGCTGAAGTGTGTGTGAATGTGAGGATCAGTGTGTGTGGGACCAGTCTCAGAGTCTAGTGATCCAGACCCAGCTGAAGTGTGTGTGAATGTGAGGATCAGTGTGTGAGGGACCAGTCTCAGGGTCCAGTGATCCAGACCCAGATGAAGTGTGTGTGAATGTGAGGCTCAGTGTGTGAGGGACCAGTCTCAGGGTCCAGTGATCCAGACCCAGCTGAAGTGTGTGTGAATGTGAGGCTCAGTGTGTGAGGGACCAGTCTCAGGGTCTCGTGATCCAGACCCAGCTGAAGAGTGTGTGAATGTGAGGCTCAGTATGTGAGGGACCAGTCTCAGGGACCAGTAATCCAGACCCAGCTGAAGTGTGTGTGAATGTGAGGATCAGTGTTTGAGGGACCAGTCTCAGGGTACAGTGATCCAGACCCAGCTGAAGTGTGTGTGAATGTGTGGCTCAGTGTGTGAGGGACCAGTCTCAGGGTCCAGTGATCCAGACCCAGCTGAAGTGTGTGTGAATGTGAGGATCAGTGTGTGAGGGACCAGTCTCAGGGTCCAGTCATCCAGACCCAGCTGAAGTGTGTGTGAATGTGAGGCTCAGTGTGTGAGGGACCAGTCTCAGGGTCCAGTGATCCAGACCCAGCTGAAGTGTGTGTGAATGTGAGGCTCAGTGTATGAGGGACCAGTCTCAGGGTCCAGTGATCCAGACCCAGCTGAAGTGTGTGTGAATGTGAGGCTCAGTGTGTGAGGGACCAGTCTCAGGGTCCAGTGATCCAGACCCAGCTGAAGTGTGTGTGAATGTGAGGCTCAGTGTATGAGGGACCAGTCTCAGGGTCCAGTGATCCAGACCCAGCTGAAGTGTGTGTGAATGTGAGGCTCAGTGTGTGAGGGACCAGTCTCAGGGTCCAGTGATCCAGATCCAGCTGAAGTGTGTGTGAATGTGAGGCTCAGTGTGTGAGGGACCAGTCTCAGGGTCCTGTGATCCAGACCCAGCTGAAGTGTGTGTGAATGTGAGACTCAGTGTGTGAGGGACCAGTCTCAGGGTCCAGTGATCCAGACCCAGCTGAAGTGTGTGTGAATGTGAAGCTCAGTGTGTGAGGGACCAGCCTCAGCGTCCAGTGATCCAGACCCAGCTGAAGTGTGTGTGAATGTGAGGCTCAGTGTGTGAGGGACTACTCTCAGGGTCCAGTGATCCAGACCCAGCTGAAGTGTGTGTGAATGTGAGGCTCAGTGTGTGAGGGACCAGTCTCAGGGTCTAGTGATCCAGACCCTGCTGAAGTGTTTGTGAATGTGAGGCTCAGTGTGTGAGGGACCAGTCTCAGGGTCCAGTGATCCAGACCCAGCTGAAGTGTGTGTGAATGTGATGCTCAGTGTGTGAGGGACCAGTCTCAGGGTCCAGTGATCCAGACCCAGCTGAAGTGTGTGTGAATGTGTGGCTCAGTGTATGATGGACCAGTCTCAGGGTCCAGTGATCCAGACCCAGCTGAAGTGTGTGTGAATGTGAGGCTCAGAGTGTGAGGGACCAATCTCAGGGTCCAGTGATCCAGACCCAGCTGAAGTGTGTGTGAATGTGAGGCTCAGTGTGTGAGGGACCAGTCTGAGGGTCCAGTGATCCAGACCCAGCTGAAGTGTGTGTGAATGTGAGGCTCAGTGTGTGAGGGACCAGTCTCAGGGTCCAGTGATCCAGACCCAGCTGAAGTGTGTGTGAATGTAAGGCTCAGTGTGTGAGGGACCAGTCTCAGGGTCCAGTGATCCAGACCCAGCTGAAGTGTGTGTGAATGTGAGGCTCAGTGTGTGAGGGACCAGTCTCAGGGTCTAGTGATCCAGACCCAGCTGAAGTGTGTGTGAATGTGAGGCTCAGGTTGTGAGGGACCAGTCTCAGGGTCCAGTGATCCAGACCCAGCTGAAGTGTGTGTGAATGTGAGGCTCAGTGTGTGAGGGACCAGTCTCAGTGTCTCGTGATCCAGACCCAGCTGAAGTGTGTGTGAATGTGAGGCTCAGGGTGTGAGGGACCAGTCTCAGGGTCCAGTGATCCAGACCCAGCTGAAGTGTGTGTGAATGTGAGGCTCAGTGTGTGAGGGGCCAGTCTCAGGGTCCAGTGATCCAGATCCAGCTGAAGTGTGTGTGAATGTGAGGCTCAGTGTGTGAGGGACCAGTCTCAGGATCCAGTGATCCAGATCCAGCTGAAGTGTGTGTGAATGTGAGGCTCAGTGTGTGAGGGACCAGTCTCAGGGTCCAGTGATCCAGACCCAGCTGAAGTGTGTGTGAATGTGAGGCTCAGTGTGTGAGGGACCAGTCTCAGGGTCCAGTGATCCAGACCCAGCTGAAGTGTGTGTGAATGTGAGGCTCAGTGTGTGAGGGACCAGTCTCAGGGTCCAGTGATCCAGATCCAGCTGAAGTGTGTGTGAATGTGAGGCTCAGTGTGTGAGGGACCAGTCTCAGGGTCCAGTGATCCAGACCCAGCTGAAGTGTGTGTGAATGTGAGGATCAGTGTGTGAGGGACCAGTCTCAGGGTCCAGTGATCCAGACCCAGCTGAAGTGTGTGTGAATGTGAGGCTCAGTGTGTGAGGGACCAGTCTCAGGGTCCAGTGATCCAGACCCAGCTGAAGTGTGTGTGAATGTGAGGCTCAGTGTGTGAGGGACCAGTCTCAGGGTCTCGTGATCCAGACCCAGCTGAAGAGTGTGTGAATGTGAGGCTCAGTATGTGAGGGACCAGTCTCAGGGACCAGTAATCCAGACCCAGCTGAAGTGTGTGTGAATGTGAGGATCAGTGTTTGAGGGACCAGTCTCAGGGTACAGTGATCCAGACCCAGCTGAAGTGTGTGTGAATGTGTGGCTCAGTGTGTGAGGGACCAGTCTCAGGGTCCAGTGATCCAGACCCAGCTGAAGTGTGTGTGAATGTGAGGATCAGTGTGTGAGGGACCAGTCTCAGGGTCCAGTCATCCAGACCCAGCTGAAGTGTGTGTGAATGTGAGGCTCAGTGTGTGAGGGACCAGTCTCAGGGTCCAGTGATCCAGACCCAGCTGAAGTGTGTGTGAATGTGAGGCTCAGTGTATGAGGGACCAGTCTCAGGGTCCAGTGATCCAGACCCAGCTGAAGTGTGTGTGAATGTGAGGCTCAGTGTGTGAGGGACCAGTCTCAGGGTCCAGTGATCCAGATCCAGCTGAAGTGTGTGTGAATGTGAGGCTCAGTGTGTGAGGGACCAGTCTCAGGGTCCAGTGATCCAGACCCAGCTGAAGTGTGTGTGAATGTGAGACTCAGTGTGTGAGGGACCAGTCTCAGGGTCCAGTGATCCAGACCCAGCTGAAGTGTGTGTGAATGTGAAGCTCAGTGTGTGAGGGACCAGCCTCAGCGTCCAGTGATCCAGACCCAGCTGAAGTGTGTGTGAATGTGAGGCTCAGTGTGTGAGGGACTACTCTCAGGGTCCAGTGATCCAGACCCAGCTGAAGTGTGTGTGAATGTGAGGCTCAGTGTGTGAGGGACCAGTCTCAGGGACTAGTGATCCAGACCCAGCTGAAGTGTTTGTGAATGTGAGGCTCAGTGTGTGAGGGACCAGTCTCAGGGTCCAGTGATCCAGACCCAGCTGAAGTGTGTGTGAATGTGATGCTCAGTGTGTGAGGGACCAGTCTCAGGGTCCAGTGATCCAGACCCAGCTGAAGTGTGTGTGAATGTGTGGCTCAGTGTATGATGGACCAGTCTCAGGGTCCAGTGATCCAGACCCAGCTGAAGTGTGTGTGAATGTGAGGCTCAGTGTGTGAGGGACCAATCTCAGGGTCCAGTGATCCAGACCCAGCTGAAGTGTGTGTGAATGTGAGGCTCAGTGTGTGAGGGACCAGTCTGAGGGTCCAGTGATCCAGACCCAGCTGAAGTGTGTGTGAATGTGAGGCTCAGTGTGTGAGGGACCAGTCTCAGGGTCCAGTGATCCAGACCCAGCTGAAGTGTGTGTGAATGTAAGGCTCAGTGTGTGAGGGACCAGTCTCAGGGTCCAGTGATCCAGACCCAGCTGAAGTGTGTGTGAATGTGAGGCTCAGTGTGTGAGGGACCAGTCTCAGGGTCTAGTGATCCAGACCCAGCTGAAGTGTGTGTGAATGTGAGGCTCAGGTTGTGAGGGACCAGTCTCAGGGTCCAGTGATCCAGACCCAGCTGAAGTGTGTGTGAATGTGAGGTTCAGTGTGTGAGGGACCAGTCTCAGTGTCTCGTGATCCAGACCCAGCTGAAGTGTGTGTGAATGTGAGGCTCAGGGTGTGAGGGACCAGTCTCAGGGTCCAGTGATCCAGACCCAGCTGAAGTGTGTGTGAATGTGAGGCTCAGTGTGTGAGGGGCCAGTCTCAGGGTCCAGTGATCCAGATCCAGCTGAAGTGTGTGTGAATGTGAGGCTCAGTGTGTGAGGGACCAGTCTCAGGATCCAGTGATCCAGATCCAGCTGAAGTGTGTGTGAATGTGAGACTCAGTGTGTGAGGGACCAGTCTCAGGGTCCAGTGATCCAGACCCAGCTGAAGTGTGTGTGAATGTGAAGCTCAGTGTGTGAGGGACCAGCCTCAGCGTCCAGTGATCCAGACCCAGCTGAAGTGTGTGTGAATGTGAGGCTCAGTGTGTGAGGGACTACTCTCAGGGTCCAGTGATCCAGACCCAGCTGAAGTGTGTGTGAATGTGAGGCTCAGTGTGTGAGGGACCAGTCTCAGGGTCTAGTGATCCAGACCCTGCTGAAGTGTTTGTGAATGTGAGGCTCAGTGTGTGAGGGACCAGTCTCAGGGTCCAGTGATCCAGACCCAGCTGAAGTGTGTGTGAATGTGATGCTCAGTGTGTGAGGGACCAGTCTCAGGGTCCAGTGATCCAGACCCAGCTGAAGTGTGTGTGAATGTGTGGCTCAGTGTATGATGGACCAGTCTCAGGGTCCAGTGATCCAGACCCAGCTGAAGTGTGTGTGAATGTGAGGCTCAGAGTGTGAGGGACCAATCTCAGGGTCCAGTGATCCAGACCCAGCTGAAGTGTGTGTGAATGTGAGGCTCAGTGTGTGAGGGACCAGTCTGAGGGTCCAGTGATCCAGACCCAGCTGAAGTGTGTGTGAATGTGAGGCTCAGTGTGTGAGGGACCAGTCTCAGGGTCCAGTGATCCAGACCCAGCTGAAGTGTGTGTGAATGTAAGGCTCAGTGTGTGAGGGACCAGTCTCAGGGTCCAGTGATCCAGACCCAGCTGAAGTGTGTGTGAATGTGAGGCTCAGTGTGTGAGGGACCAGTCTCAGGGTCTAGTGATCCAGACCCAGCTGAAGTGTGTGTGAATGTGAGGCTCAGGTTGTGAGGGACCAGTCTCAGGGTCCAGTGATCCAGACCCAGCTGAAGTGTGTGTGAATGTGAGGCTCAGTGTGTGAGGGACCAGTCTCAGTGTCTCGTGATCCAGACCCAGCTGAAGTGTGTGTGAATGTGAGGCTCAGGGTGTGAGGGACCAGTCTCAGGGTCCAGTGATCCAGACCCAGCTGAAGTGTGTGTGAATGTGAGGCTCAGTGTGTGAGGGGCCAGTCTCAGGGTCCAGTGATCCAGATCCAGCTGAAGTGTGTGTGAATGTGAGGCTCAGTGTGTGAGGGACCAGTCTCAGGATCCAGTGATCCAGATCCAGCTGAAGTGTGTGTGAATGTGAGGCTCAGTGTGTGAGGGACCAGTCTCAGGGTCCAGTGATCCAGACCCAGCTGAAGTGTGTGTGAATGTGAGGCTCAGTGTGTGAGGGACCAGTCTCAGGGTCCAGTGATCCAGACCCAGCTGAAGTGTGTGTGAATGTGAGGCTCAGTGTGTGAGGGACCAGTCTCAGGGTCCAGTGATCCAGATCCAGCTGAAGTGTGTGTGAATGTGAGGCTCAGTGTGTGAGGGACCAGTCTCAGGGTCCAGTGATCCAGACCCAGCTGAAGTGTGTGTGAATGTGAGGATCAGTGTGTGAGGGACCAGTCTCAGGGTCCAGTGATCCAGACCCAGCTGAAGTGTGTGTGAATGTGAGGCTCAGTGTGTGAGGGACCAGTCTCAGGGTCCAGTGATCCAGACCCAGCTGAAGTGTGTGTGAATGTGAGGCTCAGTGTGTGAGGGACCAGTCTCAGGGTCTCGTGATCCAGACCCAGCTGAAGAGTGTGTGAATGTGAGGCTCAGTATGTGAGGGACCAGTCTCAGGGACCAGTAATCCAGACCCAGCTGAAGTGTGTGTGAATGTGAGGATCAGTGTTTGAGGGACCAGTCTCAGGGTACAGTGATCCAGACCCAGCTGAAGTGTGTGTGAATGTGTGGCTCAGTGTGTGAGGGACCAGTCTCAGGGTCCAGTGATCCAGACCCAGCTGAAGTGTGTGTGAATGTGAGGATCAGTGTGTGAGGGACCAGTCTCAGGGTCCAGTCATCCAGACCCAGCTGAAGTGTGTGTGAATGTGAGGCTCAGTGTGTGAGGGACCAGTCTCAGGGTCCAGTGATCCAGACCCAGCTGAAGTGTGTGTGAATGTGAGGCTCAGTGTATGAGGGACCAGTCTCAGGGTCCAGTGATCCAGACCCAGCTGAAGTGTGTGTGAATGTGAGGCTCAGTGTGTGAGGGACCAGTCTCAGGGTCCAGTGATCCAGATCCAGCTGAAGTGTGTGTGAATGTGAGGCTCAGTGTGTGAGGGACCAGTCTCAGGGTCCAGTGATCCAGACCCAGCTGAAGTGTGTGTGAATGTGAGACTCAGTGTGTGAGGGACCAGTCTCAGGGTCCAGTGATCCAGACCCAGCTGAAGTGTGTGTGAATGTGAAGCTCAGTGTGTGAGGGACCAGCCTCAGCGTCCAGTGATCCAGACCCAGCTGAAGTGTGTGTGAATGTGAGGCTCAGTGTGTGAGGGACTACTCTCAGGGTCCAGTGATCCAGACCCAGCTGAAGTGTGTGTGAATGTGAGGCTCAGTGTGTGAGGGACCAGTCTCAGGGACTAGTGATCCAGACCCAGCTGAAGTGTTTGTGAATGTGAGGCTCAGTGTGTGAGGGACCAGTCTCAGGGTCCAGTGATCCAGACCCAGCTGAAGTGTGTGTGAATGTGATGCTCAGTGTGTGAGGGACCAGTCTCAGGGTCCAGTGATCCAGACCCAGCTGAAGTGTGTGTGAATGTGTGGCTCAGTGTATGATGGACCAGTCTCAGGGTCCAGTGATCCAGACCCAGCTGAAGTGTGTGTGAATGTGAGGCTCAGTGTGTGAGGGACCAATCTCAGGGTCCAGTGATCCAGACCCAGCTGAAGTGTGTGTGAATGTGAGGCTCAGTGTGTGAGGGACCAGTCTGAGGGTCCAGTGATCCAGACCCAGCTGAAGTGTGTGTGAATGTGAGGCTCAGTGTGTGAGGGACCAGTCTCAGGGTCCAGTGATCCAGACCCAGCTGAAGTGTGTGTGAATGTAAGGCTCAGTGTGTGAGGGACCAGTCTCAGGGTCCAGTGATCCAGACCCAGCTGAAGTGTGTGTGAATGTGAGGCTCAGTGTGTGAGGGACCAGTCTCAGGGTCTAGTGATCCAGACCCAGCTGAAGTGTGTGTGAATGTGAGGCTCAGGTTGTGAGGGACCAGTCTCAGGGTCCAGTGATCCAGACCCAGCTGAAGTGTGTGTGAATGTGAGGTTCAGTGTGTGAGGGACCAGTCTCAGTGTCTCGTGATCCAGACCCAGCTGAAGTGTGTGTGAATGTGAGGCTCAGGGTGTGAGGGACCAGTCTCAGGGTCCAGTGATCCAGACCCAGCTGAAGTGTGTGTGAATGTGAGGCTCAGTGTGTGAGGGGCCAGTCTCAGGGTCCAGTGATCCAGATCCAGCTGAAGTGTGTGTGAATGTGAGGCTCAGTGTGTGAGGGACCAGTCTCAGGATCCAGTGATCCAGATCCAGCTGAAGTGTGTGTGAATGTGAGGCTCAGTGTGTGAGGGACCAGTCTCAGGGTCCAGTGATCCAGACCCAGCTGAAGTGTGTGTGAATGTGAGGCTCAGTGTGTGAGGGACCAGTCTCAGGGTCCAGTGATCCAGACCCAGCTGAAGTGTGTGTGAATGTGAGGCTCAGTGTGTGAGGGACCAGTCTCAGGGTCCAGTGATCCAGATCCAGCTGAAGTGTGTGTGAATGTGAGGCTCAGTGTGTGAGGGACCAGTCTCAGGGTCCAGTGATCCAGACCCAGCTGAAGTGTGTGTGAATGTGAGGATCAATGTATGAGGGACCAGTCTCAGGGTCTAGTGATCCAGACCCAGCTGAAGTGTGTGTGAATGTGAAGCTCAGTGTGTGAGGGACCAGTGTCAGGGTCCAGTGATCCAGACCCAGCTGAAGTGTGTCTGAATGTGAGGCTCAGGGTGTGAGGGACCAGTCTCAGTGTCCAGTGATCCAGACCCAGCTGAAGTGTGTGTGAATGTGAGGCTCAGTGTGTGAGGAACCAGTCTCAGGATCCAGTGATCCAGACCCAGCTGAAGTGTGTGTGAATGTGAGGCTCAGTGTGTGAGGGACCAGTCTCAGGGTCCAGTGATCCAGTCCCAGCTGAAGTGTGTGTGAATGTGAGGCTCAGTGTGTGAGGGACCAGTCTCAGGGTCCAGTGATCCAGACCCAGCTGAAGTGTGCGTGAATGTGAGGATCAGTGTGTGAGGGACCAGTCTCAGAGTCCAGTGATCCAGACCCAGCTGAAGTGTGTGTGTGAATGTGAGGCTCAGTATGTGAGGGACCAACCTCATGGTCCAGTGATCAAGACCCAGCTGAAGTGTGTGTGAATGTGAGGCTCAGTGTGTGAGGGACCAGTCTCAGGGCCCAGTGGTCCAGACCCAGCTGAAGTGTGTGTGAATGTGAGGATCAGCGTTTGAGGGACCAGTCTCAGGGTCCAGTGATCCAGACCCAGCTGAAGTGTGTGTGAATGTGATGATCAGTGTTTGAGGGACCAGTCTCAGGGTCTCGTGATCCAGACCGAGCTGAAGTGTGTGTGAATGTGAGGCTCAGGGTGTGAGGGACCAGTCTCAGGGTCCAGTGATCCAAACCCAGCTGAAGTGTGTGTGAATGTGAGGCTCAGTGTGTGAGGGACCAGTCTCAGGGTCCAGTGATCCAGATCCAGCTGAAGTGTGTGTGAATGTGAGGCTCAGTGTGTGAGGGACCAGTCTCAGGGTCCAGTGATCCAGATCCAGCTGAAGTGTGTGTGAATGTGAGGCTCAGTGTGTGAGGGACCAGTCTCAGGGTCCAGTGATCCAGACCCAGCTGAAGTGTGTGTGAATGTGAGACTCAGTGTGTGAGGGACCAGTCTCAGGGTCCAGTGATCCAGACCCAGCTGAAGTGTGTGTGAATGTGAAGCTCAGTGTGTGAGGGACCAGCCTCAGCGTCCAGTGATCCAGACCCAGCTGAAGTGTGTGTGAATGTGAGGCTCAGTGTGTGAGGGACTCCTCTCAGGGTCCAGTGATCCAGACCCAGCTGAAGTGTGTGTGAATGTGAGGCTCAGTGTGTGAGGGACCAGTCTCAGGGACTAGTGATCCAGACCCAGCTGAAGTGTTTGTGAATGTGAGGCTCAGTGTGTGAGGGACCAGTCTCAGGGTCCAGTGATCCAGACCCAGCTGAAGTGTGTGTGAATGTGATGCTCAGTGTGTGAGGGACCAGTCTCAGGGTCCAGTGATCCAGACCCAGCTGAAGTGTGTGTGAATGTGTGGCTCAGTGTATGATGGACCAGTCTCAGGGTCCAGTGATCCAGACCCAGCTGAAGTGTGTGTGAATGTGAGGCTCAGTGTGTGAGGGACCAATCTCAGGGTCCAGTGATCCAGACCCAGCTGAAGTGTGTGTGAATGTGAGGCTCAGTGTGTGAGGGACCAGTCTGAGGGTCCAGTGATCCAGACCCAGCTGAAGTGTGTGTGAATGTGAGGCTCAGTGTGTGAGGGACCAGTCTCAGGGTCCAGTGATCCAGACCCAGCTGAAGTGTGTGTGAATGTAAGGCTCAGTGTGTGAGGGACCAGTCTCAGGGTCCAGTGATCCAGACCCAGCTGAAGTGTGTGTGAATGTGAGGCTCAGTGTGTGAGGGACCAGTCTCAGGGTCTAGTGATCCAGACCCAGCTGAAGTGTGTGTGAATGTGAGGCTCAGGTTGTGAGGGACCAGTCTCAGGGTCCAGTGATCCAGACCCAGCTGAAGTGTGTGTGAATGTGAGGCTCAGTGTGTGAGGGACCAGTCTCAGTGTCTCGTGATCCAGACCCAGCTGAAGTGTGTGTGAATGTGAGGCTCAGGGTGTGAGGGACCAGTCTCAGGGTCCAGTGATCCAGACCCAGCTGAAGTGTGTGTGAATGTGAGGCTCAGTGTGTGAGGGGCCAGTCTCAGGGTCCAGTGATCCAGATCCAGCTGAAGTGTGTGTGAATGTGAGGCTCAGTGTGTGAGGGACCAGTCTCAGGATCCAGTGATCCAGATCCAGCTGAAGTGTGTGTGAATGTGAGGCTCAGTGTGTGAGGGACCAGTCTCAGGGTCCAGTGATCCAGACCCAGCTGAAGTGTGTGTGAATGTGAGGCTCAGTGTGTGAGGGACCAGTCTCAGGGTCCAGTGATCCAGACCCAGCTGAAGTGTGTGTGAATGTGAGGCTCAGTGTGTGAGGGACCAGTCTCAGGGTCCAGTGATCCAGATCCAGCTGAAGTGTGTGTGAATGTGAGGCTCAGTGTGTGAGGGACCAGTCTCAGGGTCCAGTGATCCAGACCCAGCTGAAGTGTGTGTGAATGTGAGGATCAATGTGTGAGGGACCAGTCTCAGGGTCTAGTGATCCAGACCCAGCTGAAGTGTGTGTGAATGTGAAGCTCAGTGTGTGAGGGACCAGTGTCAGGGTCCAGTGATCCAGACCCAGCTGAAGTGTGTCTGAATGTGAGGCTCAGGGTGTGAGGGACCAGTCTCAGTGTCCAGTGATCCAGACCCAGCTGAAGTGTGTGTGAATGTGAGGCTCAGTGTGTGAGGAACCAGTCTCAGGATCCAGTGATCCAGACCCAGCTGAAGTGTGTGTGAATGTGAGGCTCAGTGTGTGAGGGACCAGTCTCAGGGTCCAGTGATCCAGTCCCAGCTGAAGTGTGTGTGAATGTGAGGCTCAGTGTGTGAGGGACCAGTCTCAGGGTCCAGTGATCCAGACCCAGCTGAAGTGTGCGTGAATGTGAGGATCAGTGTGTGAGGGACCAGTCTCAGAGTCCAGTGATCCAGACCCAGCTGAAGTGTGTGTGTGAATGTGAGGCTCAGTATGTGAGGGACCAACCTCATGGTCCAGTGATCAAGACCCAGCTGAAGTGTGTGTGAATGTGAGGCTCAGTGTGTGAGGGACCAGTCTCAGGGCCCAGTGGTCCAGACCCAGCTGAAGTGTGTGTGAATGTGAGGATCAGCGTGTGAGGGACCAGTCTCAGGGTCCAGTGATCCAGACCCAGCTGAAGTGTGTGTGAATGTGATGATCAGTGTTTGAGGGACCAGTCTCAGGGTCTCGTGATCCAGACCGAGCTGAAGTGTGTGTGAATGTGAGGCTCAGGGTATGAGGGACCAGTCTCAGGGTCCAGTGATCCAAACCCAGCTGAAGTGTGTGTGAATGTGAGGCTCAGTGTGTGAGGGACCAGTCTCAGGGTCCAGTGATCCAGATCCAGCTGAAGTGTGTGTGAATGTGAGGCTCAGTGTGTGAGGGACCAGTCTCAGGATCCAGTGATCCAGATCCAGCTGAAGTGTGTGTGAATGTGAGGCTCAGTGTGTGAGGGACCAGTCTCAGGGTCCAGTGATCCAGACCCAGCTGAAGTGTGTGTGAATGTGAGGCTCAGTGTGTGAGGGACCAGTCTCAGGTTCCAGTGATCCAGACCCAGCTGAAGTGTGTGTGACTGTGAGGCTCAGTGTGTGAGGGACCAGTCTCAGGGTCCAGTGATCCAGATCCAGCTGAAGTGTGTGTGAATGTGAGGCTCAGTGTGTGAGGGACCAGCCTCAGGGTCCAGTGATCCAGACCCAGCTGAAGTGTGTGTGAATGTGAGGCTCACTGTGTGAGGGACCAGTCTCAGGATTAAGTGATCCAGACCCAGCTGAAGTGTGTGTGAATGTGAGGCTCAGTGTGTGAGGGACCAGTCTCAGGGTCCAGTGATCCAGACCCAGCTGAAGTGTGTGTGAATGTGAGGCTCAGTGTGTGAGGGACCAGTCTCAGGGTCTAGTGATCCAGACCCAGCTGAAGTATGTGTGAATGTGAGGCTCAGTGTGCGAGGGACCAGTCTCAGGGTCCAGTGATCCAGACCCAGCTGGAGTGTGTGTGAATGTGAGGCTCAGTGTGTGAGGGACCAGTGTCAGGGTCCAGTGATCCAGAACCAGCTGAAGTGTGTCTGAATGTGAGGCTCAGGGTGTGAGGGACCAGTCTCAGGGTCCAGTGATCCAGACCCAGCTGAAGTGTGTGTGAATGTGAGGCTCAGTGTGTGAGGAACCTGTGTCAGGGTCCAGTGGTCCAGACCCAGCTGAAGTGTGTATGAATGTGAGGCTCAGTGTGTGAGGGACCAGTCTCAGGATCCAGTGATCCAGACCCAGCTGAAGTGTGTGTGAATGTGAGGCTCAGTGTGTGAGGGACCAGTCTCAGGGTCCAGTGATCCAGTCCCAGCTGAAGTGTGTGTGAATGTGAGGCTCAGTGTGTGAGGTACCAGTCTCAGGGTCCAGTGATCCAGACCCAGCTGAAGTGTGTGTGAATGTGAGGATCAGTGTGTGAGGGACCAGTCTCAGGGTCCAGTGATCCAGATCCAGCTGAAGTGTGTGTGTGAATGTGAGGCTCAGTATGTGAGGGACCAACCTCAGGGTCCAGTGATCAAGACCCAGCTGAAGTGTGTGTGAATGTGATGCTCAGTGTGTGAGGGACCAGTCTCAGGGCCCAGTGATCCAGACCCAGCTGAAGTGTGTGTGAATGTGAGGCTCAGCGTGTGAGGGACCAGTCTCAGGGTAAAGTGATCCAGACCCAGCTGAAGTGTGTGTGAATGTGATGATCAGTGTTTGAGGGACCAGTCTCAGTTTCTAGTGATCCAGACCCAGCTGAAGTGTGTGTGAATGTGAGGCTCAGTGTGTGAGGGACCAGTCTCTGGTTCCAGTGATCCAGACCCAGCTGAAGTGTGTGTGAATGTGAGGATCAGTGTGTGTGGGACCAGTCTCAGAGTCTAGTGATCCAGACCCAGCTGAAGTGTGTGTGAATGTGAGGATCAGTGTGTGAGGGACCAGTCTCAGGGTCCAGTGATCCAGACCCAGCTGAAGTGTGTGTGAATGTGAGGCTCAGTGTGTGAGGGACCAGTCTGAGGGTCCAGTGATCCAGACCCAGCTGAAGTGTGTGTGAATGTGAGGATCAGTGTTTGAGGGACCAGTCTCAGGGTACAGTGATCCAGACCCAGCTGAAGTGTGTGTGAATGTGTGGCTCAGTGTGTGAGGGACCACTCTCAGGGTCCAGTGATCCAGACCCAGCTGAAGTGTGTGTGAATGTGAGGATCAGTGTGTGAGGGACCAGTCACAGGGTCCAGTCATCCAGACCCAGCTGAAGTGTGTGTGAATGTGAGGCTCAGTGTGTGAGGGACCAGTCTCAGGGTCCAGTGATCCAGACCCAGCTGAAGTGTGTGTGAATGTGAGGCTCAGTGTATGAGGGACCAGTCTCAGGGTCCAGTGATCCAGACCCAGCTGAAGTGTGTGTGAATGTGAGGCTCAGTGTGTGAGGGACCAGTCTCAGGGTCCAGTGATCCAGATCCAGCTGAAGTGTGTGTGAATGTGAGGCTCAGTGTGTGAGGGACCAGTCTCAGGGTCCAGTGATCCAGACCCAGCTGAAGTGTGTGTGAATGTGAGGATCAATGTGTGAGGGACCAGTCTCAGGGTCTAGTGATCCAGACCCAGCTGAAGTGTGTGTGAATGTGAAGCTCAGTGTGTGAGGGACCAGTCTCAGGGTCCAGTGATCCAGACCCAGCTGAAGTGTGTGTGAATGTGAGACTCAGTGTGTGAGGGACCAGTCTCAGGATCCAGTGATCCAGACCCAGCTGAAGTATGTGTGAATGTGAAGCTCAGTGTGTGAGGGACCAGCCTCAGCGTCCAGTGATGCAGACCCAGCTGAAGTGTGTGTGAATGTGAGGCTCAGTGTGTTGTGGAAATGTATTTTTATCTAAGCTGATACCAAACGGTATTTGTGTGCCTTTTGATTAAAATGGAGTCCTGGCCCTTCCAGAACTTTCTGCATTTTAGCAGCCAGCTTATTATGAACAGCTAAACCTGCTGTTAGATGGCTGATGGTTATCAGACAGCTAGGAGACAAGTCATGCTGAGACAAGTAACCCCCCATGGTGCTCTCCTATTGTCTACACTACAGGAGTTCCATGTCACCCCACCCTTATCTTCTAGCCATTATCTCTTTCCTTTACCTCATCCATTTGAAGCAAACAGGTAAACTGACCAGGAAATGGGATAATCTGTATTCACAATACAAGACAGGTGATAGCCCATTACCTATGACTCATGGAGTAATGGCCGTTTGGCTTTCTGATAACCCTGACAAAAGGAAATATCTTGACACCATTTCCGGACCAGGATATAGTAATTAACTCTTTATCTGTATTCACTGACTGTGAGACAGAGCAATACACAGGGAGAGGCCAGAACTTGGGTTTTACTGTATAAATATCTTGTGAAGCTGTACCATTGCGGAGGTTTCATTTAGCCCTTGACTGAGTGAAACCTACCCCTTGCGAGCAAGTAAATTAAAAGGGAAACTTCCATTGGAGCTGTAAGTGTCGGAGTCATTCTTTTCTGAGGTCGAGATTTCGACAGTTATTGGAGGTTCCACCGAGATGCATACTCTCTGTTCTGTGAGTAAAACGGATACAGGCATAGTGCCTCTCCAGTGAAAGGCTTCAGTGGCCAAACAAGGTGAGCCTTTGCTCACAAGAGGTTTTCTTCACTGTTGAATCGCAGATGTAATCTGTTGTCCACAGCTGAGGTACTGCATCTACAAGACTCGGCATTTAAAAGTTAAAGGTATTTTTTTTTATAACCATTTCTTTCTCAGCTCGCCAGCAGAAGAGAACAGGTTCTGGAAAAAATCTCGAGACAGCCCGGGGAAGGTTTCAGTAGGTAAGGAAGCGCTAGTCGATCGAAAAGGGTTCCAGGTTCTTATGTGATAAGATTTTTATTGTTTTTAATTCGGAAGGGGTTCTTATGTGATAAGACTATTAAAAGAAAAGAAAAAAAAGAAAGCGCTAATAATCGATCGAAGGTTCTTATGTGATAAGATTTTTATTGTTTTTAATTCGGAAGGGGTTCTTATGTGACAAGACTATTAAAAAAAAAAGAGCGCAATCGATCAAAGAGTTTGGGTACGGAACCTTAAGTTTTATCAGCTGTTATTAGGATAAGTTAAGGACTCGGTCTGTAGTGGCGTACAACGCAGACTGAGAATTCGTTTAGAGGTTATGATTTGTGTACTCACGGGAATATTGTTTGTTGTCCTTGTATTACTGTTGTGTGCAATACCTTTGTGAGTCATTGCCATTAGAGAAACGGGAAGAGTCACTAGGGAAAATTGTGATTCGGGAAAAAAAAACACAAGGATTGATTAAGAAAAGAAACAGTAACTGATTGATCAACTACGATTGGTTCGTGCCAACATATCTCACACACCCAGACTGAGCCCGAATTAAGAGCCTTTTCAGGCCACGTAACGGCCAGGAGAAGTGGGCGTAGAGAACTCGGTTGGCCGAAAGGATTGTGAGATCAGAAACTGTGGGAAAATCTTAATCATCCAGAATGGGTGCCGGAGCAAGTTAAAACACCACAAAAGGCACACCAGCCTATGTCATGCTCTAGAATTGTGGTCAGTCTTCAATTGACCAAAGAAACAAAAACCAGTAAAGTGGACTAAGGGTGAAAACAGGCCATTTCCACCCGATGGTTCATTTAATTTAGAGAGAACAACGTGTCTAGAGGAATGTCTTATAAACAGAGATCCAGGTAGAGAAAAAAAAAAGGAAAGTAATAGAAAAGGCCTGGGTTCCGATTCTTCAAGTCCATGTAAAATTAACAGAGGAAGTAAATCAAATGAAAAAAAAAAAGAGAACCTGATAGTGACTTATGAAAAAAAAATGAAGCTAGTAAAAGAAAAAGCTTTATTGAATGGAGAGAGACTTGTGAATGTCTTGTCTTTGAATGAGAGTGCGTGAATGTCTTGTCTTTGAATGAGAGTGCTTCTGTCTTTTTTCCTTGTGTCTGGAAACCTGTTTGGAAAAGTTGTGGAGCTGCCTGTTTGTTTTAGCTCCACCCACTTTTTCAAACAAAGTGAAGTTTTTTTTAACCCTTCATAGTGTTGTCCTGTATGTGGGAAGTTTAAGACATTTTAAGTTAGAAGCGCAGGTGTGGATTTATTCGGATGAGAGGTTACAGAGCTAGGAAATGCACAAAGGGATAGGTTTGTTGAGACATGGTCCCGGTGGTTAAAAGTTGTAATGCCTTTTTTTTTTAAAAGCCTTTGTGGGTCTCTCGAGGTGCAGGCTGGGGGAGTACACTCTCATTGTCCTTGGTGTAAAATCTTGGTACAAAAGCTTCTAACTCAGTAGGAGGATTTTTTTGGATAAAGAGTGGCAGTACAATAATTGAATTGGGATTTTGAGATATTTCAGGTGATCTCCTTGATCAACATTTTGAGTGTATTGGAAAAATCTTGGGTTTGGAAGCCTTTTAATAAGATTAGAAAACAAGTACTTTACATTCTGTGATCTGTGAATCACTATAAGCATAAATGAGAAGTCCGTGTAACACACAGATTCGTCCAGTTCAGAAGCCCACACAAATGGAGGTTTGTCCATGACCTACGAGCTGTGAATGAATCTACTATATTCTCACAATGCTTAAAGGATGTGGAATGAAGTATTCCGGAATGCTTTCCAGAATCTTAAACAGTCCCTCACTTCAGCACCAGCCTTGGGATTACCAGATTACACTAAGCTATTCAACTTATTTGTGCATCACAAGTCGGGTTTTGCACAATCTGTTTTGACTCAGTTACATGGGGACAGGCAGCGACCGGTAGCGTATTTCAGTACCCAACTAGACCCAGTGGCACGCGGACTACCAGGATGGCTTCCTTTGTTGGCAGCAGCTTATTATGCTATGCAACAGGCTCAGACAATCAAAAATGCAGAACAAGTGGAAAATCTCCTGCGAGCCATTCAATGCCCCTTAAAACTTGCCATTATCAAATACCAAGCACATACAGGCCAGTCGAATGAGGTGGCACTTGGGAATGCCAGAGCTGATAATGCAGCTAAGTCAGCAGCTCTGTTGAAAGGGGGGATGCAGGTGTCATTGTTCCCACTAAGGAAAAATAATTGCTCAGACCCGCCACCCACTATTAATGACGTGCTGGCCTTTCAGACACAGGCCAGTACGGAGGAGGTGGTGACCTGGACGAAGGATCAATGTTATAAAAATCCAGAAGGAATATGGGTTCACCATGACGGCCGCGTGGTGGCCCCTAGATCCTTACTTCCATGGATTGCCCGATGTGTTCATACATTCACACATGCAGGCAAAGGGGGGATTGGCAGATTATATTTTGGCAACTTATATTTTGGCAACTTGGTATGCACCAGGCATTTCGGCAATTACAAAACAAATCTGTGAAAATTGTGTTACCTGTCAGACAATGAATCCGGGTAAGACGGAAAAAGTAGAATCTGCCTCCCACCCAAATCCAGTCGGGCCTTTTGTACATTTACAAATGGATTTTATTGAATTACCTATGTGTATGGGATTCAAGTATGTATTAGTTATTGTAGATGTGTTCTCTAGATGGATTGAAGCCTTTCCATGTAAAAAGGCCGATGCCACTACTGTTGCTAAATGTTTGTTAAAAGAAATTGTACCGCGCTTCGGAATCCCTGCTAAGCTTTCCAGTGATAACGGGTCACATTTCACGGGAACTGTCATAAGAGAAATGTGTAAAGCTTTACAGATTAATTAACGTTTTCATTGCAGTTATCATCCACAATCAGCTGGACTTGTTGAAAGATATAATGGAATGCTTAAAAATAAGCTGGCAAAACTATGCAATGACACTGGACTGAAATGGACAGAACTGCTGCCCTTAGCTTTGATGGTAATGCGATCTGCAACCAACAGAACAACAGGCCTGTCACCGCATGAGATAGTTATGGGACGTCCCCAACGACTACCTTTTACAGCACCATTTACTGCAAAACAGATGGACATCCACAAAATGGAGGAAAATATGTTGAATTATTGTATTGCACTAACCAAATGTATTTCCAGCTTTCATTCACAGGTAAAGGAAGCCCAAGTCAAGCCAGCGGAAGGGAAGTGTCATAACCTGGAGCCAGGGGAATTCGTTTACATCAAGATTTTTAAAAGGAAAAGCAGTCTACAGCCAAGATTCGAAGGACCATACCAGGTCTTGCTGGCGACCAATACTGCAATCAAGGTAAAGGAAAGACCAACATGGATCCACGCATCCCATTGCAAACGGGCACCCGACCAGGAGGAAGGGACGAAGGAATCAGAGGAACAGAAAAAGGAAGACTGAATAAGGAACTGTATGGACTATGGGCACTGATGGTGCTGGGATTGACAGGGTTTTACTTCACATTATTGATTACACCAGGGGTACAAACCCACCACCGAAGGGAATTGCACGTAAACGTATTTATGGCACTGAGTCATAGGTATGCTCAAGAAAGAAACTTGTCGAGTTGCTGGATATGCTCCCATGTACCGGTCCACTCCAGGGGGGGTATTCCCCTGAGATCTGTCCCCTTTAACGAATCAGAAATGGTAGAATGGTTGACAGTGCAAAACAGGACAAACCTAACTAAGGGGCCAGAAACGAAGGAGCAAACAGAATGGAGGTCGGCAGGGTATAAACTTACAGCCTTCCAGGGATGGTACCAGCCCAATTATGATAATAACCATCAGCCTCCCTTCCTAAGCATTACTCCCAGAATAAGAAATCCTGAGGGTATAATATGCCTAGTGAGTAATGAGACAAAAGGACCAGAAATGGGACGCAGCAAGTGTTCCCAAATGATTAAATGGCAAGCCACAACTAATCCGACTGAGAGAAAGATAGCAACCGTTGGCTGGACAACGGTCCATAACAAAGCCCCAGGTGAAGGGTGGGAAGGTGAGACCACTCGAGTAGGGACAGTGCGAAAGGACCAGGAGCTGACGTCCTATAATTGCACCTACTTTATTTGTGGCCATAAAGCCTACCCATGGTTACCAGCCAACTGGACAGGGTCCTGTTACTTAGGATATGTGGTACCCCTTATCAGATCAGTAAGGACTCTAAGGGAGGCCTATGGAAGCCACAGATTTAAACGGGATTTAACGTGGCTAAACGGAATATTCAAGGTAATGGTGCCACCCTATGGAATAGCATCGACCGAATGGCAGTTACGGGAACTGGCTAACTTAGTAGAATCAGTAGCCAACGCAACTTCCCAAGCCTTTGAAGGGATAAATGACGAAATGGTAGCTATTCGAACAGTGGCTCTCCAAAATCGTATGGCCTTAGATTATCTCCTAGCCAAGGAGGGAGGGACATGCGCATTAATAGGTGAAGAATGCTGTACATATATCCCAGATAAATCAGAAGATATCGGCAGTCTAGCTGAAAACATCAGGAAAAAGGTAATAGAGTATAAACAGACAGTTGGCCAGGACGGTATCACCTTGTGGGGTTGGGCATCAGGATGGTTGGGAGCCCTGTGGAAATCTGTGGTACAGGGTTTGATCATATTCCTGCTGATAGTCTTCGCCCTGTATCTATTATTTGTCGTCATTAAGTGTTGCTGTGCCAGGGTTGGAGAAACTATGTTACCTACCGAGACCACGGCTAGAGTTATGGTAGCAACAACTGCTGAAGGCTCTTGTGTAGAAATGGAAATGGAGAGACTGTACAAGATCAGAATGGATTGAGTTGTCCTTGTGAAGGACAAAATGGGGGAATGTGGAAATGTATTTTTATCTAAGCTGATACCAAACGGTATTTGTGTGCCTTTTGATTAAAATGGAGTCCTGGCCCTTCCAGAACTTTCTGCATTTTAGCAGCCAGCTTATTATGAACAGCTAAACCTGCTGTTAGATGGCTGATGGTTATCAGACAGCTAGGAGACAAGTCATGCTGAGACAAGTAACCCCCCATGGTGCTCTCCTATTGTCTACACTACAGGAGTTCCATGTCACCCCACCCTTATCTTCTAGCCATTATCTCTTTCCTTTACCTCATCCATTTGAAGCAAACAGGTAAACTGACCAGGAAATGGGATAATCTGTATTCACAATACAAGACAGGTGATAGCCCATTACCTATGACTCATGGAGTAATGGCCGTTTGGCTTTCTGATAACCCTGACAAAAGGAAATATCTTGACACCATTTCCGGACCAGGATATAGTAATTAACTCTTTATCTGTATTCACTGACTGTGAGACAGAGCAATACACAGGGAGAGGCCAGAACTTGGGTTTTACTGTATAAATATCTTGTGAAGCTGTACCATTGCGGAGGTTTCATTTAGCCCTTGACTGAGTGAAACCTACCCCTTGCGAGCAAGTAAATTAAAAGGGAAACTTCCATTGGAGCTGTAAGTGTCGGAGTCATTCTTTTCTGAGGTCGAGATTTCGACAGTGTGAGGGACTACTCTCAGGGTCCAGTGATCCAGACCCAGCTGAAGTGTGTGTGAATGTGAGGCTCAGTGTGTGAGGGACCAGTCTCAGGGTCTAGTGATCCAGACACAGCTGAAGTGTTTGTGAATGTGAGGCTCAGTGTGTGAGGGACCAGTCTCAGGGTCCAGTGATCCAGACCCAGCTGAAGTGTGTGTGAATGTGATGATCAGTGTGTGAGGGACCAGTCTCAGGGTCCAGTGATCCAGACCCAGCTGAAGTGTGTGTGAATGTGTGGCTCAGTGTATGATGGACCAGTCTCAGGGTCCAGTGATCCAGACCCAGCTGAAGTGTGTGTGAATGTGAGGCTCAGTGTGTGAGGGACCAATCTCAGGGTCCAGTGATCCAGACCCAGCTGAAGTGTGTGTGAATGTGAGGCTCAGTGTGTGAGGGACCAGTCTGAGGGTCCAGTGATCCAGACCCAGCTGAAGTGTGTGTGAATGTGAGGCTCAGTGTGTGAGGGACCAGTCTCAGGGTCCAGTGATCCAGACCCAGCTGAAGTGTGTGTGAATGTAAGGCTCAGTGTGTGAGGGACCAGTCTCAGGGTCCAGTGATCCAGACCCAGCTGAAGTGTGTGTGAATGTGAGGCTCAGTGTGTGAGGGACCAGTCTCAGGGTCTAGTGATCCAGACCCAGCTGAAGTGTGTGTGAATGTGAGGCTCAGGGTGTGAGGGACCAGTCTCAGTGTCCAGTGATCCAGACCCAGCTGAAGTGTGTGTGAATGTGAGGCTCAGTGTGTGAGGGACCAGTCTCAGTGTCTCGTGATCCAGACCCAGCTGAAGTGTGTGTGAATGTGAGGCTCAGGGTGTGAGGGACCAGTCTCAGGGTCCAGTGATCCAGACCCAGCTGAAGTGTGTGTGAATGTGAGGCTCAGTGTGTGAGGGGCCAGTCTCAGGGTCCAGTGATCCAGATCCAGCTGAAGTGTGTGTGAATGTGAGGCTCAGTGTGTGAGGGACCAGTCTGAGGGTCCAGTGATCCAGACCCAGCTGAAGTGTGTGTGAATGTGAGGATCAGTGTGTGTGGGACCAGTCTCAGAGTCTAGTGATCCAGACCCAGCTGAAGTGTGTGTGAATGTGAGGATCAGTGTGTGAGGGACCAGTCTCAGGGTCCAGTGATCCAGACCCAGCTGAAGTGTGTGTGAATGTGAGGCTCAGTGTGTGAGGGACCAGTCTGAGGGTCCAGTGATCCAGACCCAGCTGAAGTGTGTGTGAATGTGAGGCTCAGTGTGTGAGGGACCAGTCTCAGGGTCTCGTGATCCAGACCCAGCTGAAGAGTGTGTGAATGTGAGGATCAATGTGTGAGGGACCAGTCTCAGGGTCTAGTGATCCAGACCCAGCTGAAGTGTGTGTGAATGTGAAGCTCAGTGTGTGAGGGACCAGTCTCAGGGTCCAGTGATCCAGACCCAGCTGAAGTGTGTGTGAATGTGAGACTCAGTGTGTGAGGAACCAGTCTCAGGGTCCAGTGATCCAGACCCAGCTGAAGTATGTGTGAATGTGAAGCTCAGTGTGTGAGGGACCAGCCTCAGCGTCCAGTGATGCAGACCCAGCTGAAGTATGTGTGAATGTGAGGCTCAGTGTGTGAGGGACTACTCTCAGGGTCCAGTGATCCAGACCCAGCTGAAGTGTGTGTGAATGTGAGGCTCAGTGTGTGAGGGACCAGTCTCAGGGTCTACTGATCAAGACACAGATGAAGTGTTTGTGAATGTGAGGCTCAGTGTGTGAGGGACCAGTCTCAGTGTCCAGTGATCCAGACCCAGCTGAAGTGTGTGTGAATGTGATGCTCAGTGTGTGAGGGACCAGTCTCAGTGTCCTGTGATCCAGACCCAGCTGAAGTGTGTGTGAATGTGAGGCTCAGTGTGTGAGGGACCAATCTCAGGGTCCAGTGATCCAGACCCAGCTGAAGTGTGTGTGAATGTGAGGCTCAGTGTGTGAGGGACCAGTCTGAGGGTCCAGTGATCCAGACCCAGCTGAAGTGTGTGTGAATGTGAGGCTCAGTGTGTGAGGGACCAGTCTCAGGGTCCAGTGATCCAGACCCAGCTGAAGTGTGTGTGAATGTAAGTCTCAGTGTGTGAGGGACCAGTCTCAGGGTCCAGTGATCCAGACCCAGCTGAAGTGTGTGTGAATGTGAGGCTCAGTGTGTGAGGGACCAGTCTCAGGGTCTAGTGATCCAGACCCAGCTGAAGTGTGTGTGAATGTGAGGCTCAGGGTGTGAGGGACCAGTCTCAGTGTCCAGTGATCCAGACCCAGCTGAAGTGTGTGTGAATGTGAGGCTCAGTGTGTGAGGGACCAGTCTCAGTGTCTCGTGATCCAGACCCAGCTGAAGTGTGTGTGAATGTGAGGCTCAGGGTGTGAGGGACCAGTCTCAGGGTCCAGTGATCCAGACCCAGCTGAAGTGTGTGTGAATGTGAGGCTCAGTGTGTGAGGGGCCAGTCTCAGGGTCCAGTGACCCAGATCCAGCTGAAGTGTGTGTGAATGTGAGGCTCAGTGTGTGAGGGACCAGTCTCAGGATCCAGTGATCCAGATCCAGCTGAAGTGTGTGTGAATGTGAGGCTCAGTGTGTGAGGGACCAGTCTCAGGGTCCAGTGATCCAGACCCAGCTGAAGTGTGTGTGAATGTGAGGCTCAGTGTGTGAGGGACCAGTCTGAGGGTCCAGTGATCCAGACCCAGCTGAAGTGTGTGTGAATGTGAGGATCAGTGTTTGAGGGACCAGTCTCAGGGTACAGTGATCCAGACCCAGCTGAAGTGTGTGTGAATGTGTGGCTCAGTGTGTGAGGGACCAGTCTCAGGGTCCAGTGATCCAGACCCAGCTGAAGTGTGTGTGAATGTGAGGATCAGTGTGTGAGGGACCAGTCTGAGGGTCCAGTCATCCAGACCCAGCTGAAGTGTGTGTGAATGTGAGGCTCAGTGTGTGAGGGACCAGTCTCAGGGTCCAGTGATCCAGACCCAGCTGAAGTGTGTGTGAATGTGAGGCTCAGTGTATGAGGGACCAGTCTCAGGGTCAAGTGATCCAGACCCAGCTGAAGTGTGTGTGAATGTGAGGCTCAGTGTGTGAGGGACCAGTCTCAGGGTCCAGTGATCCAGATCCAGCTGAAGTGTGTGTGAATGTGAGGCTCAGTGTGTGAGGGACCAGTCTCAGGGTCCAGTGATCCAGACATAGCTGAAGTGTGTGTGAATGTGAGGATCAATGTGTGAGGGACCAGTCTCAGGGTCTAGTGATCCAGACCCAGCTGAAGTGTGTGTGAATGTGAAGCTCAGTGTGTGAGGGACCAGTCTCAGGGTCCAGTGATCCAGACCCAGCTGAAGTGTGTGTGAATGTGAGACTCAGTGTGTGAGGGACCAGTCTCAGGGTCCAGTGATCCAGACCCAGCTGAAGTGTGTGTGAATGTGAAGCTCAGTGTGTGAGGCACCAGCCTCAGCGTCCAGTGATCCAGACCCAGCTGAAGTGTGTGTGAATGTGAGGCTCACTGTGTGAGGGACTACTCTCAGGGTCCAGTGATCCAGACCCAGCTGAAGTGTGTGTGAATGTGAGGCTCAGTGTGTGAGGGACCAGTCTCAGGGTCTAGTGATCCAGACCCAGCTGAAGTGTTTGTGAATGTGAGGCTCAGTGTGTGAGGGACCAGTCTCAGGGTCCAGTGATCCAGACCCAGCTGAAGTGTGTGTGAATGTGATGCTCAGTGTGTGAGGGACCAGTCTCAGGGTCCAGTGATCCAGACCCAGCTGAAGTGTGTGTGAATGTGTGGCTCAGTGTATGATGGACCAGTCTCAGGGTCCAGTGATCCAGACCCAGCTGAAGTGTGTGTGAATGTGAGGCTCAGTGTGTGAGGGACCAATCTCAGGGTCCAGTGATCCAGACCCAGCTGAAGTGTGTGTGAATGTGAGGCTCAGTGTGTGAGGGACCAGTCTGAGGGTCCAGTGATCCAGACCCAGCTGAAGTGTGTGTGAATGTGAGGCTCAGTGTGTGAGGGACCAGTCTCAGGGTCCAGTGATCCAGACCCAGCTGAAGTGTGTGTGAATGTAAGGCTCAGTGTGTGAGGGACCAGTCTCAGGGTCCAGTGATCCAGATCCAGCTGAAGTATGTGTGAATGTGAGGCTCAGTGTGTGAGGGACCAGTCTCAGGATTCAGTGATCCAGATCCAGCTGAAGTGTGTGTGAATGTGAGGCTCAGTGTGTGAGGGACCAGTCTCAGGGTCCAGTGATCCAGACCCAGCTGAAGTGTGTGTGAATGTGAGGCTCAGTGTGTGAGGGACCAGTCTCAGGGTCCAGTGATCCAGACCCAGCTGAAGTGTGTGTGAATGTGAGGCTCAGTGTGTGAGGGACCAGTCTCAGGGTCCAGTGATCCAGATCCAGCTGAAGTGTGTGTGAATGTGAGGCTCAGTGTGTGAGGGACCAGTTTTAAGGTCCAGTGATCCAGACCCAGCTGAAGAGTGTGTGAATGTGAGGATCAATGTGTGAGGGACCAGTCTCAGGGTCTAGTGATCCAGACCCAGCTGAAGTGTGTGTGAATGTGAAGCTCAGTGTGTGAGGGACCAGTCTCAGTGTCCAGTGATCCAGACCCAGCTGAAGTGTGTGTGAATGTGAGACTCAGGGTGTGAGGGACCAGTCTCATGGTCCAGTGATCCAGACCCAGCTGAAGTGTGTGTGAATGTGTGGCTCAGTGTGTGATGGACCAGTCTCAGGGTCCAGTGATCCAGACCCAGCTGAAGTGTGTGTGAATGTGAGGCTCAGTGTGTGAGGGACCAATCTCAGGGTCCAGTGATCCAGACCCAGCTGAAGTGTGTGTGAATGTGAGGCTCAGTGTGTGAGGGACCAGTCTGAGGGTCCAGTGATCCAGACCCAGCTGAAGTGTGTGTGAATGTGAGGCTCAATGTGTGAGGGACCAGTCTCAGGGTCCAATGATCCAGACCCAGCTGAAGTGTGTGTGAATGTAAGGCTCAGTGTGTGAGGGACCAGTCTCAGGGTCCAGTGATCCAGACCCAGCTGAAGTGTGTGTGAATGTGAGGCTCAGTGTGTGAGGGACCAGTCTCAGGGTCGAGTGATCCAGACCCAGCTGAAGTGTGTGTGAATGTGAGGCTCAGGGTGTGAGGGACCAGTCTCAGGGTCCAGTGATCCAGACCCAGCTGAAGTGTGTGTGAATGTGAAGCTCAGTGTGTGAGGGACCAGTCTCAGGGTCTCGTGATCCAGACCCAGCTGAAGTGTGTGTGAATGTGAGGCTCAGGGTGTGAGGGACCAGTCTCAGGGTCCAGTGATCCAGACCCAGCTGAAGTGTGTGTGAATGTGAGGCTCAGTGTGTGAGGGACCAGTCTCAGGGTCCAGTGATCCAGATCCAGCTGAAGTGTGTGTGAATGTGAGGCTCAGTGTGTGAGGGACCAGTCTCAGGATCCAGTGATCCAGATCCAGCTGAAGTGTGTGTGAATGTGAGGCTCAGTGTGTGAGGGACCAGTCTCAGGGTCCAGTGATCCAGACCCAGCTGAAGTATGTGTGAATGTGAGGCTCAGTGTGTGAGTGACCAGTCTCAGGGTCTAGCGATCCAGACCCAGCTGAAGTGTGTGTCAATGTGAGGATCGTTGTGTGAGGGATCAGTCTCAGGGTCTAGTGATCCAGACCCAGCTGAAGTGTGTGTGAATGTGAGGATCAGTGTGTGAGGGACCAGTCTCAGGGTCCAGTGATCCAGACCCAGCTGAAGTGTGTGTGAATGTGAGGATCAGTGTGTAAGGGACCAGTCTCAGGGTCTAGTGATCCAGACCCAGCTGAAGTGTGTGTGAATGTGAGGCTCAGTGTGTGAGGGACCAGTCTCAGGGTCCAGTGATCCAGTCCCAGCTGAAGTTTGTGTGAATGTGAGGATCAGTGTGTGAGGGACCAGTCTCAGTGCCTAGTGATCCAGACCCAGCTGAAGTGTGTGTGAATGTGAGGCTCAGTGTGTGAGGGACCAGTCTCAGGGTCTAGCGATCCAGTCCCAGCTGAAGTGTGTGTGAATGTGAGGATCGTTGTGTGAGGGATCAGTCTCAGGGTCTAGTGATCCAGACCCAGCTGAAGTGTGTGTGAATGTGAGGATCAGTGTGTGAGGGACCAGTCTCAGGGTCCAGTGATCCAGACCCAGCTGTAGTGGTTGTGAATGTGAGGATCAGTGTGTGAGGGACCAGTCTCAGTGTCTAGTGATCCAGACCCAGCTGAAGTGTGTGTGAATGTGAGGCTCAGTGTGTAGGGACCAGTCTCACGGTCTAGTGATCCAGACCTAGCTGAAGTGTGTGTGAATGTGAGGATCATTGTGTGAGGGACCAGTCTCAGTGTCTAGTGATCCAGACCCAGCTGAAGTGTGTGTGAATGTGAGGATCAGTGTGTGAGGGACCAGTCTCAGGGTCCAGTGATCCAGACCCAGCTGAAGTTTGTCTGAATGTGAGGCTCAGGGTGTGAGGGACCAGTCTCAGGGTCCAGTGATCCAGACCCAGCTGAAGTGTGTGTGAATGTGATGATCAGTGTTTGAGGGACCAGTCTCAGTTTCTAGTGATCCAGACCCAGCTGAAGTGTGTGTGAATGTGAGGCTCAGTGTGTGAGGGACCAGTCTCTGGTTCCAGTGATCCAGACCCAGCTGAAGTGTGTGTGAATGTGAGGATCAGTGTGTGTGGGACCAGTCTCAGAGTCTAGTGATCCAGACCCAGCTGAAGTGTGTGTGAATGTGAGGATCAGTGTGTGAGGGACCAGTCTCAGGGTCCAGTGATCCAGACCCAGCTGAAGTGTGTGTGAATGTGAGGCTCAGTGTGTGAGGGACCAGTCTGAGGGTCCAGTGATCCAGACCCAGCTGAAGTGTGTGTGAATGTGAGGCTCAGTGTGTGAGGGACCAGTCTCAGGGTCTCGTGATCCAGACCCAGCTGAAGAGTGTGTGAATGTGAGGCTCAGTATGTGAGGGACCAGTCTCAGGGTCCAGTGATCCAGTCCCAGCTGAAGTGTGTGTGAATGTGAGGATCAGTGTGTGAGGGACCAGTCTCAGGGTCCAGTCATCCAGACCCAGCTGAAGTGTGTGTGAATGTGAGGCTCAGTGTGTGAGGGACCAGTCTCAGGGTCCAGTGATCCAGACCCAGCTGAAGTGTGTGTGAATGTGATGATCAGTGTTTGAGGGACCAGTCTCAGTTTCTAGTGATCCAGACCCAGCTGAAGTGTGTGTGAATGTGAGGCTCAGTGTGTGAGGGACCAGTCTCTGGTTCCAGTGATCCAGACCCAGCTGAAGTGTGTGTGAATGTGAGGATCAGTGTGTGTGGGACCAGTCTCAGAGTCTAGTGATCCAGACCCAGCTGAAGTGTGTGTGAATGTGAGGATCAGTGTGTGAGGGACCAGTCTCAGGGTCCAGTGATCCAGACCCAGCTGAAGTGTGTGTGAATGTGAGGCTCAGTGTGTGAGGGACCAGTCTGAGGGTCCAATGATCCAGACCCAGCTGAAGTGTGTGTGAATGTGAGGATCAGTGTTTGAGGGACCAGTCTCAGGGTACAGTGATCCAGACCCAGCTGAAGTGTGTGTGAATGTGTGGCTCAGTGTGTGAGGGACCAGTCTCAGGGTCCAGTGCTCCAGACCCAGCTGAAGTGTGTGTGAATGTGAGGATCAGTGTGTGAGGGACCAGTCTCAGGGTCCAGTCATCCAGACCCAGCTGAAGTGTGTGTGAATGTGAGGCTCAGTGTGTGAGGGACCAGTCTCAGGGTCCAGTGATCCAGACCCAGCTGAAGTGTGTGTGAATGTGAGGCTCAGTGTATGAGGGACCAGTCTCAGGGTCCAGTGATCCAGACCCAGCTGAAGTGTGTGTGAATGTGAGGCTCAGTGTGTGAGGGACCAGTCTCAGGGTCCAGTGATCCAGATCCAGCTGAAGTGTGTGTGAATGTGAGGCTCAGTGTGTGAGGGACCAGTCTCAGGGTCCAGTGATCCAGACCCAGCTGAAGTGTGTGTGAATGTGAGGATCAATGTGTGAGGGACCAGACTCAGGGTCTAGTGATCCAGACCCAGCTGAAGTGTGTGTGAATGTGAAGCTCAGTGTGTGAGGGACCAGTCTCAGGGTCCAGTGATCCAGACCCAGCTGAAGTGTGTGTGAATGTGAGACTCAGTGTGTGAGGGACCAGTCTCAGTGTCCAGTGATCCAGACCCAGCTGAAGTGTGTGTGAATGTGAAGCTCAGTGTGTGAGGGACCAGCCTCAGCGTCCAGTGATCCAGACCCAGCTGAAGTGTGTGTGAATGTGAGGCTCAGTGTGTGAGGGACTACTCTCAGGGTCCAGTGATCCAGACCCAGCTGAAGTGTGTGTGAATGTGAGGCTCAGTGTGTGAGGGACCAGTCTCAGGGTCTAGTGATCCAGACCCAGCTGAAGTGTTTGTGAATGTGAGGCTCAGTGTGTGAGGGACCAGTCTCAGGGTCCAGTGATCCAGACCCAGCTGAAGTGTGTGTGAATGTGATGCTCAGTGTGTGAGGGACCAGTCTCAGGGTCCAGTGATCCAGACCCAGCTGAAGTGTGTGTGAATGTGTGGCTCAGTGTATGATGGACCAGTCTCAGGGTCCAGTGATCCAGACCCAGCTGAAGTGTGTGTGAATGTGAGGCTCAGTGTGTGAGGGACCAATCTCAGGGTCCAGTGATCCAGACCCAGCTGAAGTGTGTGTGAATGTGAGGCTCAGTGTGTGAGGGACCAGTCTGAGGGTCCAGTGATCCAGACCCAGCTGAAGTGTGTGTGAATGTGAGGCTCAGTGTGTGAGGGACCAGTCTCAGGGTCCAGTGATCCAGACCCAGCTGAAGTGTGTGTGAATGTAAGGCTCAGTGTGTGAGGGACCAGTCTCAGCGTCCAGTGATCCAGACCCAGCTGAAGTGTGTGTGAATGTGAGGCTCAGTGTGTGAGGGACCAGTCTCAGGGTCTAGTGATCCAGACCCAGCTGAAGTGTGTGTGAATGTGAGGCTCAGGGTGTGAGGGACCAGTCTCAGTGTCCAGTGATCCAGACCCAGCTGAAGTGTGTGTGAATGTGAGGCTCAGTGTGTGAGGGACCAGTCTCAGTGTCTCGTGATCCAGAACCAGCTGAAGTGTGTGTGAATGTGAGGCTCAGGGTGTGAGGGACCAGTCTCAGGGTCCAGTGATCCAGACCCAGCTGAAGTGTGTGTGAATGTGAGGCTCAGTGTGTGAGGGGCCAGTCTCAGGGTCCAGTGATCCAGATCCAGCTGAAGTGTGTGTGAATGTGAGGCTCAGTGTGTGAGGGACCAGTCTCAGGATCCAGTGATCCAGATCCAGCTGAAGTGTGTGTGAATGTGAGGCTCAGTGTGTGAGGGACCAGTCTCAGGGTCCAGTGATCCAGACCCAGCTGAAGTGTGTGTGAATGTGAGGCTCAGTGTGTGAGGGACCAGTCTCAGGGTCCAGTGATCCAGACCCAGCTGAAGTGTGTGTGAATGTGAGGCTCAGTGTGTGAGGGACCAGTCTCAGTGTCCAGTGATCCAGATCCAGCTGAAGTGTGTGTGAATGTGAGGCTCAGTGTGTGAGGGACCAGTCTCAGGGTCCAGTGATCCAGACCCAGCTGAAGTGTGTGTGAATGTGAGGATCAATGTGTGAGGGACCAGTCTCAGGGTCTAGTGATCCAGACCCAGCTGAAGTGTGTGTGAATGTGAAGCTCAGTGTGTGAGGGACCAGCCTCAGCGTCCAGTGATCCAGACCCAGCTGAAGTGTGTGTGAATGTGAGGCTCAATGTGTGAGGGACTACTCTCAGTGTCCAGTGATCCAGACCCAGCTGAAGTGTGTGTGAATGGGAGGCTCAGTGTGTGAGGGACCAGGCTCAGGGTCTAGTGATCCAGACCCAGCTGAAGTGTTTGTGAATGTGAGGCTCAGTGTGTGAGGGACCAGTCTCAGTGTCTCGTGATCCAGACCCAGCTGAAGTGTGTGTGAATGTGAGGCTCAGGGTGTGAGGGACCAGTCTCAGGGTCCAGTGATCCAGACCCAGCTGAAGTGTGTGTGCATGTGTGGCTCAGTGTGTGATGGACCAGTCTCAGGGTCCAGTGATCCAGACCCAGCTGAAGTGTGTGTGAATGTGAGGCTCAGTGTGTGAGGGACCAATCTCAGGGTCCAGTGATCCAGACCCAGCTGAAGTGTGTGTGAATGTGAGGCTCAGTGTGTGAGGGACCAGTCTGAGGGTCCAGTGATCCAGACC
The DNA here is from genome assembly GCF_044704955.1 of Pristiophorus japonicus. NCBI lineage: Eukaryota > Metazoa > Chordata > Chondrichthyes > Pristiophoridae > Pristiophorus > Pristiophorus japonicus. Next base: position 752,477 of record NW_027252274.1, read on the forward strand.
CAGCTGAAGTTTGTGTGAATGTGAGGCTCAATGTGTGAGGGACCAGTCTCAGGGTCCAGTGATCCAGACCCAGCTGAAGTGTGTGTGAATGTAAGGCTCAGTGTGTGAGGGACCAGTCTCAGGGTCCAGTGATCCAGACCCAGCTGAAGTGTGTGTGAATGTGAGGCTCAGTGTGTGAGGGACCAGTCTCAGGGTCGAGTGATCCAGACCCAGCTGAAGTGTGTGTGAATGTGAGGCTCAGTGTGTGCGGGACCAGTCTCAGGGTCTCGTGATCCAGACCCAGCTGAAGTGTGTGTGAATGTGAGGCTCAGGGTGTGAGGGACCAGTCTCAGGGTCCAGTGATCCAGACCCAGCTGAAGTGTGTGTGAATGTGAGGCTCAGTGTGTGAGGGACCAGTCTCAGGGTCCAGTGATCCAGATCCAGCTGAAGTGTGTGTGAATGTGAGGCTCAGTGTGTGAGGGACCAGTCTCAGGATCCAGTGATCCAGATCCAGCTGAAGTGTGTGTGAATGTGAGGCTCAGTGTGTGAGGGACCAGTCTCAGGGTCCAGTGATCCAGACCCAGCTGAAGTATGTGTGAATGTCATGCTCAGTGTGTGAGGGACCAGTCTCAGGGTCTAGCGATCCAGACCCAGCTGAAGTGTGTGTCAATGTGAGGATCGTTGTGTGAGGGATCAGTCTCAGGGTCTAGTGATCCAGACCCAGCTGAAGTGTGTGTGAATGTGAGGATCAGTGTGTGAGGGACCAGTCTCAGGGTCCAGTGATCCAGACCCAGCTGAAGTGTGTGTGAATGTGAGGATCAGTGTGTAAGGGACCAGTCTCAGGGTCTAGTGATCCAGACCCAGCTGAAGTGTGTGTGAATGTGAGGCTCAGTGTGTGAGGGACCAGTCTCAGGGTCCAGTGATCCAGTCCCAGCTGAAGTGTGTGTGAATGTGAGGATCAGTGTGTGAGAGACCAGTCTCAGTGCCTAGTGATCCAGACCCAGCTGAAGTGTGTGTGAATGTGAGGCTCAGTGTGTGAGGGACCAGTCTCAGGGTCTAGCGATCCAGACCCAGCTGAAGTGTGTGTGAATGTGAGGCTCAGTGTGTGAGGGACCAGTCTCAGGGTCCAGTGATCCAGACCCAGCTGAAGTGTGTGTGAATGTGAAGCTCAGTGTGTGAGGGACCAGTCTCAGGGTCCAGTGATCCAGACCCAGCTGTAGTGTTTGTGAATGTGAGGATCAGTGTGTGAGGGACCAGTCTCAGTGTCTAGTGATCCAGACCCAGCTGAAGTGTGTGTGAATGTGAGTCTCAGTGTGTAGGGACCAGTCTCACGGTCTAGTGATCCAGACCAAGCTGAAGTGTGTGTGAATGTGAGGATCATTGTGTGAGGGACCAGTCTCAGTGTCTAGTGATCCAGACCCAGCTGAAGTGTGTGTGAATGTGAGGATCAGTGTGTGAGGGACCAGTCTCAGGGTCCAGTGATCCAGACCCAGCTGAAGTGTTTGTGAATGTGAGGATCAGTCTGTGAGGGACCAGCCTCAGTTTCTAGTGATCCAGACCCAGCTGAAGTGTGTGTGAATGTGAGGCTCAGTGTGTAGGGACCAGTCTCACGGTCTAGTGATCCAGACCCAGCTAAAGTTTGTGTGAATGTGAGGATCAGTGTGTGAGGGACCAGTCTCAGGGTCTAGTGATCCAGACCCAGCTGAAGTGTGTGTGAATGTGAGGATCAGTGAGTGAGGGACCAGTCTCAGGGTCTAGTGATCCAGACACAGCTGAAGTTTGTGTGAATGTGAGGATCAGTGTGTGAGGGACCAGTCTGAGGGTCCAGTGATCCAGACCCAGCTGAAGTTTGTGTGAATGTGAGGCTCACTGTGTGAGGGACCAGTCTCAGGGTCTAGCGATCCAGACCCAGCTGAAGTGTGTGTGAATGTGAGGCTCAGGGTGTGAGGGACCAGTCTCAGGGTCCAGTGATCCAGACCCAGCTGAAGTGTGTGTGAATGTGAGGCTCAGTGTGTGAGGGACCAGTCTCAGGGTCCAGTGATCCAGATCCAGCTGAAGTGTGTGTGAATGTGAGGATCAGTGTGTGAGGGACCAGTCTCAGGGTCTAGCGATCCAGACCCAGCTGAAGTGTGTGTGAATGTGAGGCTCAGTGTGTGAGGGACCAGTCTCAGGGTCCAGTGATCCAGACCCAGCTGAAGTGTGTGTGAATGTGAGGATCGTTGTGTGAGGGATCAGTCTCAGTGTCTAGTGATCCAGACCCAGCTGAAGTGTGTGTGAATGTGAGGATCAGTGTGTGAGGGACCAGTCTCAGCGTCCAGTGATCCAGACCCAGCTGAAGTGTTTGTGAATGTGAGGCTCAGTGTGTGAGGGACCAGTCTCAGGGTCCAGTGATCCAGACCCAGCTGAGTGTTTGTGAATGTGAGGATCAGTGTGTGAGGGACCAGTCTCAGTGTCTAGTGATCCAGACCCAGCTGAAGTATGTGTGAATGTGAGGATCAGTGTGTGAGGGACCAGTCTCAGCGTCCAGTGATCCAGACCCAGCTGAAGTGTTTGTGAATGTGAGGATCAGTCTGTGAGGGACCAGCCTCAGTTTCTAGTGATCCAGACCCAGCTGAAGTGTGTGTGAATGTGAGGCTCAGTGTGTAGGGACCAGTCTCACGGTCTAGTGATCCAGACCCAGCTGAAGTGTGTGTGAATGTGAGGATCCGTGAGTGAGGGACCAGTCTCAGGGTCTAGTGATCCAGACACAGCTGAAGTGTGTGTGAATGTGAGGATCAGTGTGTGAGGGACCAGTCTGAGGGTCCAGTGATCCAGACCCAGCTGAAGTGTGTGTGAATGTGAGGATCAGTGTGTGAGGGACCAGTCTCAGGGTCCAGTGATCCAGACCCAGCTGAAGTGTGTGTGAATGTGAGGATCAGTGTGTGAGGGACCAGCCTCAGGTTCTAGCGATCCAGACCCAGCTGAAGTGTGTGTGAATGTGAGATTCAGTGTGTGAGGGACCAGTCTCCGGGTCCAGTGATCCAGACCCAGCTGAAGTGTGTGTGAATGTGAGGATCAGTGTGTGAGGGACCAGCCTCAGGGTCTAGTGATCCAGACCCAGCTGAAGTGTGTGTGAATGTGAGGCTCAGTGTGTGAGGGACCAGTCTCAGGGTCCAGTGATCCAGACCCAGCTGAAGTGTGTGTGAATGTGAGGATCAGTGTGTGAGGGACCAGTCTCAGGGTCTAGTGATCCAGACCCAGCTGAAGTGTGTGTGAATGTGAGGATCAGTGTGTAAGGGACCAGTCTCAGGGTCTAGTGATCCAGACCCAGCTGAAGTGTGTGTGAATGTGAGGATCAGTCTGTGAGGGACCAGCCTCAGTTTCTAGTGATCCAGACCCAGCTGAAGTGTGTGTGAATGTGAGGCTCAGTGTGTAGGGACCAGTCTCACGGTCTAGTGATCCAGACCCAGCTAAAGTTTGTGTGAATGTGAGGATCAGTGTGTGAGGGACCAGTCTCAGGGTCTAGTGATCCAGACCCAGCTGAAGTGTGTGTGAATGTGAGGATCAGTGAGTGAGGGACCAGTCTCAGGGTCTAGTGATCCAGACACAGCTGAAGTGTGTGTGAATGTGAGGATCAGTGTGTGAGGGACCAGTCTGAGGGTCCAGTGATCCAGACCCAGCTGAAGTGTGTGTGAATGTGAGGCTCAGTGTGTGAGGGACCAGTCTGAGGGTCTAGCGATCCAGACCCAGCTGAAGTGTGTGTGAATGTGAGGCTCAGGGTGTGAGGGACCAGTCTCAGGGTCCAGTGATCCAGACCCAGCTGAAGTGTGTGTGAATGTGAGGCTCAGTGTGTGAGGGACCAGTCTCAGGGTCCAGTGATCCAGCTCCAGCTGAAGTGTGTGTGAATGTGAGGATCAGTGTGTGAGGGACCAGTCTCAGGGTCTAGCGATCCAGACCCAGCTGAAGTGTGTGTGAATGTGAGGCTCAGTGTGTGAGGGACCAGTCTCAGGGTCCAGTGATCCAGACCCAGCTGAAGTGTGTGTGAATGTGAGGATCGTTGTGTGAGGGATCAGTCTCAGTGTCTAGTGATCCAGACCCAGCTGAAGTGTGTGTGAATGTGAGGATCAGTGTGTGAGGGACCAGTCTCAGCGTCCAGTGATCCAGACCCAGCTGAAGTGTTTGTGAATGTGAGGCTCAGTGTGTGAGGGACCAGTCTCAGGGTCCAGTGATCCAGACCCAGCTGTAGTGTTTGTGAATGTGAGGATCAGTGTGTGAGGGACCAGTCTCAGTGTCTAGTGATCCAGACCCAGCTGAAGTGTGTGTGAATGTGAGGATCAGTGTGTGAGGGACCAGTCTCAGCGTCCAGTGATCCAGACCCAGCTGAAGTGTTTGTGAATGTGAGGATCAGTCTGTGAGGGACCAGCCTCAGTTTCTAGTGATCCAGACCCAGCTGAAGTGTGTGTGAATGTGAGGATCGTTGTGTGAGGGATCAGTCTCAGTGTCTAGTGATCCAGACCCAGCTGAAGTGTGTGTGAATGTGAGGCTCAGTGTGTGAGGGACCAGTCTCAGGGTCCAGTGATCCAGACCCAGCTGAAGTGTGTGTGAATGTGAGGATCGTTGTGTGAGGGATCAGTCTCAGTGTCTAGTGATCCAGACCCAGCTGAAGTGTGTGTGAATGTGAGGATCAGTGTGTGAGGGACCAGTCTCAGCGTCCAGTGATCCAGACCCAGCTGAAGTGTTTGTGAATGTGAGGCTCAGTGTGTGAGGGACCAGTCTCAGGGTCTAGTGATCCAGACCCAGCTGAAGTGTGTGTGAATGTGAGGCTCAGTGTGTGAGGGACCAGTCTCAGGGTCCAGTGATCCAGACCCAGCTGAAGTGTGTGTGAATGTGAGGATCAGTGTGTGAGGGACCAGTCTCAGGGTCTAGTGATCCAGACCCAGCTGAAGTGTGTGTGAATGTGAGGATCAGTGTGTAAGGGACCAGTCTCAGGGTCTAGTGATCCAGACCCAGCTGAAGTGTGTGTGAATGTGAGGCTCAGTGTGTGAGGGACCAGTCTCAGGGTCCAGTGATCCAGTCCCAGCTGAAGTGTGTGTGAATGTGATGATCAGTGTTTGAGGGACCAGTCTCAGTTTCTAATGATCCAGACCCAGCTGAAGTGTGTGTGAATGTGAGGCTCAGTGTGTGAGGGACCAGTCTCAGGTTCCAGTGATCCAGACCCAGCTGAAGTGTGTGTGAATGTGAGGATCAGTGTGTGAGGGACCAGTCTCAGAGTCTAGTGATCCAGACCCAGCTGAAGTGTGTGTGAATGTGAGGATCAGTGTGTGAGGGACCAGTCTCAGGGTCCAGTGATCCAGACCCAGCTGAAGTGTGTGTGAATGTGAGGCTCAGTGTGTGAGGGACCAGCCTCAGCGTCCAGTGATCCAGACCCAGCTGAAGTGTGTGTGAATGTGAGGCTCAGTGTGTGAGGGACTACTCTCAGGGTCCAGTGATCCAGACCCAGCTGAAGTGTGTGTGAATGTGAGGCTCAGTGTGTGAGGGACCAGTCTCAGGGTCTAGTGATCCAGACCCAGCTGAAGTGTTTGTGAATGTGAGGCTCAGTGTGTGAGGGACCAGTCTCAGGGTCCAGTGATCCAGACCCAGCTGAAGTGTGTGTGAATGTGATGCTCAGTGTGTGAGGGACCAGTCTCAGGGTCCAGTGATCCAGACCCAGCTGAAGTGTGTGTGAATGTGTGGCTCAGTGTATGATGGACCAGTCTCAGGGTCCAGTGATCCAGACCCAGCTGAAGTGTGTGTGAATGTGAGGCTCAGTGTGTGAGGGACCAATCTCAGGGTCCAGTGATCCAGACCCAGCTGAAGTGTGTGTGAATGTGAGGCTCGGTGTGTGAGGGACCAGTCTGAGGGTCCAGTGATCCAGACCCAGCTGAAGTGTGTGTGAATGTGAGGCTCAGTGTGTGAGGGACCAGTCTCAGGGTCCAGTGATCCAGACCCAGCTGAAGTGTGTGTGAATGTAAGGCTCAGTGTGTGAGGGACCAGTCTCAGCGTCCAGTGATCCAGACCCAGCTGAAGTGTGTGTGAATGTGAGGCTCAGTGTGTGAGGGACCAGTCTCAGGGTCTAGTGATCCAGACCCAGCTGAAGTGTGTGTGAATGTGAGGCTCAGGGTGTGAGGGACCAGTCTCAGTGTCCAGTGATCCAGACCCAGCTGAAGTGTGTGTGAATGTGAGGCTCAGTGTGTGAGGGACCAGTCTCAGTGTCTCGTGATCCAGATCCAGCTGAAGTGTGTGTGAATGTGAGGCTCAGTGTGTGACGGACCAGTCTCAGGGTCCAGTGATCCAGACCCAGCTGAAGTGTGTGTGAATGTGAGGATCAATGTGTGAGGGACCAGTCTCAGGGTCTAGTGATCCAGACCCAGCTGAAGTGTGTGTGAATGTGAAGCTCAGTGTGTGAGGGACCAGTCTCAGGGTCCAGTGATCCAGACCCAGCTGAAGTGTGTGTGAATGTGAGACTCAGTGTGTGAGGGACCAGTCTCAGGCTCCAGTGATCCAGACCCAGCTGAAGTGTGTGTGAATGTGAAGCTCAGTGTGTGAGGGACCAGCCTCAGCGTCCAGTGATCCAGACCCAGCTGAAGTGTGTGTGAATGTGAGGCTCAGTGTGTGAGGGACTACTCTCAGGGTCCAGTGATCCAGACCCAGCTGAAGTGTGTGTGAATGTGAGGCTCAGTGTGTGAGGGACCAGTCTCAGGGTCTAGTGATCCAGACCCAGCTGAAGTGTTTGTGAATGTGAGGCTCAGTGTGTGAGGGACCAGTCTCAGGGTCCAGTGATCCAGACCCAGCTGAAGTGTGTGTGAATGTGAGGCTCAGGGTGTGAGGGACCAGTCTCAGTGTCCAGTGATCCAGACCCAGCTGAAGTGTGTGTGAATGTGAGGCTCAGTGTGTGAGGGACCAGTCTCAGTGTCTCGTGATCCAGACCCAGCTGAAGTGTGTGTGAATGTGAGGCTCAGGGTGTGAGGGACCAGTCTCAGGGTCCAGTGATCCAAACCCAGCTGAAGTGTGTGTGAATGTGAGGCTCAGTGTGTGAGGGGCCAGTCTCAGGGTCCAGTGATCCAGATCCAGCTGAAGTGTGTGTGAATGTGAGGCTCAGTGTGTGAGGGACCAGTCTCAGGATCCAGTGATCCAGATCCAGCTGAAGTGTGTGTGAATGTGAGGCTCAGTGTGTGAGGGACCAGTCTCAGGGTCCAGTGATCCAGACCCAGCTGAAGTGTGTGTGAATGTGAGGCTCAGTGTGTGAGGGACCAGTCTCAGGGTCCAGTGATCCAGACCCAGCTGAAGTGTGTGTGAATGTGAGGCTCAGTGTGTGAGGGACCAGTCTCAGGGTCCAGTGATCCAGATCCAGCTGAAGTGTGTGTGAATGTGAGGCTCAGTGTGTGAGGGACCAATCTCAGGGTCCAGTGATCCAGACCCAGCTGAAGTGTGTGTGAATGTGAGGATCAATGTGTGAGGGACCAGTCTCAGGGTCTAGTGATCCAGACCCAGCTGAAGTGTGTGTGAATGTGAGGCTCAGTGTGTGAGGGACCAGCCTCAGCGTCCAGTGATCCAGACCCAGCTGAAGTGTGTGTGAATGTGAGGCTCAGTGTGTGAGGGACTACTCTCAGGGTCCAGTGATCCAGACCCAGCTGAAGTGTGTGTGAATGTGAGGCTCAGTGTGTGAGGGACCAGTCTCAGGGTCTAGTGATCCAGACCCAGCTGAAGTGTTTGTGAATGTGAGGCTCAGTGTGTGAGGGACCAGTCTCAGGGTCCAGTGATCCAGACCCAGCTGAAGTGTGTGTGAATGTGATGCTCAGTGTGTGAGGGACCAGTCTCAGGGTCCAGTGATCCAGACCCAGCTGAAGTGTGTGTGAATGTGTGGCTCAGTGTATGATGGACCAGTCTCAGGGTCCAGTGATCCAGACCCAGCTGAAGTGTGTGTGAATGTGAGGCTCAGTGTGTGAGGGACCAATCTCAGGGTCCAGTGATCCAGACCCAGCTGAAGTGTGTGTGAATGTGAGGCTCGGTGTGTGAGGGACCAGTCTGAGGGTCCAGTGATCCAGACCCAGCTGAAGTGTGTGTGAATGTGAGGCTCAGTGTGTGAGGGACCAGTCTCAGGGTCCAGTGATCCAGACCCAGCTGAAGTGTGTGTGAATGTAAGGCTCAGTGTGTGAGGGACCAGTCTCAGCGTCCAGTGATCCAGACCCAGCTGAAGTGTGTGTGAATGTGAGGCTCAGTGTGTGAGGGACCAGTCTCAGTGTCTAGTGATCCAGACCCAGCTGAAGTGTGTGTGAATGTGAGGCTCAGGGTGTGAGGGACCAGTCTCAGTGTCCAGTGATCCAGACCCAGCTGAAGTGTGTGTGAATGTGAGGCTCAGTGTGTGAGGGACCAGTCTCAGTGTCTCGTGATCCAGATCCAGCTGAAGTGTGTGTGAATGTGAGGCTCAGTGTGTGACGGACCAGTCTCAGGGTCCAGTGATCCAGACCCAGCTGAAGTGTGTGTGAATGTGAGGATCAATGTGTGAGGGACCAGTCTCAGGGTCTAGTGATCCAGACCCAGCTGAAGTGTGTGTGAATGTGAAGCTCAGTGTGTGAGGGACCAGTCTCAGGGTCCAGTGATCCAGACCCAGCTGAAGTGTGTGTGAATGTGAGACTCAGTGTGTGAGGGACCAGTCTCAGGCTCCAGTGATCCAGACCCAGCTGAAGTGTGTGTGAATGTGAAGCTCAGTGTGTGAGGGACCAGCCTCAGCGTCCAGTGATCCAGACCCAGCTGAAGTGTGTGTGAATGTGAGGCTCAGTGTGTGAGGGACTACTCTCAGGGTCCAGTGATCCAGACCCAGCTGAAGTGTGTGTGAATGTGAGGCTCAGTGTGTGAGGGACCAGTCTCAGGGTCTAGTGATCCAGACCCAGCTGAAGTGTTTGTGAATGTGAGGCTCAGTGTGTGAGGGACCAGTCTCAGGGTCCAGTGATCCAGACCCAGCTGAAGTGTGTGTGAATGTGATGCTCAGTGTGTGAGGGACCAGTCTCAGGGTCCAGTGATCCAGACCCAGCTGAAGTGTGTGTGAATGTGTGGCTCAGTGTATGATGGACCAGTCTCAGGGTCCAGTGATCCAGACCCAGCTGAAGTGTGTGTGAATGTGAGGCTCAGTGTGTGAGGGACCAATCTCAGGGTCCAGTGATCCAGACCCAGCTGAAGTGTGTGTGAATGTGAGGCTCAGTGTGTGAGGGACCAGTCTGAGGGTCCAGTGATCCAGACCCAGCTGAAGTGTGTGTGAATGTGAGGCTCAGTGTGTGAGGGACCAGTCTCAGGGTCCAGTGATCCAGACCCAGCTGAAGTGTGTGTGAATGTAAGGCTCAGTGTGTGAGGGACCAGTCTCAGCGTCCAGTGATCCAGACCCAGCTGAAGTGTGTGTGAATGTGAGGCTCAGTGTGTGAGGGACCAGTCTCAGGGTCTAGTGATCCAGAGCCAGCTGAAGTGTGTGTGAATGTGAGGCTCAGGGTGTGAGGGACCAGTCTCAGTGTCCAGTGATCCAGACCCAGCTGAAGTGTGTGTGAATGTGAGGCTCAGTGTGTGAGGGACCAGTCTCAGTGTCTCGTGATCCAGACCCAGCTGAAGTGTGTGTGAATGTGAGGCTCAGGGTGTGAGGGACCAGTCTCAGGGTCCAGTGATCCAAACCCAGCTGAAGTGTGTGTGAATGTGAGGCTCAGTGTGTGAGGGGCCAGTCTCAGGGTCCAGTGATCCAGATCCAGCTGAAGTGTGTGTGAATGTGAGGCTCAGTGTGTGAGGGACCAGTCTCAGGATCCAGTGATCCAGATCCAGCTGAAGTGTGTGTGAATGTGAGGCTCAGTGTGTGAGGGACCAGTCTCAGGGTCCAGTGATCCAGACCCAGCTGAAGTGTGTGTGAATGTGAGGCTCAGTGTGTGAGGGACCAGTCTCAGGGTCCAGTGATCCAGACCCAGCTGAAGTGTGTATGAATGTGAGGCTCAGTGTGTGAGGGACCAGTCTCAGGGTCCAGTGATCCAGATCCAGCTGAAGTGTGTGTGAATGTGAGGCTCAGTGTGTGAGGGACCAGTCTCAGGGTCCAGTGATCCAGACCCAGCTGAAGTGTGTGTGAATGTGAGGATCAATGTGTGAGGGACCAGTCTCAGGGTCTAGTGATCCAGACCCAGCTGAAGTGTGTGTGAATGTGAAGCTCAGTGTGTGAGGGACCAGCCTCAGCGTCCAGTGATCCAGACCCAGCTGAAGTGTGTGTGAATGTGAGGATCAGTGTGTGAGGGACCAGTCTCAGGGTCCAGTGATCCAGACCCAGCTGAAGTATTTGTGAATGTGAGGATCAGTCTGTGAGGGACCAGCCTCAGTTTCTAGTGATCCAGACCCAGCTGAAGTGTGTGTGAATGTGAGGCTCAGTGTGTAGGGACCAGTCTCACGGTCTAGTGATCCAGACCCAGCTAAAGTTTGTGTGAATGTGAGGATCAGTGTATGAGGGACCAGTCTCAGGGTCTAGTGATCCAGACCCAGCTGAAGTGTGTGTGAATGTGAGGATCAGTGAGTGAGGGACCAGTCTCAGGGTCTAGTGATCCAGACACAGCTGAAGTGTGTGCGAATGTGAGGATCAGTGTGTGAGGGACCAGTCTGAGGCTCCAGTGATCCAGACCCAGCTGAAGTGTGTGTGAATGTGAGGCTCAGTGTGTGAGGGACCAGTCTCAGGGTCTAGCGATCCAGACCCAGCTGAAGTGTGTGTGAATGTGAGGCTCAGGGTGTGAGGGACCAGTCTCAGGGTCCAGTGATCCAGACCCAGCTGAAGTGTGTGTGAATGTGAGGCTCAGTGTGTGAGGGACCAGTCTCAGGGTCCAGTGATCCAGATCCAGCTGAAGTGTGTGTGAATGTGAGGCTCAGTGTGTGAGGGACCAGTCTCAGGATCCAGTGATCCAGATCCAGCTGAAGTGTGTGTGAATGTGAGGCTCAGTGTGTGAGGGACCAGTCTCAGGGTCCAGTGATCCAGACCCAGCTGAAGTATGTGTGAATGTGAGGCTCAGTGTGTGAGGGACCAGTCTCAGGGTCTAGCGATCCAGACCCAGCTGAAGTGTGTGTCAACGTGAGGATCGTTGTGTGAGGGATCAGTCTCAGGGTCTAGTGATCCAGACCCAGCTGAAGTGTGTGTGAATGTGAGGCTCAGTGTGTGAGGGACCAGTCTCAGTGCCTAGTGATCCAGACCCAGCTGAAGTGTGTGTGAATGTGAGGCTCAGTGTGTGAGGGACCAGTCTCAGGGTCTAGCGATCCAGACCCAGCTGAAGTGTGTGTGAATGTGAGGATCGTTGTGTGAGGGATCAGTCTCAGGGTCTAGTGATCCAGACCCAGCTGAAGTGTGTGTGAATGTGAGGATCATTGTGTGAGGGACCTGTCTCTGGGTCCAGTGATCCAGACCCAGCTGTAGTGTTTGTGAATGTGAGGATCAGTGTGTGAGGGACCAGTCTCAGTGTCTAGTGATCCAGACCCAGCTGAAGTGTGTGTGAATGTGCGGCTCAGTGTGTGGGGACCAGTCTCACGGTCTAGTGATCCAGACCGAGCTGAAGTGTGTGTGAATGTGAGGATCATTGTGTGAGGGACCAGTCTCAGTGTCTAGTGATCCAGACCCAGCTGAAGTGTGTGTGAATGTGAGGATCAATGTGTGAGGGACCAGTCTCAGCGTCCAGTGATCCAGACCCAGCTGAAGTGTTTGTGAATGTGAGGATCAGTCTGTGAGGGACCAGCCTCAGTTTCTAGTGATCCAGACCCAGCTGAAGTGTGTGTGAATGTGAGGCTCAGTGTGTAGGGACCAGTCTCACGGTCTAGTGATCCAGACCCAGCTGAAGTGTGTGTGAATGTGAGGATCAGTGAGTGAGGGACCAGTCTCAGGGTCCAGTGATCCAGACCCAACTGAAGTGTGTGTGAATGTGAGGATCAGTGTGTGAGGGACCAGTCTCAGGTTCCAGTGAACCAGACCCACCTGAAGTGTGTGTGAATGTGAGGCTCAGTGTGTGAGGGACCAGTCTCAGGGTCCAGTGATCCAGACCCAGCTGAAGTTTGTGTGAATGTGAGGATCAGTGAGTGAGGGACCAGTCTCAGGGTCTAGTGATCCAGACACAGCTGAAGTGTGTGTGAATGTGAGGATCAGTGTGTGAGGGACCAGTCTGAGGGTCCAGTGATCCAGACCCAGCTGAAGTGTGTGTGAATGTGAGGATCAGTGTGTGAGGGACCAGTCTGAGGGTCCAGTGATCCAGACCCAGCTGAAGTGTGTGTGAATGTGAGGATGAGTGTGTGAGGGACCAGTCTCAGGGTCCAGTGATCCAGATCCAGCTGAAGTGTGTGTGAATGTGAGGATCAGGGTGTGAGGGACCAGCCTCAGGTTCTAGCGATCCAGACCCAGCTGAAGTGTGTGTGAATGTGAGATTCAGTGTGTGAGGGACCAGTCTCCGGGTCCAGTGATCCAGACCCAGCTGAAGTGTGTGTGAATGTGAGGCTCAGTGTGTGAGGGACCAGTCTCAGGGTCCAGTGATCCAGTCCCAGCTGAAGTGTGTGTGAATGTGATGATCAGTGTTTGAGGGACCAGTCTCAGTTTCTAATGATCCAGACCCAGCTGAAGTGTGTGTGAATGTGAGGCTCAGTGTGTGAGGGACCAGTCTCAGGTTCCAGTGATCCAGACCCAGCTGAAGTGTGTGTGAATGTGAGGATCAGTGTGTGAGGGACCAGTCTCAGAGTCTAGTGATCCAGACCCAGCTGAAGTGTGTGTGAATGTGAGGATCAGTGTGTGAGGGACCAGTCTCAGGGTCCAGTGATCCAGACCCAGCTGAAGTGTGTGTGAATGTGAGGCTCAGTGTGTGAGGGACCAGTCTCAGGGTCCAGTGGTCCAGACCCAGCTGAAGTGTGTGTGAATGTGAGGCTCAGTGTGTGAGGGACCAGTCTCAGGGTCCCGTGATCCAGACCCAGCTGAAGTGTGTGTGAATGTGTGGCTCAGTGTATGATGGACCAGTCTCAGGGTCCAGTGATCCAGACCCAGCTGAAGTGTGTGTGAATGTGAGGCTCAGTGTGTGAAGGACCAATCTCAGGGTCCAGTGATCCAGACCCAGCTGAAGTGTGTGTGAATGTGAGGCTCGGTGTGTGAGGGACCAGTCTGAGGGTCCAGTGATCCAGACCCAGCTGAAGTGTGTGTGAATGTGAGGCTCAGTGTGTGAGGGACCAGTCTCAGGGTCCAGTGATCCAGACCCAGCTGAAGTGTGTGTGAATGTAAGGCTCAGTGTGTGAGGGACCAGTCTCAGCGTCCAGTGATCCAGACCCAGCTGAAGTGTGTGTGAATGTGAGGCTCAGTGTGTGAGGGACCAGTCTCAGGGTCTAGTGATCCAGACCCAGCTGAAGTGTGTGTGAATGTGAGGCTCAGGGTGTGAGGGACCAGTCTCAGTGTCCAGTGATCCAGACCCAGCTGAAGTGTGTGTGAATGTGAGGCTCAGTGTGTGAGGGACCAGTCTCAGTGTCTCGTGATCCAGATCCAGCTGAAGTGTGTGTGAATGTGAGGCTCAGTGTGTGACGGACCAGTCTCAGGGTCCAGTGATCCAGACCCAGCTGAAGTGTGTGTGAATGTGAGGATCAATGTGTGAGGGACCAGTCTCAGGGTCTAGTGATCCAGACCCAGCTGAAGTGTGTGTGAATGTGAAGCTCAGTGTGTGAGGGACCAGTCTCAGGGTCCAGTGATCCAGACCCAGCTGAAGTGTGTGTGAATGTGAGACTCAGTGTGTGAGGGACCAGTCTCAGGGTCCAGTGATCCAGACCCAGCTGAAGTGTGTGTGAATGTGAAGCTCAGTGTGTGAGGGACCAGCCTCAGCGTCCAGTGATCCAGACCCAGCTGAAGTGTGTGTGAATGTGAGGCTCAGTGTGTGAGGGACTACTCTCAGGGTCCAGTGATCCAGACCCAGCTGAAGTGTGTGTGAATGTGAGGCTCAGTGTGTGAGGGACCAGTCTCAGGGTCTAGTGATCCAGACCCAGCTGAAGTGTTTGTGAATGTGAGGCTCAGTGTGTGAGGGACCAGTCTCAGGGTCCAGTGATCCAGACCCAGCTGAAGTGTGTGTGAATGTGATGCTCAGTGTGTGAGGGACCAGTCTCAGGGTCCAGTGATCCAGACCCAGCTGAAGTGTGTGTGAATGTGTGGCTCAGTGTATGATGGACCAGTCTCAGGGTCCAGTGATCCAGACCCAGCTGAAGTGTGTGTGAATGTGAGGCTCAGTGTGTGAGGGACCAATCTCAGGGTCCAGTGATCCAGACCCAGCTGAAGTGTGTGTGAATGTGAGGCTCAGTGTGTGAGGGACCAGTCTGAGGGTCCAGTGATCCAGACCCAGCTGAAGTGTGTGTGAATGTGAGGCTCAGTGTGTGAGGGACCAGTCTCAGGGTCCAGTGATCCAGACCCAGCTGAAGTGTGTGTGAATGTAAGGCTCAGTGTGTGAGGGACCAGTCTCAGCGTCCAGTGATCCAGACCCAGCTGAAGTGTGTGTGAATGTGAGGCTCAGTGTGTGAGGGACCAGTCTCAGGGTCTAGTGATCCAGACCCAGCTGAAGTGTGTGTGAATGTGAGGCTCAGGGTGTGAGGGACCAGTCTCAGTGTCCAGTGATCCAGACCCAGCTGAAGTGTGTGTGAATGTGAGGCTCAGTGTGAGGGACCAGTCTCAGTGTCTCGTGATCCAGACCCAGCTGAAGTGTGTGTGAATGTGAGGCTCAGGGTGTGAGGGACCAGTCTCAGGGACCAGTGATCCAAACCCAGCTGAAGTGTGTGTGAATGTGAGGCTCAGTGTGTGAGGGGCCAGTCTCAGGGTCCAGTGATCCAGATCCAGCTGAAGTGTGTGTGAATGTGAGGCTCAGTGTGTGAGGGACCAGTCTCAGGATCCAGTGATCCAGATCCAGCTGAAGTGTGTGTGAATGTGAGGCTCAGTGTGTGAGGGACCAGTCTCAGGGTCCAGTGATCCAGACCCAGCTGAAGTGTGTGTGAATGTGAGGCTCAGTGTGTGAGGGACCAGTCTCAGGGTCCAGTGATCCAGACCCAGCTGAAGTGTGTGTGAATGTGAGGCTCAGTGTGTGAGGGACCAGTCTCAGGGTCCAGTGATCCAGATCCAGCTGAAGTGTGTGTGAATGTGAGGCTCAGTGTGTGAGGGACCAGTCTCAGGGTCCAGTGATCCAGACCCAGCTGAAGTGTGTGTGAATGTGAGGATCAATGTGTGAGGGACCAGTCTCAGGGTCTAGTGATCCAGACCCAGCTGAAGTGTGTGTGAATGTGAAGCTCAGTGTGTGAGGGACCAGCCTCAGCGTCCAGTGATCCAGACCCAGCTGAAGTGTGTGTGAATGTGAGGCTCAATGTGTGAGGGACTACTCTCAGTGTCCAGTGATCCAGACCCAGCTGAAGTGTGTGTGAATGGGAGGCTCAGTGTGTGAGGGACCAGGCTCAGGGTCTAGTGATCCAGACCCAGCTGAAGTGTTTCTGAATGTGAGGCTCAGTGTGTGAGGGACCAGTCTCAGTGTCTCGTGATCCAGACCCAGCTGAAGTGTGTGTGAATGTGAGGCTCAGGGTGTGAGGGACCAGTCTCAGGGTCCAGTGATCCAGACCCAGCTGAAGTGTGTGTGCATGTGTGGCTCAGTGTGTGATGGACCAGTCTCAGGGTCCAGTGATCCAGACCCAGCTGAAGTGTGTGTGAATGTGAGGCTCAGTGTGTGAGGGACCAATCTCAGGGTCCAGTGATCCAGACCCAGCTGAAGTGTGTGTGAATGTGAGGCTCAGTGTGTGAGGGACCAGTCTGAGGGTCCAGTGATCCAGACCCAGCTGAAGTGTGTGTGAATGTGAGGCTCAATGTGTGAGGGACCAGTCTCAGGGTCCAGTGATCCAGACCCAGCTGAAGTGTGTGTGAATGTAAGGCTCAGTGTGTGAGGGACCAGTCTCAGGGTCCAGTGATCCAGACCCAGCTGAAGTGTGTGTGAATGTGAGGCTCAGTGTGTGAGGGACCAGTCTCAGGATCGAGTGATCCAGACCCAGCTGAAGTGTGTGTGAATGTGAGGCTCAGGGTGTGAGGGACCAGTCTCAGGGTCCAGTGATCCAGACCCAGCTGAAGTGTGTGTGAATGTGAGGCTCAGTGTGTGCGGGACCAGTCTCAGGGTCTCGTGATCCAGACCCAGCTGAAGTGTGTGTGAATGTGAGGCTCAGGGTGTGAGGGACCAGTCTCAGGGTCCAGTGATCCAGACCCAGCTGAAGTGTGTGTGAATGTGAGGCTCAGTGTGTGAGGGACCAGTCTCAGGGTCCAGTGATCCAGATCCAGCTGAAGTGTGTGTGAATGTGAGGCTCAGTGTGTGAGGGACCAGTCTCAGGATCCAGTGATCCAGATCCAGCTGAAGTGTGTGTGAATGTGAGGCTCAGTGTGTGAGGGACCAGTCTCAGGGTCCAGTGATCCAGACCCAGCTGAAGTATGTGTGAATGTGAGGCTCAGTGTGTGAGGGACCAGTCTCAGGGTCTAGCGATCCAGACCCAGCTGAAGTGTGTGTCAATGTGAGGATCGTTGTGTGAGGGATCAATCTCAGGGTCTAGTGATCCAGACCCAGCTGAAGTGTGTGTGAATGTGAGGATCAGTGTGTGAGGGACCAGTCTCAGGGTCCAGTGATCCAGACCCAGCTGAAGTGTGTGTGAATGTGAGGATCAGTGTGTAAGGGACCAGTCTCAGGGTCTAGTGATCCAGACCCAGCTGAAGTGTGTGTGAATGTGAGGCTCAGTGTGTGAGGGACCAGTCTCAGGGTCTAGCGATCCAGACCCAGCTGAAGTGTGTGTGAATGTGAGGCTCAGTGTGTGAGGGACCAGTTTCAGGGTCCAGTGATCCAGACCCAGCTGAAGTGTGTGTGAATGTGAAGCTCAGTGTGTGAGGGACCAGTCTCAGGGTCCAGTGATCCAGACCCAGCTGTAGTGTTTGTGAATGTGAGGATCAGTGTGTGAGGGACCAGTCTCAGTGTCTAGTGATCCAGACCCAGCTGAAGTGTGTGTGAATGTGAGTTTCAGTGTGTAGGGACCAGTCTCACGGTCTAGTGATCCAGACCAAGCTGAAGTGTGTGTGAATGTGAGGATCATTGTGTGAGGGACCAGTCTCAGTGTCTAGTGATTCAGACCCAGCTGAAGTGTGTGTGAATGTGAGGATCAGTGTGTGAGGGACCAGTCTCAGGGTCCAGTGATCCAGACCCAGCTGAAGTGTGTGTGAATGTGAGGCTCAGTGTGTAGGGACCAGTCTCACGGTCTAGTGATCCAGACCCAGCTAAAGTTTGTGTGAATGTGAGGATCAGTGTGTGAGGGACCAGTCTCAGGGTCTAGTGATCCAGACCCAGCTGAAGTTTGTGTGAATGTGAGGATCAGTGAGTGAGGGACCAGTCTCAGGGTCTAGTGATCCAGACACAGCTGAAGTGTGTGCGAATGTGAGGATCAGTGTGTGAGGGACCAGTCTGAGGGTCCAGTGATCCAGACCCAGCTGAAGTGTGTGTGAATGTGAGGCTCAGTGTGTGAGGGACCAGTCTCAGGGTCTAGCGATCCAGACCCAGCTGAAGTGTGTGTGAATGTGAGGCTCAGGGTGTGAGGGACCAGTCTCAGGGTCCAGTGATCCAGACCCAGCTGAAGTGTGTGTGAATGTGAGGCTCAGTGTGTGAGGGACCAGTCTCAGGGTCCAGTGATCCAGATCCAGCTGAAGTGTGTGTGAATGTGAGGCTCAGTGTGTGAGGGACCAGTCTCAGGATCCAGTGATCCAGATCCAGCTGAAGTGTGTGTGAATGTGAGGCTCAGTGTGTGAGGGACCAGTCTCAGGGTCCAGTGATCCAGACCCTGCTGAAGTATGTGTGAATGTGAGGCTCAGTGTGTGAGGGACCAGTCTCAGGGTCTAGCGATCCAGACCCAGCTGAAGTGTGTGTGAATGTGAGGCTCAGTGTGTGAGGGACCAGTCTCAGTGCCTAGTGATCCAGACCCAGCTGAAGTGTGTGTGAATGTGAGGCTCAGTGTGTGAGGGACCAGTCTCAGGGTCTAGCGATCCAGACCCAGCTGAAGTGTGTGTGAATGTGAGGATCGTTGTGTGAGGGATCAGTCTCAGGGTCTAGTGATCCAGACCCAGCTGAAGTGTGTGTGAATGTGAGGATCATTGTGTGAGGGACCTGTCTCAGGGTCCAGTGATCCAGACCCAGCTGTAGTGTTTGTGAATGTGAGGATCAGTGTGTGAGGGACCAGTCTCAGTGTCTAGTGATCCAGACCCAGCTGAAGTGTGTGTGAATGTGAGGCTTAGTGTGTAGGGACCAGTCTCACGGTCTAGTGATCCAGACCGAGCTGAAGTGTGTGTGAATGTGAGGATCATTGTGTGAGGGACCAGTCTCAGTGTCTAGTGATCCAGACCCAGCTGAAGTGTGTGTGAATGTGAGGATCAGTGTGTGAGGGACCAGTCTCAGCGTCCAGTGATCCAGACCCAGCTGAAGTGTTTGTGAATGTGAGGATCAGTCTGTGAGGGACCAGCCTCAGTTTCTAGTGATCCAGACCCAGCTGAAGTGTGTGTGAATGTGAGGCTCAGGGTGTGAGGGACCAGTCTCACGGTCTAGTGATCCAGACCCAGCTGAAGTGTGTGTGAATGTGAGGATCAGTGAGTGAGGGACCAGTCTCAGTGTCCAGTGATCCAGACCCAACTGAAGTGTGTGTGAATGTGAGGATCAGTGTGTGAGGGACCAGTCTCAGGGTCCAGTGAACCAGACCCACCTGAAGTGTGTGTGAATGTGAGGCTCAGTGTGTGAGGGACCAGTCTCAGGGTCCAGTGATCCAGACCCAGCTGAAGTGTGTGTGAATGTGAGGATCAGTGAGTGAGGGACCAGTCTCAGGGTCTAGTGATCCAGACACAGCTGAAGTGTGTGTGAATGTGAGGATCAGTGTGTGAGGGACCAGTCTGAGGGTCCAGTGATCCAGACCCAGCTGAAGTGTGTGTGAATGTGAGGATGAGTGTGTGAGGGACCAGTCTCAGGGTCCAGTGATCCAGACCCAGCTGAAGTGTGTGTGAATGTGAGGATCAGTGTGTGAGGGACCAGCCTCAGGTTCTAGCGATCCAGACCCAGCTGAAGTGTGTGTGAATGTGAGATTCAGTGTGTGAGGGACCAGTCTCCGGGTCCAGTGATCCAGACCCAGCTGAAGTGTGTGTGAATGTGAGGATCAGTGTGTGAGGGACCAGCCTCAGGGTCTAGTGATCCAGACCCAGCTGAAGTGTGTGTGAATGTGAGGCTCAGTGTGTGAGGGACCAGTCTCAGGGTCCAGTGATCCAGACCCAGCTGAAGTGTGTGTGAATGTGAGGATCAGTGTGTGAGGGACCAGTCTCAGGGTCTAGTGATCCAGACCCAGCTGAAGTGTGTGTGAATGTGAGGATCAGTGTGTAAGGGACCAGTCTCAGGGTCTAGTGATCCAGACCCAGCTGAAGTGTGTGTGAATGTGAGGCTCAGTGTGTGAGGGACCAGTCTCAGGGTCCAGTGATCCAGTCCCAGCTGAAGTGTGTGTGAATGTGATGATCAGTGTTTGAGGGACCAGTCTCAGTTTCTAATGATCCAGACCCAGCTGAAGTGTGTGTGAATGTGAGGCTCAGTGTGTGAGGGACCAGTCTCAGGTTCCAGTGATCCAGACCCAGCTGAAGTGTGTGTGAATGTGAGGATCAGTGTGTGAGGGACCAGTCTCAGAGTCTAGTGATCCAGACCCAGCTGAAGTGTGTGTGAATGTGAGGATCAGTGTGTGAGGGACCAGTCTCAGGGTCCAGTGATCCAGACCCAGCTGAAGTGTGTGTGAATGTGAGGCTCAGTGTGTGAGGGACCAGTCTCAGGGTCCAGTGGTCCAGACCCAGCTGAAGTGTGTGTGAATGTGAGGCTCAGTGTGTGAGGGACCAGTCTCAGGGTCCCGTGATCCAGACCCAGCTGAAGAGTGTGTGAATGTGAGGCTCAGTGTGTGAGGGACCAGTCTCAGGGTCCAGTGATCCAGACCCAGCTGAAGTCTGTGTGAATGTGAGGATCAGTGTTTGAGGGACCAGTCTCAGGGTACTGTGATCCAGACCCAGCTGAAGTGTGTGTGAATGTGTGGCTCAGTGTGTGAGGGACCAGTCTCAGGGTCCAGTGATCCAGACCCAGCTGAAGTGTGTGTGAATGTGAGGCTCAGTGTGTGAGGGACCAGTCTCAGGGTCCAGTGATCCAGACCCAGCTGAAGTGTGTGTGAATGTGAGGCTCAGTGTATGAGGGACCAGTCTCAGGGTCCAGTGATCCAGACCCAGCTGAAGTGTGTGTGAATGTGAGGCTCAGTGTGTGAGGGACCAGTCTCAGGGTCCAGTGATCCAGATCCAGCTGAAGTGTGTGTGAATGTGAGGCTCAGTGTGTGAGGGACCAGTCTCAGGGTCCAGTGATCCAGATCCAGCTGAAGTGTGTGTGAATGTGAGGCTCAGTGTGTGAGGGACCAGTCTCAGCGTCCAGTGATCCAGACCCAGCTGAAGTGTGTGTGAATGTGAGGCTCAGTGTGTGAGGGACCAGTCTCAGGATCCAGTGATCCAGACCCAGCTGAAGTGTGTGTGAATGTGAGGCTCAGTGTGTGAGGGACCAGTCTCAGGGTCCAGTGATCCAAACCCAACTGAAGTGTGTGTGAATGTGAGGCTCAGTGTGTGAGGGACCAGTCCCAGGATCCAGTCATCCAGACCCAGCTGAAGTGTGTGTGAATGTGAGGCTCAGTGTGTGAGGGACCAGTCACAGGGTCCAGTGATCCAGACCCAGCTGAAGTGTGTGTGAATGTGAGGCTCAGTGTGTGAGGGACCAGTCTCAGGGTCCAGTGATCCAGTCCCAGCTGAAGTGTGTGTGAATGTGATGATCAGTGTTTGAGGGACCAGTCTCAGTTTCTAATGATCCAGACCCAGCTGAAGTGTGTGTGAATGTGAGGCTCAGTGTGTGAGGGACCAGTCTCAGGTTCCAGTGATCCAGACCCAGCTGAAGTGTGTGTGAATGTGAGGATCAGTGTGTGAGGGACCAGTCTCAGAGTCTAGTGATCCAGACCCAGCTGAAGTGTGTGTGAATGTGAGGATCAGTGTGTGAGGGACCAGTCTCAGGGTCCAGTGATCCAGACCCAGCTGAAGTGTGTGTGAATGTGAGGCTCAGTGTGTGAGGGACCAGTCTCAGGGTCCAGTGGTCCAGACCCAGCTGAAGTGTGTGTGAATGTGAGGCTCAGTGTGTGAGGGACCAGTCTCAGGGTCCCGTGATCCAGACCCAGCTGAAGAGTGTGTGAATGTGAGGCTCAGTGTGTGAGGGACCAGTCTCAGGGTCCAGTGATCCAGACCCAGCTGAAGTGTGTGTGAATGTGAGGATCAGTGTTTGAGGGACCAGTCTCAGGGTACTGTGATCCAGACCCAGCTGAAGTGTGTGTGAATGTGTGGCTCAGTGTGTGAGGGACCAGTCTCAGGGTCCAGTGATCCAGACCCAGCTGAAGTGTGTGTGAATGTGAGGCTCAGTGTGTGAGGGACCAGTCTCAGGGTCCAGTGATCCAGATCCAGCTGAAGTGTGTGTGAATGTGAGGCTCAGTGTGTGAGGGACCAGTCTCAGGGTCCAGTGATCCAGATCCAGCTGAAGTGTGTGTGAATGTGAGGCTCAGTGTGTGAGGGACCAGTCTCAGCGTCCAGTGATCCAGACCCAGCTGAAGTGTGTGTGAATGTGAGGCTCAGTGTGTGAGGGACCAGTCTCAGGATCCAGTGATCCAGACCCAGCTGAAGTGTGTGTGAATGTGAGGCTCAGTGTGTGAGGGACCAGTCTCAGGGTCCAGTGATCCAGACCCAACTGAAGTGTGTGTGAATGTGAGGCCCAGTGTGTGAGGGACCAGTCCCAGGATCCAGTCATCCAGACCCAGCTGAAGTGTGTGTGAATGTGAGGCTCAGTGTGTGAGGGACCAGTCACAGGGTCCAGTGATCCAGACCCAGCTGAAGTGTGTGTGAATGTGAGGATCAGTTTGTGAGGGACCAGTCCCAGGGTCCAGTGATCCAGACCCAGCTGAAGTGTGTGTGAATGTGAGGCTCAGTGTGTGAGGGACCAGTCTCAGGTTCCAGTGATCCAGACCCAGCTGAAGTTTGTGTGAATGTGAGGATCAGTGTGTGAGGGACCAGTCTCAGTGTCCAGTGATCCAGACCCAGCTGAAGTGTATGTGAATGTGAGGCTCAGTGTGTGAGGGACCAGTCTGAGGGTCTAGTGATCCAGACCCAGCTGAAGTGTGTGTGAATGTGAGGATCAATGTGTGAGGGACCAGTCTCAGGGTCTAGTGATCCAGACCCAGCTGAAGTGTGTGTGAATGTGAAGCTCATTGTGTGAGGGACCAGTCTCAGGGTCCAGTGATCCAGACCCAGCTGAAGTGTGTGTGAATGTGAGACTCAGTGTGTGAGGGACCAGTCTCAGGGTCCAGTGATCCAGACCAAGCTGAAGTGTGTGTGAATGTGAAGCTCAGTGTGTGAGGGACCAGCCTCAGCGTCCAGTGATCCAGACCCAGCTGAAGTGTGTGTGAATGTGAGGCTCAGTGTGTGAGGGACTACTCTCAAATCCAGTGATCCAGACCCAGCTGAAGTGTGTGTGAATGTGAGGCTCAGTGTGTGAGGGACCAGTCTCAGGGTCTAGTGATCCAGACCCAGCTGAAGTGTTTGTGAATGTGAGGCTCAGTTTGTGAGGGACCAGTCCCAGGTTCCAGTGATCCAGACCCAGCTGAAGTGTGTGTGAATGTGATGCTCAGTGTGTGAGGGACCAGTCTCAGGGTCCAGTGATACAGACCCAGCTGAAGAGTGTGTGTGAATGTGAGGCTCAGTGTGTGAGGGACCAATCTCAGGGTCCAGTGATCCAGACCCAGCTGAAGTGTGTGTGAATGTGAGGCTCAGTGTGTGAGGGACCAGTCTGAGGGTCCAGTGATCCATACCCAGCTGAAGTGTGTGTGAATGTGACGCTCAGTGTGTGACGGACCAGTCTCAGGGTCCAGTGATCCAGACCCAGCTGAAGTGTGTGTGAATGTAAGGCTCAGTGTGTGAGGGACCAGTCTCTGGGTCCAGTGATCCAGACCCAGCTGAAGTGTGTGTGAATGTGAGGCTCAGTGTGTGAGGGACCAGTCTCAGGGTCTAGTGATC
Organism: Pristiophorus japonicus; assembly: GCF_044704955.1. Lineage (NCBI taxonomy): Eukaryota > Metazoa > Chordata > Chondrichthyes > Pristiophoridae > Pristiophorus > Pristiophorus japonicus. The sequence continues at coordinate 775,629 of NW_027252274.1, forward strand.
CAGACCCAGCTGAAGTGTGTGTGAATGTGAGGCTCAGGGTGTGAGGGACCAGTCTCAGGGTCCAGTGATCCAGACCCAGCTGAAGTGTGTGTGAATGTGAGGCTCAGTGTGTGAGGGACCAGTCTCAGGGTCTCGTGATCCAGACCCAGCTGAAGTGTGTGTGAATGTGAGGCTCAGGGTGTGAGGGACCAGTCTCAGGGTCCAGTGATCCAGACCCAGCTGAAGTGTGTGAGAATGTGAGGCTCATTGTGTGAGGGACCAGTCTCAGGGTCCAGTGATCCAGATCCAGCTGAAGTGTGTGTGAATGTGAGGCTCAGTGTGTGAGGGACCAGTCTCAGGATCCAGTGATCCAGATCCAGCTGAAGTGTGTGTGAATGTGAGGCTCAGTGTGTGAGTGACCAGTCTCAGGGTCTAGTGATCCAGACCCAGCTGAAGTGTGTGTGAATGTGAGGCTCAGTGTGCGAGGGACCAGTCTCAGGGTCCAGTGATCCAGACCCAACTGAAGTGTGTGTGAATGTGAGGCTCAGTGTGTGAGGGACCAGTGTCAGGGTCCAGTGATCCAGACCCAGCTGAAGTGTGTCTGAATGTGAGGCTCAGGGTGTGAGGGACCAGTCTCAGTGTCCAGTGATCCAGACCCAGCTGAAGTGTGTGTGAATGTGAGGCTCAGTGTGTGAGGAACCAGTCTCAGGGTCCAGTGATCCAGACCCAGCTGAAGTGTGTGTGAATGTGAGGCTCAGTGTGTGAGGGACCAGTCTCAGGATCCAGTGATCCAGACCCAGCTGAAGTGTGTGTGAATGTGAGGCTCATTGTGTGAGGGACCAGTCTCAGGGTCTAGTGATCCAGACCCAGCTGAAGTGTGTGCGAATGTGAGGCTCAGTGTACGAGGGACCAGTCTCAGGGTCCAGTGATCCAGACCCAGCTGAAGTGTGTGTGAATGTGAGGCTCAGTGTGTGAGGGACCAGTCTCAGGGTCCAGTGATCCAGTCCCAGCTGAAGTGTGTGTGAATGTGAGGATCAGTGTGCGAGGGACCAGTCTCAGTGCCTAGTGATCCAGACCCAGCTGAAGTGTGTGTGAATGTGAGGCTCAGTGTGTGAGGGACCAGTCTCAGGGTCTAGCGATCCAGACCCAGCTGAAGTGTGTGTGAATGTGAGGCTCAGTGTGTGAGGGACCAGTCTCAGGGTCCAGTGATCCAGACCCAGCTGAAGTGTGTGTGAATGTGAAGCTCAGTGTGTGAGGGACCAGTCTCAGGGTCCAGTGATCCAGACCCAGCTGTAGTGTTTGTGAATGTGAGGATCAGTGTGTGAGGGACCAGTCTCAGTGTCTAGTGATCCAGACCCAGCTGAAGTGTGTGTGAATGTGAGTCTCAGTGTGTAGGGACCAGTCTCACGGTCTAGTGATCCAGACCAAGCCGAAGTGTGTGTGAATGTGAGGATCATTGTGTGAGGGACCAGTCTCAGTGTCTAGTGATTCAGACCCAGCTGAAGTGTGTGTGAATGTGAGGATCAGTGTGTGAGGGACCAGTCTCAGGGTCCAGTGATCCAGACCCAGCTGAAGTATTTGTGAATGTGAGGATCAGTCTGTGAGGGACCAGCCTCAGTTTCTAGTGATCCAGACCCAGCTGAAGTGTGTGTGAATGTGAGGCTCAGTGTGTAGGGACCAGTCTCACGGTCTAGTGATCCAGACCCAGCTAAAGTTTGTGTGAATGTGAGGATCAGTGTGTGAGGGACCAGTCTCAGGGTCTAGTGATCCAGACCCAGCTGAAGTGTGTGTGAATGTGAGGATCAGTGAGTGAGGGACCAGTCTCAGGGTCTAGTGATCCAGACACAGCTGAAGTGTGTGCGAATGTGAGGATCAGTGTGTGAGGGACCAGTCTGAGGGTCCAGTGATCCAGACCCAGCTGAAGTGTGTGTGAATGTGAGGCTCAGTGTGTGAGGGACCAGTCTCAGGGTCTAGCGATCCAGACCCAGCTGAAGTGTATGTGAATGTGAGGCTCAGGGTGTGAGGGACCAGTCTCAGGTTCCAGTGATCCAGACCCAGCTGAAGTGTGTGTGAATGTGAGGCTCAGTGTGTGAGGGACCAGTCTCAGGGTCCAGTGATCCAGATCCAGCTGAAGTGTGTGTGAATGTGAGGCTCAGTGTGTGAGGGACCAGTCTCAGGATCCAGTGATCCAGATCCAGCTGAAGTGTGTGTGAATGTGAGGCTCAGTGTGTGAGGGACCAGTCTCAGGGTCCAGTGATCCAGACCCTGCTGAAGTATGTGTGAATGTGAGGCTCAGTGTGTGAGGGACCAGTCTCAGGGTCTAGCGATCCAGACCCAGCTGAAGTGTGTGTCAATGTGAGGATCGTTGTGTGAGGGATCAGTCTCAGGGTCTAGTGATCCAGACCCAGCTGAAGTGTGTGTGAATGTGAGGCTCAGTGTGTGAGGGACCAGTCTCAGTGCCTAGTGATCCAGACCCAGCTGAAGTGTGTGTGAATGTGAGGCTCAGTGTGTGAGGGACCAGTCTCAGGGTCTAGCGATCCAGACCCAGCTGAAGTGTGTGTGAATGTGAGGATCGTTGTGTGAGGGATCAGTCTCAGGGTCTAGTGATCCAGACCCAGCTGAAGTGTGTGTGAATGTGAGGATCATTGTGTGAGGGACCTGTCTCAGGGTCCAGTGATCCAGACCCAGCTGTAGTGTTTGTGAATGTGAGGATCAGTGTGTGAGGGACCAGTCTCAGTGTCTAGTGATCCAGACCCAGCTGAAGTGTGTGTGAATGTGAGGCTTAGTGTGTAGGGACCAGTCTCACGGTCTAGTGATCCAGACCGAGCTGAAGTGTGTGTGAATGTGAGGATCATTGTGTGAGGGACCAGTCTCAGTGTCTAGTGATCCAGACCCAGCTGAAGTGTGTGTGAATGTGAGGATCAGTGTGTGAGGGACCAGTCTCAGCGTCCAGTGATCCAGACCCAGCTGAAGTGTTTGTGAATGTGAGGATCAGTCTGTGAGGGACCAGCCTCAGTTTCTAGTGATCCAGACCCAGCTGAAGTGTGTGTGAATGTGAGGCTCAGGGTGTGAGGGACCAGTCTCACGGTCTAGTGATCCAGACCCAGCTGAAGTGTGTGTGAATGTGAGGATCAGTGAGTGAGGGACCAGTCTCAGTGTCCAGTGATCCAGACCCAACTGAAGTGTGTGTGAATGTGAGGATCAGTGTGTGAGGGACCAGTCTCAGGGTCCAGTGAACCAGACCCACCTGAAGTGTGTGTGAATGTGAGGCTCAGTGTGTGAGGGACCAGTCTCAGGGTCCAGTGATCCAGACCCAGCTGAAGTGTGTGTGAATGTGAGGATCAGTGAGTGAGGGACCAGTCTCAGGGTCTAGTGATCCAGACACAGCTGAAGTGTGTGTGAATGTGAGGATCAGTGTGTGAGGGACCAGTCTGAGGGTCCAGTGATCCAGACCCAGCTGAAGTGTGTGTGAATGTGAGGATGAGTGTGTGAGGGACCAGTCTCAGGGTCCAGTGAACCAGACCCAGCTGAAGTGTGTGTGAATGTGAGGATCAGTGTGTGAGGGACCAGCCTCAGGTTCTAGCGATCCAGACCCAGCTGAAGTGTGTGTGAATGTGAGATTCAGTGTGTGAGGGACCAGTCTCCGGGTCCAGTGATCCAGACCCAGCTGAAGTGTGTGTGAATGTGAGGATCAGTGTGTGAGGGACCAGCCTCAGGGTCTAGTGATCCAGACCCAGCTGAAGTGTGTGTGAATGTGAGGCTCAGTGTGTGAGGGACCAGTCTCAGGGTCCAGTGATCCAGACCCAGCTGAAGTGTGTGTGAATGTGAGGATCAGTGTGTGAGGGACCAGTCTCAGGGTCTAGTGATCCAGACCCAGCTGAAGTGTGTGTGAATGTGAGGATCAGTGTGTAAGGGACCAGTCTCAGGGTCTAGTGATCCAGACCCAGCTGAAGTGTGTGTGAATGTGAGGCTCAGTGTGTGAGGGACCAGTCTCAGGGTCCAGTGATCCAGTCCCAGCTGAAGTGTGTGTGAATGTGATGATCAGTGTTTGAGGGACCAGTCTCAGTTTCTAATGATCCAGACCCAGCTGAAGTGTGTGTGAATGTGAGGCTCAGTGTGTGAGGGACCAGTCTCAGGTTCCAGTGATCCAGACCCAGCTGAAGTGTGTGTGAATGTGAGGATCAGTGTGTGAGGGACCAGTCTCAGAGTCTAGTGATCCAGACCCAGCTGAAGTGTGTGTGAATGTGAGGATCAGTGTGTGAGGGACCAGTCTCAGGGTCCAGTGATCCAGACCCAGCTGAAGTGTGTGTGAATGTGAGGCTCAGTGTGTGAGGGACCAGTCTCAGGGTCCAGTGGTCCAGACCCAGCTGAAGTGTGTGTGAATGTGAGGCTCAGTGTGTGAGGGACCAGTCTCAGGGTCCCGTGATCCAGACCCAGCTGAAGAGTGTGTGAATGTGAGGCTCAGTGTGTGAGGGACCAGTCTCAGGGTCCAGTGATCCAGACCCAGCTGAAGTGTGTGTGAATGTGAGGATCAGTGTTTGAGGGACCAGTCTCAGGGTACTGTGATCCAGACCCAGCTGAAGTGTGTGTGAATGTGTGGCTCAGTGTGTGAGGGACCAGTCTCAGGGTCCAGTGATCCAGACCCAGCTGAAGTGTGTGTGAATGTGAGGCTCAGTGTGTGAGGGACCAGTCTCAGGGTCCAGTGATCCAGACCCAGCTGAAGTGTGTGTGAATGTGAGGCTCAGTGTATGAGGGACCAGTCTCAGGGTCCAGTGATCCAGACCCAGCTGAAGTGTGTGTGAATGTGAGGCTCAGTGTGCGAGGGACCAGTCTCAGGGTCCAGTGATCCAGACCCAACTGAAGTGTGTGTGAATGTGAGGCTCAGTGTGTGATGGACCAGTCCCAGGATCCAGTCATCCAGACCCAGCTGAAGTGTGTGTGAATGTGAGGCTCAGTGTGTGAGGGACCAGTCACAGGGTCCAGTGATCCAGACCCAGCTGAAGTGTGTGTGAATGTGAGGCTCAGTGTGTGAGGGACCAGTCTCAGGGTCCAGTGATCCAGTCCCAGCTGAAGTGTGTGTGAATGTGATGATCAGTGTTTGAGGGACCAGTCTCAGTTTCTAATGATCCAGACCCAGCTGAAGTGTGTGTGAATGTGAGGCTCAGTGTGTGAGGGACCAGTCTCAGGTTCCAGTGATCCAGACCCAGCTGAAGTGTGTGTGAATGTGAGGATCAGTGTGTGAGGGACCAGTCTCAGAGTCTAGTGATCCAGACCCAGCTGAAGTGTGTGTGAATGTGAGGATCAGTGTGTGAGGGACCAGTCTCAGGGTCCAGTGATCCAGACCCAGCTGAAGTGTGTGTGAATGTGAGGCTCAGTGTGTGAGGGACCAGTCTCAGGGTCCAGTGGTCCAGACCCAGCTGAAGTGTGTGTGAATGTGAGGCTCAGTGTGTGAGGGACCAGTCTCAGGGTCCCGTGATCCAGACCCAGCTGAAGAGTGTGTGAATGTGAGGCTTAGTGTGTGAGGGACCAGTCTCAGGGTCCAGTGATCCAGACCCAGCTGAAGTGTGTGTGAATGTGAGGATCAGTGTTTGAGGGACCAGTCTCAGGGTACTGTGATCCAGACCCAGCTGAAGTGTGTGTGAATGTGTGGCTCAGTGTGTGAGGGACCAGTCTCAGGGTCCAGTGATCCAGACCCAGCTGAAGTGTGTGTGAATGTGAGGCTCAGTGTGTGAGGGACCAGTCTCAGGGTCCAGTGATCCAGATCCAGCTGAAGTGTGTGTGAATGTGAGGCTCAGTGTGTGAGGGACCAGTCTCAGGGTCCAGTGATCCAGATCCAGCTGAAGTGTGTGTGAATGTGAGGCTCAGTGTGTGAGGGACCAGTCTCAGCGTCCAGTGATCCAGACCCAGCTGAAGTGTGTGTGAATGTGAGGCTCAGTGTGTGAGGGACCAGTCTCAGGATCCAGTGATCCAGACCCAGCTGAAGTGTGTGTGAATGTGAGGCTCAGTGTGTGAGGGACCAGTCTCAGGGTCCAGTGATCCAGACCCAACTGAAGTGTGTGTGAATGTGAGGCCCAGTGTGTGAGGGACCAGTCCCAGGATCCAGTCATCCAGACCCAGCTGAAGTGTGTGTGAATGTGAGGCTCAGTGTGTGAGGGACCAGTCACAGGGTCCAGTGATCCAGACCCAGCTGAAGTGTGTGTGAATGTGAGGATCAGTTTGTGAGGGACCAGTCCCAGGGTCCAGTGATCCAGACCCAGCTGAAGTGTGTGTGAATGTGAGACTCAGTGTGTGAGGGACCAGTCTCAGGGTCCAGTGATCCAGACCCAGCTGAAGTGTGTGTGAATGTGAGGCTCAGTGTGTGAGGGACTACTCTCAAATCCAGTGATCCAGACCCAGCTGAAGTGTTTGTGAATGTGAGGCTCAGTTTGTGAGGGACCAGTCTCAGGTTCCAGTGATCCAGACCCAGCTGAAGTGTGTGTGAATGTGATGCTCAGTGTGTGAGGGACCAGTCTCAGGGTCCAGTGATACAGACCCAGCTGAAGAGTGTGTGTGAATGTGAGGCTCAGTGTGTGAGGGACCAATCTCAGGGTCCAGTGATCCAGAACCAGCTGAAGTGTGTGTGAATGTGAGGCTCAGTGTGTGAGGGACCAGTCTGAGGGTCCAGTGATCCATACCCAGCTGAAGTGTGTGTGAATGTGACGCTCAGTGTGTGACGGACCAGTCTCAGCGTCCAGTGATCCAGACCCAGCTGAAGTGTTTGTGAATGTGAGGATCAGTCTGTGAGGGACCAGCCTCAGTTTCTAGTGATCCAGACCCAGCTGAAGTGTGTGTGAATGTGAGGCTCAGGGTGTGAGGGACCAGTCTCACGGTCTAGTGATCCAGACCCAGCTGAAGTGTGTGTGAATGTGAGGATCAGTGAGTGAGGGACCAGTCTCAGTGTCCAGTGATCCAGACCCAACTGAAGTGTGTGTGAATGTGAGGATCAGTGTGTGAGGGACCAGTCTCAGGGTCCAGTGAACCAGACCCACCTGAAGTGTGTGTGAATGTGAGGCTCAGTGTGTGAGGGACCAGTCTCAGGGTCCAGTGATCCAGACCCAGCTGAAGTGTGTGTGAATGTGAGGATCAGTGAGTGAGGGACCAGTCTCAGGGTCTAGTGATCCAGACACAGCTGAAGTGTGTGTGAATGTGAGGATCAGTGTGTGAGGGACCAGTCTGAGGGTCCAGTGATCCAGACCCAGCTGAAGTGTGTGTGTAAATGTGAGGATGAGTGTGTGAGGGACCAGTCTCAGGGTCCAGTGATCCAGACCCAGCTGAAGTGTGTGTGAATGTGAGGATCAGTGTGTGAGGGACCAGCCTCAGGTTCTAGCGATCCAGACCCAGCTGAAGTGTGTGTGAATGTGAGATTCAGTGTGTGAGGGACCAGTCTCCGGGTCCAGTGATCCAGACCCAGCTGAAGTGTGTGTGAATGTGAGGATCAGTGTGTGAGGGACCAGCCTCAGGGTCTAGTGATCCAGACCCAGCTGAAGTGTGTGTGAATGTGAGGCTCAGTGTGTGAGGGACCAGTCTCAGGGTCCAGTGATCCAGACCCAGCTGAAGTGTGTGTGAATGTGAGGATCAGTGTGTGAGGGACCAGTCTCAGGGTCTAGTGATCCAGACCCAGCTGAAGTGTGTGTGAATGTGAGGATCAGTGTGTAAGGGACCAGTCTCAGGGTCTAGTGATCCAGACCCAGCTGAAGTGTGTGTGAATGTGAGGCTCAGTGTGTGAGGGACCAGTCTCAGGATCCAGTGATCCAGTCCCAGCTGAAGTGTGTGTGAATGTGATGATCAGTGTTTGAGGGACCAGTCTCAGTTTCTAATGATCCAGACCCAGCTGAAGTGTGTGTGAATGTGAGGCTCAGTGTGTGAGGGACCAGTCTCAGGTTCCAGTGATCCAGACCCAGCTGAAGTGTGTGTGAATGTGAGGATCAGTGTGTGAGGGACCAGTCTCAGAGTCTAGTGATCCAGACCCAGCTGAAGTGTGTGTGAATGTGAGGATCAGTGTGTGAGGGACCAGTCTCAGGGTCCAGTGATCCAGACCCAGCTGAAGTGTGTGTGAATGTGAGGCTCAGTGTGTGAGGGACCAGTCTCAGGGTCCAGTGGTCCAGACCCAGCTGAAGTGTGTGTGAATGTGAGGCTCAGTGTGTGAGGGACCAGTCTCAGGGTCCCGTGATCCAGACCCAGCTGAAGAGTGTGTGAATGTGAGGCTCAGTGTGTGAGGGACCAGTCTCAGGGTCCAGTGATCCAGACCCAGCTGAAGTGTGTGTGAATGTGAGGATCAGTGTTTGAGGGACCAGTCTCAGGGTACTGTGATCCAGACCCAGCTGAAGTGTGTGTGAATGTGTGGCTCAGTGTGTGAGGGACCAGTCTCAGGGTCCAGTGATCCAGACCCAGCTGAAGTGTGTGTGAATGTGAGGCTCAGTGTGTGAGGGACCAGTCTCAGGGTCCAGTGATCCAGTCCCAGCTGAAGTGTGTGTGAATGTGATGATCAGTGTTTGAGGGACCAGTCTCAGTTTCTAATGATCCAGACCCAGCTGAAGTGTGTGTGAATGTGAGGCTCAGTGTGTGAGGGACCAGTCTCAGGTTCCAGTGATCCAGACCCAGCTGAAGTGTGTGTGAATGTGAGGATCAGTGTGTGAGGGACCAGTCTCAGAGTCTAGTGATCCAGACCCAGCTGAAGTGTGTGTGAATGTGAGGATCAGTGTGTGAGGGACCAGTCTCAGGGTCCAGTGATCCAGACCCAGCTGAAGTGTGTGTGAATGTGAGGCTCAGTGTGTGAGGGACCAGTCTCAGGGTCCAGTGGTCCAGACCCAGCTGAAGTGTGTGTGAATGTGAGGCTCAGTGTGTGAGGGACCAGTCTCAGGGTCCCGTGATCCAGACCCAGCTGAAGAGTGTGTGAATGTGAGGCTTAGTGTGTGAGGGACCAGTCTCAGGGTCCAGTGATCCAGACCCAGCTGAAGTGTGTGTGAATGTGAGGATCAGTGTTTGAGGGACCAGTCTCAGGGTACTGTGATCCAGACCCAGCTGAAGTGTGTGTGAATGTGTGGCTCAGTGTGTGAGGGACCAGTCTCAGGGTCCAGTGATCCAGACCCAGCTGAAGTGTGTGTGAATGTGAGGCTCAGTGTGTGAGGGACCAGTCTCAGGGTCCAGTGATCCAGATCCAGCTGAAGTGTGTGTGAATGTGAGGCTCAGTGTGTGAGGGACCAGTCTCAGGGTCCAGTGATCCAGATCCAGCTGAAGTGTGTGTGAATGTGAGGCTCAGTGTGTGAGGGACCAGTCTCAGCGTCCAGTGATCCAGACCCAGCTGAAGTGTGTGTGAATGTGAGGCTCAGTGTGTGAGGGACCAGTCTCAGGATCCAGTGATCCAGACCCAGCTGAAGTGTGTGTGAATGTGAGGCTCAGTGTGTGAGGGACCAGTCTCAGGGTCCAGTGATCCAGACCCAACTGAAGTGTGTGTGAATGTGAGGCCCAGTGTGTGAGGGACCAGTCCCAGGATCCAGTCATCCAGACCCAGCTGATGTGTGTGTGAATGTGAGGCTCAGTGTGTGAGGGACCAGTCACAGGGTCCAGTGATCCAGACCCAGCTGAAGTGTGTGTGAATGTGAGGATCAGTTTGTGAGGGACCAGTCCCAGGGTCCAGTGATCCAGACCCAGCTGAAGTGTGTGTGAATGTGAGACTCAGTGTGTGAGGGACCAGTCTCAGGGTCCAGTGATCCAGACCAAGCTGAAGTGTGTGTGAATGTGAAGCTCAGTGTGTGAGGGACCAGTCTCTGGGTCCAGTGATCCAGACCCAGCTGAAGTGGGTGTGAATGTGAGGCTCAGTGTGTGAGGGACTACTCTCAAATCCAGTGATCCAGACCCAGCTGAAGTGTTTGTGAATGTGAGGCTCAGTTTGTGAGGGACCAGTCTCAGGTTCCAGTGATCCAGACCCAGCTGAAGTGTGTGTGAATGTGATGCTCAGTGTGTGAGGGACCAGTCTCAGGGTCCAGTGATACAGACCCAGCTGAAGAGTGTGTGTGAATGTGAGGCTCAGTGTGTGAGGGACCAATCTCAGGGTCCAGTGATCCAGACCCAGCTGAAGTGTGTGTGAATGTGAGGCTCAGTGTGTGAGGGACCAGTCTGAGGGTCCAGTGATCCATACCCAGCTGAAGTGTGTGTGAATGTGACGCTCAGTGTGTGACGGACCAGTCTCAGGGTCCAGTGATCCAGACCCAGCTGAAGTGTGTGTGAATGTAAGGCTCAGTGTGTGAGGGACCAGTCTCTGGGTCCAGTGATCCAGACCCAGCTGAAGTGTGTGTGAATGTGAGGCTCAGTGTGTGAGGGACCAGTCTCAGGGTCTAGTGATCCAGACCCAGCTGAAGTGTGTGTGAATGTGAGGCTCAGGGTGTGAGGGACCAGTCTCAGGGTCCAGTGATCCAGACCCAGCTGAAGTGTGTGTGAATGTGAGGCTCAGTGTGTGAGGGACCAGTCTCAGGGTCTCGTGATCCAGACCCAGCTGAAGTGTGTGTGAATGTGAGGCTCAGGGTGTGAGGGACCAGTCTCAGGGTCCAGTGATCCAGACCCAGCTGAAGTGTGTGTGAATGTGAGGCTCAGTGTGTGAGGGACCAGTCTCAGGGTCCAGTGATCCAGATCCAGCTGAAGTGTGTGTGAATGTGAGGCTCAGTGTGTGAGGGACCAGTCTCAGGATCCAGTGATCCAGATCCAGCTGAAGTGTGTGTGAATGTGAGGCTCAGTGTGTGAGTGACCAGTCTCAGGGTCTAGTGATCCAGACCCAGCTGAAGTGTGTGTGAATGTGAGGCTCAGTGTGCGAGGGACCAGTCTCAGGGTCCAGTGATCCAGACCCAGCTGAAGTGTGTGTGAATGTGAGGCTCAGTGTGTGAGGGACCAGTGTCAGGGTCCAGTGATCCAGACCCAGCTGAAGTGTGTCTGAATGTGAGGCTCAGGGTGTGAGGGACCAGTCTCAGTGTCCAGTGATCCAGACCCAGCTGAAGTGTGTGTGAATGTGAGGCTCAGTGTGTGAGTAACCAGTCTCAGGGTCCAGTGATCCAGACCCAGCTGAAGTGTGTGTGAATGTGAGGCTCAGTGTGTGAGGGACCAGTCTCAGGATCCAGTGATCCAGACCCAGCTGAAGTGTGTGTGAATGTGAGGCTCATTGTGTGAGGGACCAGTCTCAGGGTCCAGTGATCCAGTCCCAGCTGAAGTGTGTGTGAATGTGAGGCTCAGTGTGTGAGGGACCAGTCTCAGGGTCCAGTGATCCAGACCCAGCTGAAGTGTGTGTGAATGTGTGGATCAGTGTGTGAGGGACCAGTCTCAGGGTCCAGTGATCCAGACCCAGCTGAAGTGTGTGTGTGAATGTGAGGCTCAGTATGTGAGGGACCAACCTCATGGTCCAGTGATCAAGACCCTGCTGAAGTGTGTGTGAATGTGAGGCTCATTGTGTGAGGGACCAGTCTCAGGGCCCAGTGATCCAGACCCAGCTGAAGTGTGTGTGAATGTGAGGCTCAGCGTGTGAGGGACCAGTCTCAGGGTCCAGTGATCCAGACCCAGCTGAAGTGTGTGTGAATGTGATGATCAGTGTTTGAGGGACCAGTCTCAGTTTCTAGTGATCCAGACCCAGCTGAAGTGTGTGTGAATGTGAGGCTCAGTGTGTGAGGGACCAGTCTCAGGTTCCAGTGATCCAGACCCAGCTGAAGTGTGTGTGAATGTGAGGATCAGTGTGTGAGGGACCAGTCTCAGAGTCTAGTGACCCAGACCCAGCTGAAGTGTGTGTGAATGTGAGGATCAGTGTGTGAGGGACCAGTCTCAGGGTTCAGTGATCCAGACCCAGCTGAAGTGTGTGTGAATGTGAGGCTCAGTGTGTGAGGGACCAGTCTCAGGTTCTCGTGATCCAGACCCAGCTGAAGTGTGTGTGAATGTGAGGATCAGTGTGTAAGGGACCAGTCTCAGGGTCTAGTGATCCAGACCCAGCTGAAGTGTGTGTGAATGTGAGGCTCAGTGTGTGAGGGACCAGTCTCAGGGTCCAGTGATCCAGTCCAAGCTGAAGTGTGTGTGAATGTGAGGCTCAGTGTGTGAGGGACCAGTCTCAGTGCCTAGTGATCCAGACCCAGCTGAAGTGTGTGTGAATGTGAGGCTCAGTGTGTGAGGGACCAGTCTCAGGGTCTAGCGATCCAGACCCAGCTGAAGTTTGTGTGAATGTGAGGATCAGTGTGTGAGGGACCAGTCTCAGGGTCTAGTGATCCAGACCCAGCTGAAGTGTGTGTGAATGTGAGGATCAGTGTGTGAGGGACCAGTCTCAGGGTCCAGTGATCCAGACCCAGCTGTAGTGTTTGTGAATGTGAGGCTCAGTGTGTGAGGGACCAGTCTCAGGGTCCAGTGATCCAGTCCCAGCTGAAGTGTGTGTGAATGTGATGATCAGTGTTTGAGGGACCAGTCTCAGTTTCTAATGATCCAGACCCAGCTGAAGTGTGTGTGAATGTGAGGCTCAGTGTGTGAGGGACCAGTCTCAGGTTCCAGTGATCCAGACCCAGCTGAAGTGTGTGTGAATGTGAGGATCAGTGTGTGAGGGACCAGTCTCAGAGTCTAGTGATCCAGACCCAGCTGAAGTGTGTGTGAATGTGAGGATCAGTGTGTGAGGGACCAGTCTCAGGGTCCAGTGATCCAGACCCAGCTGAAGTGTGTGTGAATGTGAGGCTCAGTGTGTGAGGGACCAGTCTCAGGGTCCAGTGGTCCAGACCCAGCTGAAGTGTGTGTGAATGTGAGGCTCAGTGTGTGAGGGACCAGTCTCAGGGTCCCGTGATCCAGACCCAGCTGAAGAGTGTGTGAATGTGAGGCTCAGTGTGTGAGGGACCAGTCTCAGGGTCCAGTGATCCAGACCCAGCTGAAGTGTGTGTGAATGTGAGGATCAGTGTTTGAGGGACCAGTCTCAGGGTACTGTGATCCAGACCCAGCTGAAGTGTGTGTGAATGTGTGGCTCAGTGTGTGAGGGACCAGTCTCAGGGTCCAGTGATCCAGACCCAGCTGAAGTGTGTGTGAATGTGAGGCTCAGTGTGTGAGGGACCAGTCTCAGTGTCCAGTGATCCAGATCCAGCTGAAGTGTGTGTGAATGTGAGGCTCAGTGTGTGAGGGACCAGTCTCAGGGTCCAGTGATCCAGATCCAGCTGAAGTGTGTGTGAATGTGAGGCTCAGTGTGTGAGGGACCAGTCTCAGCGTCCAGTGATCCAGACCCAGCTGAAGTGTGTGTGAATGTGAGGCTCAGTGTGTGAGGGACCAGTCTCAGGATCCAGTGATCCAGACCCAGCTGAAGTGTGTGTGAATGTGAGGCTCAGTGTGTGAGGGACCAGTCTCAGGGTCCAGTGATCCAGACCCAACTGAAGTGTGTGTGAATGTGAGGCCCAGTGTGTGAGGGACCAGTCCCAGGATCCAGTCATCCAGACCCAGCTGAAGTGTGTGTGAATGTGAGGCTCAGTGTGTGAGGGACCAGTCACAGGGTCCAGTGATCCAGACCCAGCTGAAGTGTGTGTGAATGTGAGGATCAGTTTGTGAGGGACCAGTCCCAGGGTCCAGTGATCCAGACCCAGCTGAAGTGTGTGTGAATGTGAGGCTCAGTGTGTGAGGGACCAGTCTCAGGTTCCAGTGATCCAGACCCAGCTGAAGTTTGTGTGAATGTGAGGATCAGTGTGTGAGGGACCAGTCTCAGTGTCCAGTGATCCAGACCCAGCTGAAGTGTATGTGAATGTGAGGCTCAGTGTGTGAGGGACCAGTCTGAGGGTCTAGTGATCCAGACCCAGCTGAAGTGTGTGTGAATGTGAGGATCAATGTGTGAGGGACCAGTCTCAGGGTCTAGTGATCCAGACCCAGCTGAAGTGTGTGTGAATGTGAAGCTCATTGTGTGAGGGACCAGTCTCAGGGTCCAGTGATCCAGACCCAGCTGAAGTGTGTGTGAATGTGAGACTCAGTGTGTGAGGGACCAGTCTCAGGGTCCAGTGATCCAGACCAAGCTGAAGTGTGTGTGAATGTGAAGCTCAGTGTGTGAGGGACCAGCCTCAGCGTCCAGTGATCCAGACCCAGCTGAAGTGTGTGTGAATGTGAGGCTCAGTGTGTGAGGGACTACTCTCAAATCCAGTGATCCAGACCCAGCTGAAGTGTGTGTGAATGTGAGGCTCAGTGTGTGAGGGACCAGTCTCAGGGTCTAGTGATCCAGACCCAGCTGAAGTGTTTGTGAATGTGAGGCTCAGTTTGTGAGGGACCAGTCTCAGGTTCCAGTGATCCAGACCCAGCTGAAGTGTGTGTGAATGTGATGCTCAGTGTGTGAGGGACCAGTCTCAGGGTCCAGTGATACAGACCCAGCTGAAGAGTGTGTGTGAATGTGAGGCTCAGTGTGTGAGGGACCAATCTCAGGGTCCAGTGATCCAGACCCAGCTGAAGTGTGTGTGAATGTGAGGCTCAGTGTGTGAGGGACCAGTCTGAGGGTCCAGTGATCCATACCCAGCTGAAGTGTGTGTGAATGTGACGCTCAGTGTGTGACGGACCAGTCTCAGGGTCCAGTGATCCAGACCCAGCTGAAGTGTGTGTGAATGTAAGGCTCAGTGTGTGAGGGACCAGTCTCTGGGTCCAGTGATCCAGACCCAGCTGAAGTGTGTGTGAATGTGAGGCTCAGGGTGTGAGGGACCAGTCTCAGGGTCCAGTGATCCAGACCCAGCTGAAGTGTGTGTGAATGTGAGGCTCAGTGTGTGAGGGACCAGTCTCAGGGTCTCGTGATCCAGACCCAGCTGAAGTGTGTGTGAATGTGAGGCTCAGGGTGTGAGGGACCAGTCTCAGGGTCCAGTGATCCAGACCCAGCTGAAGTGTGTGTGAATGTGAGGCTCAGTGTGTGAGGGACCAGTCTCAGGGTCCAGTGATCCAGATCCAGCTGAAGTGTGTGTGAATGTGAGGCTCAGTGTGTGAGGGACCAGTCTCAGGATCCAGTGATCCAGATCCAGCTGAAGTGTGTGTGAATGTGAGGCTCAGTGTGTGAGTGACCAGTCTCAGGGTCTAGTGATCCAGACCCAGCTGAAGTGTGTGTGAATGTGAGGCTCAGTGTGCGAGGGACCAGTCTCAGGGTCCAGTGATCCAGACCCAGCTGAAGTGTGTGTGAATGTGAGGCTCAGTGTGTGAGGGACCAGTGTCAGGGTCCAGTGATCCAGACCCAGCTGAAGTGTGTCTGAATGTGAGGCTCAGGGTGTGAGGGACCAGTCTCAGTGTCCAGTGATCCAGACCCAGCTGAAGTGTGTGTGAATGTGAGGCTCAGTGTGTGAGGAACCAGTCTCAGGGTCCAGTGATCCAGACCCAGCTGAAGTGTGTGTGAATGTGAGGCTCAGTGTGTGAGGGACCAGTCTCAGGATCCAGTGATCCAGACCCAGCTGAAGTGTGTGTGAATGTGAGGCTCATTGTGTGAGGGACCAGTCTCAGGGTCCAGTGATCCAGTCCCAGCTGAAGTGTGTGTGAATGTGAGGCTCAGTGTGTGAGGGACCAGTCTCAGGGTCCAGTGATCCAGACCCAGCTGAAGTGTGTGTGAATGTGTGGATCAGTGTGTGAGGGACCAGTCTCAGGGTCCAGTGATCCAGACCCAGCTGAAGTGTGTGTGTGAATGTGAGGCTCAGTATGTGAGGGACCAACCTCATGGTCCAGTGATCAAGACCCTGCTGAAGTGTGTGTGAATGTGAGGCTCATTGTGTGAGGGACCAGTCTCAGGGCCCAGTGATCCAGACCCAGCTGAAGTGTGTGTGAATGTGAGGCTCAGCGTGTGAGGGACCAGTCTCAGGGTCCAGTGATCCAGACCCAGCTGAAGTGTGTGTGAATGTGATGATCAGTGTTTGAGGGACCAGTCTCAGTTTCTAGTGATCCAGACCCAGCTGAAGTGTGTGTGAATGTGAGGCTCAGTGTGTGAGGGACCAGTCTCAGGTTCCAGTGATCCAGACCCAGCTGAAGTGTGTGTGAATGTGAGGATCAGTGTGTGAGGGACCAGTCTCAGAGTCTAGTGACCCAGACCCAGCTGAAGTGTGTGTGAATGTGAGGATCAGTGTGTGAGGGACCAGTCTCAGGGTTCAGTGATCCAGACCCAGCTGAAGTGTGTGTGAATGTGAGGCTCAGTGTGTGAGGGACCAGTCTCAGGTTCTCGTGATCCAGACCCAGCTGAAGTGTGTGTGAATGTGAGGATCAGTGTGTAAGGGACCAGTCTCAGGGTCTAGTGATCCAGACCCAGCTGAAGTGTGTGTGAATGTGAGGCTCAGTGTGTGAGGGACCAGTCTCAGGGTCCAGTGATCCAGTCCAAGCTGAAGTGTGTGTGAATGTGAGGATCAGTGTGTGAGGGACCAGTCTCAGTTCCTAGTGATCCAGACCCAGCTGAAGTGTGTGTGAATGTGAGGCTCAGTGTGTGAGGGACCAGTCTCAGGGTCTAGCGATCCAGACCCAGCTGAAGTGTGTGTGAATGTGAGGATCAGTGTGTGAGGGACCAGTCTCAGGGTCTAGTGATCCAGACCCAGCTGAAGTGTGTGTGAATGTGAGGATCAGTGTGTGAGGGACCAGTCTCAGGGTCCAGTGATCCAGACCCAGCTGTAGTGTTTGTGAATGTGAGGATCAGTGTGTGAGGGACCAGTCTCAGGTTCTCGTGATCCAGACCCAGCTGAAGTGTGTGTGAATGTGAGGATCAGTGTGTAAGGGACCAGTCTCAGGGTCTAGTGATCCAGACCCAGCTGAAGTGTGTGTGAATGTGAGGCTCAGTGTGTGAGGGACCAGTCTCAGGGTCCAGTGATCCAGTCCAAGCTGAAGTGTGTGTGAATGTGAGGATCAGTGTGTGAGGGACCAGTCTCAGTTCCTAGTGATCCAGACCCAGCTGAAGTGTGTGTGAATGTGAGGCTCAGTGTGTGAGGGACCAGTCTCAGGGTCTAGCGATCCAGACCCAGCTGAAGTGTGTGTGAATGTGAGGATCAGTGTGTGAGGGACCAGTCTCAGGGTCTAGTGATCCAGACCCAGCTGAAGTGTGTGTGAATGTGAGGATCAGTGTGTGAGGGACCAGTCTCAGGGTCCAGTGATCCAGACCCAGCTGTAGTGTTTGTGAATGTGAGGATCAGTGTGTGAGGGACCAGTCTCAGTGTCTAGTGATCCAGACCCAGCTGAAGTGTGTGTGAATGTGAGGCTCAGTGTGTAGGGACCAGTCTCACGGTCTAGTGATCCAGACCGAACTGAAGTGTGTGTGAATGTGAGGATCATTGTGTGAGGGACCAGTCTCAGTGTCTAGTGATCCAGACCCAGCTGAAGTGTGTGTGAATGTGAGGATCAGTGTGTGAGGGACCAGTCTCAGCGTCCAGTGATCCAGACCCAGCTGAAGTGTTTGTGAATGTGAGGATCAGTCTGTGAGGGACCAGCCTCAGTTTCTAGTGATCCAGACCCAGCTGAAGTGTGTGTGAATGTGAGGCTCAGTGTGTAGGGACCAGTCTCACGGTCTAGTGATCCAGACCCAGCTGAAGTGTGTGTGAATGTGAGGATCAGTGAGTGAGGGACCAGTCTCAGGGTCTAGTGATCCAGACACAGCTGAAGTGTGTGTGAATGTGAGGATCAGTGTGTGAGGGACCAGTCTGAGGGTCCAGTGATCCAGACCCAGCTGAAGTGTGTGTGAATGTGAGGATCAGTGTGTGAGGGACCAGTCTCAGGGTCCAGTGATCCAGACCCAGCTGAAGTGTGTGTGAATGTGAGGATCAGTGTGTGAGGGACCAGCCTCAGGTTCTAGCGATCCAGACCCAGCTGAAGTGTGTGTGAATGTGAGATTCAGTGTGTGAGGGACCAGTCTCCGGGTCCAGTGATCCAGACCCAGCTGAAGTGTGTGTGAATGTGAGGATCAGTGTGTGAGGGACCAGCCTCAGGGTCTAGTGATCCAGACCCAGCTGAAGTGTGTGTGAATGTGAGGCTCAGTGTGTGAGGGACCAGTCTCAGGGTCCAGTGATCCAGACCCAGCTGAAGTGTGTGTGAATGTGAGGATCAGTGTGTGAGGGACCAGTCTCAGGGTCTAGTGGTCCAGACCCAGCTGAAGAGTGTGTGAATGTGAGGATCAGTGTGTAAGGGACCAGTCTCAGGGTCTAGTGATCCAGACCCAGCTGAAGTGTGTGTGAATGTGAGGCTCAGTGTGTGAGGGACCAGTCTCAGGGTCCAGTGATCCAGTCCCAGCTGAAGTGTGTGTGAATGTGATGATCAGTGTTTGAGGGACCAGTCTCAGTTTCTAATGATCCAGACCCAGCTGAAGTGTGTGTGAATGTGAGGCTCAGTGTGTGAGGGACCAGTCTCAGGTTCCAGTGATCCAGACCCAGCTGAAGTGTGTGTGAATGTGAGGATCAGTGTGTGAGGGACCAGTCTCAGAGTCTAGTGATCCAGACCCAGCTGAAGTGTGTGTGAATGTGAGGATCAGTGTGTGAGGGACCAGTCTCAGGGTCCAGTGATCCAGACCCAGCTGAAGTGTGTGTGAATGTGAGGCTCAGTGTGTGAGGGACCAGTCTCAGGGTCCCGTGATCCAGACCCAGCTGAAGAGTGTGTGAATGTGAGGCTCAGTGTGTGAGGGACCAGTCTCAGGGTCCAGTGATCCAGTCCCAGCTGAAGTGTGTGTGAATGTGATGATCAGTGTTTGAGGGACCAGTCTCAGTTTCTAATGATCCAGACCCAGCTGAAGTGTGTGTGAATGTGAGGCTCAGTGTGTGAGGGACCAGTCTCAGGTTCCAGTGATCCAGACCCAGCTGAAGTGTGTGTGAATGTGAGGATCAGTGTGTGAGGGACCAGTCTCAGAGTCTAGTGATCCAGACCCAGCTGAAGTGTGTGTGAATGTGAGGATCAGTGTGTGAGGGACCAGTCTCAGGGTCCAGTGATCCAGACCCAGCTGAAGTGTGTGTGAATGTGAGGCTCAGTGTGTGAGGGACCAGACTCAGGGTCCAGTGGTCCAGACCCAGCTGAAGAGTGTGTGAATGTGAGGCTCAGTGTGTGAGGGACCAGTCTCAGGGTCCAGTGATCCAGACCCAACTGAAGTGTGTGTGAATGTGAGGATCAGTGTTTGAGGGACCAGTCTCAGGGTACTGTGATCCAGACCCAGCTGAAGTGTGTGTGAATGTGTGGCTCAGTGTGTGAGGGACCAGTCTCAGGGTCCAGTGATCCAGACCCAGCTGAAGTGTGTGTGAATGTGAGGCTCAGTGTGTGAGGGACCAGTCTCAGGGTCCAGTGATCCAGACCCAGCTGAAGTGTGTGTGAATGTGAGGCTCAGTGTATGAGGGACCAGCCTCAGGGTCCAGTGATCCAGACCCAGCTGAAGTGTGTGTGAATGTGAGGCTCAGTGTGTGAGGGACCAGTCTCAGGGTCCAGTGATCCAGATCCAGCTGAAGTGTGTGTGAATGTGAGGCTCAGTGTGTGAGGGACCAGTCTCAGGGTCCAGTGATCCAGATCCAGCTGAAGTGTGTGTGAATGTGAGGCTCAGTGTGTGAGGGACCAGTCTCAGCGTCCAGTGATCCAGACCCAGCTGAAGTGTGTGTGAATGTGAGGCTCAGTGTGTGAGGGACCAGTCTCAGGATCCAGTGATCCAGACCCAGCTAAAGTGTGTGTGTTAGTGAGGCTCAGTGTGTGAGGGACCAGTCTCAGGGTCCAGTGATCCAGACCCAACTGAAGTGTGTGTGAATGTGAGGCTCAGTGTGTGAGGGACCAGTCCCAGGATCCAGTCATCCAGACCCAGCTGAAGTGTGTGTGAATGTGAGGCTCAGTGTGTGAGGGACCAGTCACAGGGTCCAGTGATCCAGACCCAGCTGAAGTGTGTGTGAATGTGAGGCTCAGTGTGTGAGGGACCAGTCTCAGGGTCCAGTGATCCAGTCCCAGCTGAAGTGTGTGTGAATGTGAGGCTCAGTGTGTGAGGGACCAGTCTCAGGGTCCAGTGATCCAGACCCAGCTGAAGTGTGTGTGAATGTGTGGATCAGTGTGTGAGGGACCAGTCTCAGGGTCCAGTGATCCAGACCCAGCTGAAGTGTGTGTGTGAATGTGAGGCTCAGTATGTGAGGGACCAACCTCATGGTCCAGTGATCAAGACCCAGCTGAAGTGTGTGTGAATGTGAGGCTCATTGTGTGAGGGACCAGTCTCAGGGCCCAGTGATCCAGACCCAGCTGAAGTGTGTGTGAATGTGAGGCTCAGCGTGTGAGGGACCAGTCTCAGGGTCCAGTGATCCAGACCCAGCTGAAGTGTGTGTGAATGTGATGATCAGTGTTTGAGGGACCAGTCTCAGTTTCTAGTGATCCAGACCCAGCTGAAGTGTGTGTGAATGTGAGGCTCAGTGTGTGAGGGACCAGTCTCAGGTTCCAGTGATCCAGACCCAGCTGAAGTGTGTGTGAATGTGAGGATCAGTGTGTGAGGGACCAGTCTCAGAGTCTAGTGACCCAGATCCAGCTGAAGTGTGTGTGAATGTGAGGATCAGTGTGTGAGGGACCAGTCTCAGGGTTCAGTCATCCAGACCCAGCTGAAGTGTGTGTGAATGTGAGGCTCAGTGTGTGAGGGACCAGTCTCAGGTTCTCGTGATCCAGACCCAGCTGAAGTGTGTGTGAATGTGAGGATCAGTGTGTAAGGGACCAGTCTCAGGGTCTAGTGATCCAGACCCAGCTGAAGTGTGTGTGAATGTGAGGCTCAGTGTGTGAGGGACCAGTCTCAGGGTCCAGTGATCCAGTCCAAGCTGAAGTGTGTGTGAATGTGAGGATCAGTGTGTGAGGGACCAGTCTCAGTGCCTAGTGATCCAGACCCAGCTGAAGTGTGTGTGAATGTGAGGCTCAGTGTGTGAGGGACCAGTCTCAGGGTCTAGCGATCCAGACCCAGCTGAAGTGTGTGTGAATGTGAGGATCAGTGTGTGAGGGACCAGTCTCAGGGTCTAGTGATCCAGACCCAGCTGAAGTGTGTGTGAATGTGAGGATCAGTGTGTGAGGGACCAGTCTCAGGGTCCAGTGATCCAGACCCAGCTGTAGTGTTTGTGAATGTGAGGATCAGTGTGTGAGGGACCAGTCTCAGCGTCCAGTGATCCAGACCCAGCTGAAGTGTTTGTGAATGTGAGGATCAGTCTGTGAGGGACCAGCCTCAGTTTCTAGTGATCCAGACCCAGCTGAAGTGTGTGCGAATGTGAGGCTCAGTGTGTAGGGACCAGTCTCACGGTCTAGTGATCCAGACCCAGCTGAAGTGTGTGTGAATGTGAGGATCAGTGAGTGAGGGACCAGTCTCAGTGTCTAGTGATCCAGACACAGCTGAAGTGTGTGTGAATGTGAGGATCAGTGTGTGAGGGACCAGTCTGAGGGTCCAGTGATCCAGACCCAGCTGAAGTGTGTGTGAATGTGAGGATCAGTGTGTGAGGGACCAGTCTCAGGGTCCAGTGATCCAGACCCAGCTGAAGTGTGTGTGAATGTGAGGATCAGTGTGTGAGGGACCAGCCTCAGGTTCTAGCGATCCAGACCCAGCTGAAGTGTGTGTGAATGTGAGATTCAGTGTGTGAGGGACCAGTCTCCGGGTCCAGTGATCCAGACCCAGCTGAAGTGTGTGTGAATGTGAGGATCAGTGTGTGAGGGACCAGCCTCAGGGTCTAGTGATCCAGACCCAGCTGAAGTGTGTGTGAATGTGAGGCTCAGTGTGTGAGGGACCAGTCTCAGGGTCCAGTGATCCAGACCCAGCTGAAGTGTGTGTGAATGTGAGGATCAGTGTGTGAGGGACCAGTCTCAGGGTCTAGTGATCCAGACCCAGCTGAAGTGTGTGTGAATGTGAGGATCAGTGTGTAAGGGACCAGTCTCAGGGTCTAGTGATCCAGACCCAGCTGAAGTGTGTGTGAATGTGAGGCTCAGTGTGTGAGGGACCAGTCTCAGGGTCCAGTGATCCAGTCCCAGCTGAAGTGTGTGTGAATGTGATGATCAGTGTTTGAGGGACCAGTCTCAGTTTCTAATGATCCAGACCCAGCTGAAGTGTGTGTGAATGTGAGGCTCAGTGTGTGAGGGACCAGTCTCAGGTTCCAGTGATCCAGACCCAGCTGAAGTGTGTGTGAATGTGAGAATCAGTGTGTGAGGGACCAGTCTCAGAGTCTAGTGATCCAGACCCAGCTGAAGTGTGTGTGAATGTGAGGATCAGTGTGTGAGGGACCAGTCTCAGGGTCCAGTGATCCAGACCCAGCTGAAGTGTGTGTGAATGTGAGGCTCAGTGTGTGAGGGACCAGTCTCAGGGTCCAGTGGTCCAGACCCAGCTGAAGTGTGTGTGAATGTGAGGCTCAGTGTGTGAGGGACCAGTCTCAGGGTCCCGTGATCCAGACCCAGCTGAAGAGTGTGTGAATGTGAGGCTCAGTGTGTGAGGGACCAGTCTCAGGGTCCAGTGATCCAGACCGAGCTGAAGTGTGTGTGAATGTGAGGATCAGTGTTTGAGGGACCAGTCTCAGGGTCCAGTGATCCAGATCCAGCTGAAGTGTGTGTGAATGTGAGGCTCAGTGTGTGAGGGACCAGTCTCAGCGTCCAGTGATCCAGACCCAGCTGAAGTGTGTGTGAATGTGAGGCTCAGTGTGTGAGGGACCAGTCTCAGGATCCAGTGATCCAGACCCAGCTGAAGTGTGTGTGAATGTGAGGCTCAGTGTGTGAGGGACCAGTCTCAGGGTCCAGTGATCCAGACCCAACTGAAGTGTGTGTGAATGTGAGGCTCAGTGTGTGAGGGACCAGTCCCAGGATCCAGTCATCCAGACCCAGCTGAAGTGTGTGTGAATGTGAGGCTCAGTGTGTGAGGGACCAGTCACAGGGTCCAGTGATCCAGACCCAGCTGAAGTGTGTGTGAATGTGAGGATCAGTTTGTGAGGGACCAGTCCCAGGGTCCAGTGATCCAGACCCAGCTGAAGTGTGTGTGAATGTGAGGCTCAGTGTGTGAGGGACCAGTCTCAGGTTCCAGTGATCCAGACCCAGCTGAAGTTTGTGTGAATGTGAGGATCAGTGTGTGAGGGACCAGTCTCAGTGACCAGTGATCCAGACCCAGCTGAAGTGTATGTGAATGTGAGGCTCAGTGTGTGAGGGACCAGTCTCAGTGTCTAGTGATCCAGACCCAGCTGAAGTGTGTGTGAATGAGAGGATCAATGTGTGAGGGACCAGTCTCAGGGTCTAGTGATCCAGACCCAGCTGAAGTGTGTGTGAATGTGAAGCTCATTGTGTGAGGGACCAGTCTCAGGGTCCAGTGATCCAGACCCAGCTGAAGTGTGTGTGAATGTGAGACTCAGTGTGTGAGGGACCAGTCTCAGGGTCCAGTGATCCAGACCCAGCTGAAGTGTGTGTGAATGTGAAGCTCAGTGTGTGAGGGACCAGCCTCAGCGTCCAGTGATCCAGACCCAGCTGAAGTGTGTGTGAATGTGAGGCTCAGTGTGTGAGGGACTACTCTCAAATCCAGTGATCCAGACCCAGCTGAAGTGTGTGTGAATGTGAGGCTCAGTGTGTGAGGGACCAGTCTCAGGGTCTAATGATCCAGACGCAGCTGAAGTGTTTGTGAATGTGAGGCTCAGTTTGTGAGGGACCAGTCTCAGGTTCCAGTGATCCAGACCCAGCTGAAGTGTGTGTGAATGTGATGCTCAGTGTGTGAGGGACCAGTCTCAGGGTCCAGTGATACAGACCCAGCTGAAGAGTGTGTGTGAATGTGAGGCTCAGTGTGTGAGGGACCAATCTCAGGGTCCAGTGATCCAGACCCAGCTGAAGTGTGTGTGAATGTGAGGCTCAGTGTGTGAGGGACCAGTCTGAGGGTCCAGTGATCCAGACCCAGCTGAAGTGTGTGTGAATGTGACGCTCAGTGTGTGACGGACCAGTCTCAGGGTCCAGTGATCCAGACCCAGCTGAAGTGTGTGTGAATGTAAGGCTCAGTGTGTGAGGGACCAGTCTCTGGGTCCAGTGATCCAGACCCAGCTGAAGTGTGTGTGAATGTGAGGCTCAGTGTGTGAGGGACCAGTCTCAGGGTCTAGTGATCCAGACCCAGCTGAAGTGTGTGTGAATGTGAGGCTCAGGGTGTGAGGGACCAGTCTCAGGGTCCAGTGATCCAGACCCAGCTGAAGTGTGTGTGAATGTGAGGCTCAGTGTGTGAGGGACCAGTCTCAGGGTCTCGTGATCCAGACCCAGCTGAAGTGTGTGTGAATGTGAGGCTCAGGGTGTGAGGGACCAGTCTCAGGGTCCAGTGATCCAGACCCAGCTGAAGTGTGTGTGAATGTGAGGCTCAGTGTGTGAGGGACCAGTCTCAGGGTCCAGTGATCCAGATCCAGCTGAAGTGTGTGTGAATGTGAGGCTCAGTGTGTGAGGGACCAGTCTCAGGATCCAGTGATCCAGATCCAGCTGAAGTGTGTGTGAATGTGAGGCTCAGTGTGTGAGTGACCAGTCTCAGGGTCTAGTGATCCAGACCCAGCTGAAGTGTGTGTGAATGTGAGGATCAGTGTGTAAGGGACCAGTCTCAGGGTCTAGTGATCCAGACCCAGCTGAAGTGTGTGTGAATGTGAGGCTCAGTGTGTGAGGGACCAGTCTCAGGGTCCAGTGATCCAGTCCCAGCTGAAGTGTGTGTGAATGTGTTGATCAGTGTTTGAGGGACCAGTCTCAGTTTCTAATGATCCAGACCCAGCTGAAGTGTGTGTGAATGTGAGGCTCAGTGTGTGAGGGACCAGTCTCAGGTTCCAGTGATCCAGACCCAGCTGAAGTGTGTGTGAATGTGAGGATCAGTGTGTGAGGGACCAGTCTCAGAGTCTAGTGATCCAGACCCAGCTGAAGTGTGTGTGAATGTGAGGATCAGTGTGTGAGGGACCAGTCTCAGGGTCCAGTGATCCAGACCCAGCTGAAGTGTGTGTGAATGTGAGGCTCAGTGTGTGAGGGACCAGTCTCAGGGTCCAGTGGTCCAGACCCAGCTGAAGTGTGTGTGAATGTGAGGCTCAGTGTGTGAGGGACCAGTCTCAGGGTCCCGTGATCCAGACCCAGCTGAAGAGTGTGTGAATGTGAGGCTCAGTGTGTGAGGGACCAGTCTCAGGGTCAGGTGATCCAGACCCAGCTGAAGTGTGTGTGAATGTGAGGATCAGTGTTTGAGGGACCAGTCTCAGGGTACTGTGATCCAGACCCAGCTGAAGTGTGTGTGAATGTGTGGCTCAGTGTGTGAGGGACCAGTCTCAGGGTCCAGTGATCCAGACCCAGCTGAAGTGTGTGTGAATGTGAGGCTCAGTGTGTGAGGGACCAGTCTCAGGGTCCAGTGATCCAGACCCAGCTGAAGTGTGTGTGAATGTGAGGCTCAGTGTATGAGGGACCAGTCTCAGGGTCCAGTGATCCAGACCCAGCTGAAGTGTGTGTGAATGTGAGGCTCAGTGTGTGAGGGACCAGTCTCAGGGTCCAGTGATCCAGATCCAGCTGAAGTGTGTGTGAATGTGAGGCTCAGTGTGTGAGGGACCAGTCTCAGGGTCCAGTGATCCAGATCCAGCTGAAGTGTGTGTGAATGTGAGGCTCAGTGTGTGAGGGACCAATCCCAGGATCCAGTCATCCAGACCCAGCTGAAGTGTGTGTGAATGTGAGGCTCAGTGTGTGAGGGACCAGTCACAGGGTCCAGTGATCCAGACCCAGCTGAAGTGTGTGTGAATGTGAGGATCAGTTTGTGAGGGACCAGTCCCAGGGTCCAGTGATCCAGACCCAGCTGAAGTGTGTGTGAATGTGAGGCTCAGTGTGTGAGGGACCAGTCTCAGGTTCCAGTGATCCAGACCCAGCTGAAGTTTGTGTGAATGTGAGGATCAGTGTGTGAGGGACCAGTCTCAGTGACCAGTGATCCAGACCCAGCTGAAGTGTATGTGAATGTGAGGCTCAGTGTGTGAGGGACCAGTCTCAGTGTCTTTGATCCAGACCCAGCTGAAGTGTGTGTGAATGTGAGGATCAATGTGTGAGGGACCAGTCTCAGGGTCTAGTGATCCAGACCCAGCTGAAGTGTGTGTGAATGTGAAGCTCATTGTGTGAGGGACCAGTCTCAGGGTCCAGTGATCCAGACCCAGCTGAAGTGTGTGTGAATGTGAGACTCAGTGTGTGAGGGACCAGTCTCAGGGTCCAGTGATCCAGACCCAGCTGAAGTGTGTGTGAATGTGAAGCTCAGTGTGTGAGGGACCAGCCTCAGCGTCCAGTGATCCAGACCCAGCTGAAGTGTGTGTGAATGTGAGGCTCAGTGTGTGAGGGACTACTCTCAAATCCAGTGATCCAGACCCAGCTGAAGTGTGTGTGAATGTGAGGCTCAGTGTGTGAGAGACCAGTCTCAGGGTCTAGTGATCCAGACCCAGCTGAAGTGTTTGTGAATGTGAGGCTCAGTTTGTGAGGGACCAGTCTCAGGTTCCAGTGATCCAGACCCAGCTGAAGTGTGTGTGAATGTGATGCTCAGTGTGTGAGGGACCAGTCTCAGGGTCCAGTGATACAGACCCAGCTGAAGAGTGTTTGTGAATGTGAGGCTCAGTGTGTGAGGGACCAATCTCAGGGTCCAGTGATCCAGACCCAGCTGAAGTGTGTGTGAATGTGAGGCTCAGTGTGTGAGGGACCAGTCTGAGGGTCCAGTGATCCAGACCCAGCTGAAGTGTGTGTGAATGTGACGCTCAGTGTGTGACGGACCAGTCTCAGGGTCCAGTGATCCAGACCCAGCTGAAGTGTGTGTGAATGTAAGGCTCAGTGTGTGAGGGACCAGTCTCTGGGTCCAGTGATCCAGACCCAGCTGAAGTGTGTGTGAATGTGAGGCTCAGTGTGTGAGGGACCAGTCTCAGGGTCTAGTGATCCAGACCCAGCTGAAGTGTGTGTGAATGTGAGGCTCAGGGTGTGAGGGACCAGTCTCAGGGTCCAGTGATCCAGACCCAGCTGAAGTGTGTGTGAATGTGAGGCTCAGTGTGTGAGGGACCAGTCTCAGGGTCTCGTGATCCAGACCCAGCTGAAGTGTGTGTGAATGTGAGGCTCAGGGTGTGAGGGACCAGTCTCAGGGTCCAGTGATCCAGACCCAGCTGAAGTGTGTGTGAATGTGAGGCTCAGTGTGTGAGGGACCAGTCTCAGGGTCCAGTGATCCAGATCCAGCTGAAGTGTGTGTGAATGTGAGGCTCAGTGTGTGAGGGACCAGTCTCAGGATCCAGTGATCCAGATCCAGCTGAAGTGTGTGTGAATGTGAGGCTCAGTGTGTGAGTGACCAGTCTCAGGGTCTAGTGATCCAGACCCAGCTGAAGTTTGTGTGAATGTGAGGCTCAGTGTGCGAGGGACCAGTCTCAGGGTCCAGTGATCCAGACCCAGCTGAAGTGTGTGTGAATGTGAGGCTCAGTGTGTGAGGGACCAGTGTCAGGGTCCAGTGATCCAGACCCAGCTGAAGTGTGTCTGAATGTGAGGCTCAGGGTGTGAGGGACCAGTCTCAGTGTCCAGTGATCCAGACCCAGCTGAAGTGTGTGTGAATGTGAGGCTCAGTGTGTGAGGAACCAGTCTCAGGGTCCAGTGATCCAGACCCAGCTGAAGTGTGTGTGAATGTGAGGCTCAGTGTGTGAGGGACCAGTCTCAGGATCCAGTGATCCAGACCCAGCTGAAGTGTGTGTGAATGTGAGGCTCAGTGTGTGAGGGACCAGTCTCAGGGTCCAGTGATCCAGTCCCAGCTGAAGTGTGTGTGAATGTGAGGCTCAGTGTGTGAGGGACCAGTCTCAGGGTCCAGTGATCCAGACCCAGCTGAAGTGTGTGTGAATGTGAGGATCAGTGTGTGAGGGACCAGTCTCAGGGTCCAGTGATCCAGACCCAGCTGAAGTGTGTGTGTGAATTTGAGGCTCAGTATATGAGGGACCAACCTCATGGTCCAGTGATCAAGACCCAGCTGAAGTGTGTGTGAATGTGAGGCTCATTGTGTGAGGGACCAGTCTCAGGGCCCAGTGATCCAGACCCAGCTGAAGTGTGTGTGAATGTGAGGCTCAGCGTGTGAGGGACCAGTCTCAGGGTCCAGTGATCCAGACCCAGCTGAAGTGTGTGTGAATGTGATGATCAGTGTTTGAGGGACCAGTCTCAGTTTCTAGTGATCCAGACCCAGCTGAAGTGTGTGTGAATGTGAGGCTCAGTGTGTGAGGGACCAGTCTCAGGTTCCAGTGATCCAGACCCAGCTGAAGTGTGTGTGAATGTGAGGATCAGTGTGTGAGGGACCAGTCTCAGAGTCTAGTGACCCAGACCCAGCTGAAGTGTGTGTGAATGTGAGGATCAGTGTGTGAGGGACCAGTCTCAGGGTCCAGTGATCCAGACCCAGCTGAAGTGTGTGTGAATGTGAGGCTCAGTGTGTGAGGGACCAGTCTCAGGTTCTCGTGATCCAGACCCAGCTGAAGTGTGTGTGAATGTGAGGCTCAGTGTGTGAGGGACCAGTCTCAGGTTCTGGTGATCCAGACCCAGCTGAAGTGTGTGTGAATGTGAGGCTCAGGGTGTGAGGGACCAGTCTCAGGGTCCAGTGATCCAAACCCAGCTGAAGTGTGTGTGAATGTGAGGCTCAGTGTGTGAGGGACCAGTCTCAGGGTCCAGTGATCCAGATCCAGCTGAAGTGTGTGTGAATGTGAGGCTCAGTGTGTGAGGGACCAGTCTCAGGATCCAGTGATCCAGATCCAGCTGAAGTGTGTGTGAATGTGAGGCTCAGTGTGTGAGGGACCAGTCTCAGGGTCCAGTGATCCAGACCCAGCTGAAGTGTGTATGAATGTGAGGCTCAGTGTGTGAGGGACCAGTCTCAGGTTCCAGTGATCCAGACCCAGCTGAAGTGTGTGTGACTGTGAGGCTCAGTGTGTGAGGGACCAGTCTCAGGGTCCAGTGATCCAGATCCAGCTGAAGTGTGTGTGAATGTGAGGCTCAGTGTGTGAGGGACCAGCCTCAGGGTCCAGTGATCCAGACCCAGCTGAAGTGTGTGTGAATGTGAGGCTCACTGTGTGAGGGACCAATCTCAGGATCCAGTGATCCAGACCCAGCTGAAGTGTGTGTGAATGTGAGGCTCAGTGTGTGAGGGACCAGTCTCAGGGTCCAGTGATCCAGACCCAGCTGAAGTGTGTGTGAATGTGAGACTCAGTGTGTGAGGGACCAGTCTCAGGGTCTAGTGATCCAGACCCAGCTGAAGTGTGTGTGAATGTGAGGCTCAGTGTGCGAGGGACCAGTCTCAGGGTCCAGTGATCCAGACCCAGCTGAAGTGTGTGTGAATGTGAGGCTGAGTGTGTGAGGGACCAGTGTCAGGGTCCAGTGATCCAGACCCAGCAGAAGTGTGTCTGAATGTGAGGCTCAGGGTGTGAGGGACTAGTCTCAGGGTCCAGTGATCCAGACCCAGCTGAAGTGTGTGTGAATGTGAGGCTCAGTGTGTGAGGAACCAGTGTCAGGGTCCAGTGATCCAGACCCAGCTGAAGTGTGTGTGAATGTGAGGCTCAGTGTGTGAGGGACCAGTCTCAGGATCCAGTGATCCAGACCCAGCTGAAGTGTGTGTGAATGTGAGGCTCAGTGTGTGAGGGACCAGTCTCAGGGTCCAGTGATCCAGTCCCAGCTGAAGTGTGTGTGAATGTGAGGCTCAGTGTGTGAGGGACCAGTCTCAGGGTCCAGTGATCCAGACCCAGCTGAAGTGTGTGTGAATGTGAGGATCAGTGTGTGAGGGACCAGTCTCAGGGTCCAGTGATCCAGACCCAGCTGAAGTGTGTGTGTGAATGTGAGGCTCAGTATGTGAGGGACCAACCTCAGGGTCCAGTGATCAAGACCCAGCTGAAGTGTGTGTGAATGTGATGCTCAGTGTGTGAGGGACCAGTCTCAGGGCCCAGTGATCCAGACCCAGCTGAAGTGTGTGTGAATGTGAGGCTCAGCGTGTGAGGGACCAGTCTCAGGGTCCAGTGATCCAGACCCAGCTGAAGTGTGTGTGAATGTGATGATCAGTGTTTGAGGGACCAGTCTCAGTTTCTAGTGATCCAGACCCAGCTGAAGTGTGTGTGAATGTGAGGCTCAGTGTGTGAGGGACCAGTCTCTGGTTCCAGTGATCCAGACCCAGCTGAAGTGTGTGTGAATGTGAGGATCAGTGTGTGTGGGACCAGTCTCAGAGTCTAGTGATCCAGACCCAGCTGAAGTGTGTGTGAATGTGAGGATCAGTGTGTGAGGGACCAGTCTCAGGGTCCAGTGATCCAGACCCAGCTGAAGTGTGTGTGAATGTGAGGCTCAGTGTGTGAGGGACCAGTCTCAGGGTCCAGTGATCCAGACCCAGCTGAAGTGTGTGTGAATGTGAGGCTCAGTGTATGAGGGACCAGTCTCAGGGTCCAGTGATCCAGACCCAGCTGAAGTGTGTGTGTGAATGTGAGGCTCAGTATGTGAGGGACCAACCTCATGGTCCAGTGATCAAGACCCAGCTGAAGTGTGTGTGAATGTGAGGCTCATTGTGTGAGGGACCAGTCTCAGGGCCCAGTGATCCAGACCCAGCTGAAGTGTGTGTGAATGTGAGGCTCAGCGTGTGAGGGACCAGTCTCAGGGTCCAGTGATCCAGACCCAGCTGAAGTGTGTGTGAATGTGATGATCAGTGTTTGAGGGACCAGTCTCAGTTTCTAGTGATCCAGACCCAGCTGAAGTGTGTGTGAATGTGAGGCTCAGTGTGTGAGGGACCAGTCTCAGGTTCCAGTGATCCAGACCCAGCTGAAGTGTGTGTGAAGGTGAGGATCAGTGTGTGAGGGACCAGTCTCCGAGTCTAGTGACCCAGACCCAGCTGAAGTGTGTGTGAATGTGAGGATCAGTGTGTGAGGGAACAGTCTCAGGGTCCAGTGATCCAGACCCAGCTGAAGTGTGTGTGAATGTGAGGCTCAGTGTGTGAGGGACCAGTCTCAGGGTCCCGTGATCCAGACCCAGCTGAAGTGTGTGTGAATGTGAGGCTCAGTGTGTGAGGGACCAGTCTCAGGTTCTCGTGATCCAGACCCAGCTGAAGTGTGTGTGAATGTGAGGCTCAGGGTGTGAGGGACCAGTCTCAGGGTCCAGTGATCCAAACCCAGCTGAAGTGTGTGTGAATGTGAGGTTCAGTGTGTGAGGGACCAGTCTCAGGGTCCAGTGATCCAGATCCAGCTGAAGTGTGTGTGAATGTGAGGCTCAGTGTGTGAGGGACCAGTCTCAGGATCCAGTGATCCAGATCCAGCTGAAGTGTGTGTGAATGTGAGGCTCAGTGTGTGAGGGACCAGTCTCAGGGTCCAGTGATCCAGACCCAGCTGAAGTGTGTGTGAATGTGAGGCTCAGTGTGTGAGGGACCAGTCTCAGGTTCCAGTGATCCAGACCCAGCTGAAGTGTGTGTGACTGTGAGGCTCAGTGTGTGAGGGACCAGTCTCAGGGTCCAGTGATCCAGATCCAGCTGAAGTGTGTGTGAATGTGAGGCTCAGTGTGTGAGGGACCAGCCTCAGGGTCCAGTGATCCAGACCCAGCTGAAGTGTGTGTGAATGTGATGCTCACTGTGTGAGGGACCAGTCTCAGGATCCAGTGATCCAGACCCAGCTGAAGTGTGTGTGAATGTGAGGCTCAGTGTGTGAGGGACCAGTCTCAGGGTCCAGTGATCCAGACCCAGCTGAAGTGTGTGTGAATGTGAGGCTCAGTGTGTGAGGGACCAGTCTCAGGGTCTAGTGATCCAGACCCAGCTGAAGTGTGTGTGAATGTGAGGCTCAGTGTGCGAGGGACCAGTCTCAGGGTCCAGTGATCCAGACCCAGCTGAAGTGTGTGTGAATGTGAGGCTCAGTGTGTGAGGGACCAGTGTCAGGGTCCAGTGATCCAGACCCAGCTGAAGTGTGTCTGAATGTGAGGCTCAGGGTGTGAGGGACCAGTCTCAGGGTCCAGTGATCCAGACCCAGCTGAAGTGTGTGTGAATGTGAGGCTCAGTGTGTGAGGAACCAGTGTCAGGGTCTCGTGATCCAGACCCAGCTGAAGTGTGTGTGAATGTGAGGCTCAGGGTGTGAGGGACCAGTCTCAGGGTCCAGTGAACCAGACCCAGCTGAAGTGTGTGTGAATGTGAGGCTCAGTGTGTGAGGGACCAGTCTCAGGGTCCAGTGATCCAGATCCAGCTGAAGTGTTTGTGAATGTGAGGCTCAGTGTGTGAGGGACCAGTCTCAGGATCCAGTGATCCAGATCCAGCTGAAGTGTGTGTGAATGTGAGGCTCAGTGTGTGAGTGACCAGTCTCAGGGTCTAGTGATCCAGACCCAGCTGAAGTGTGTGTGAATGTGAGGCTCAGTGTGCGAGGGACCAGTCTCAGGGTCCAGTGATCCAGACCCAGCTGAAGTGTGTGTGAATGTGAGGCTCAGTGTGTGAGGGACCAGTGTCAGGGTCCAGTGATCCAGACCCAGCTGAAGTGTGTCTGAATGTGAGGCTCAGGGTGTGAGGGACCAGTCTCAGTGTCCAGTGATCCAGACCCAGCTGAAGTGTGTGTGAATGTGAGGCTCAGTGTGTGAGGAACCAGTCTCAGGGTCCAGTGATCCAGACCCAGCTGAAGTGTGTGTGAATGTGAGGCTCAGTGTGTGAGGGACCAGTCTCAGGATCCAGTGATCCAGACCCAGCTGAAGTGTGTGTGAATGTGAGGCTCAGTGTGTGAGGGACCAGTCTCAGGGTCCAGTGATCCAGTCCCAGCTGAAGTGTGTGTGAATGTGAGGCTCAGTGTGTGAGGGACCAGTCTCAGGGTCCAGTGATCCAGACCCAGCTGAAGTGTGTGTGAATGTGAGGATCAGTGTGTGAGGGACCAGTCTCAGGGTCCAGTGATCCAGACCCAGCTGAAGTGTGTGTGTGAATGTGAGGCTCAGTATGTGAGGGACCAACCTCATGGTCCAGTGATCAAGACCCAGCTGAAGTGTGTGTGAATGTGAGGCTCATTGTGTGAGGGACCAGTCTACGGCCCAGTGATCCAGACCCAGCTGAAGTGTGTGTGAATGTGAGGCTCAGCGTGTGAGGGACCAGTCTCAGGGTCCAGTGATCCAGACCCAGCTGAAGTGTGTGTGAATGTGATGATCAGTGTTTGAGGGACCAGTCTCAGTTTCTAGTGATCCAGACCCAGCTGAAGTGTGTGTGAATGTGAGGCTCAGTGTGTGAGGGACCAGTCTCAGGTTCCAGTGATCCAGACCCAGCTGAAGTGTGTGTGAATGTGATTATCAGTGTGTGAGGGACCAGTCTCAGAGTCTAGTGACCCAGACCCAGCTGAAGTGTGTGTGAATGTGAGGATCAGTGTGTGAGGGACCAGTCTCAGGGTCCAGTGATCCAGACCCAGCTGAAGTGTGTGTGAATGTGAGGCTCAGTGTGTGAGGGACCAGTCTCAGGTTCTCGTGATCCAGACCCAGCTGAAGTGTGTGTGAATGTGAGGCTCAGTGTGTGAGGGACCAGTCTCAGGTTCTCGTGATCCAGACCCAGCTGAAGTGTGTGTGAATGTGAGGCTCAGGGTGTGAGGGACCAGTCTCAGGGTCCAGTGATCCAAACCCAGCTGAAGTGTGTGTGAATGTGAGGCTCAGTGTGTGAGGGACCAGTCTCAGGATCCAGTGATCCAGATCCAGCTGAAGTGTGTGTGAATGTGAGGCTCAGGGTGTGAGGGACCAGTCTCAGGGTCCAGTGATCCAGATCCAGCTGAAGTGTGTGTGAATGTGAGGCTCAGTGTGTGAGGGACCAGTCTCAGGATCCAGTGATCCAGATCCAGCTGAAGTGTGTGTGAATGTGAGGCTCAGTGTGTGAGGGACCAGTCTCAGGGTCCAGTGATCCAGACCCAGCTGAAGTGTGTATGAATGTGAGGCTCAGTGTGTGAGGGACCAGTCTCAGGTTCCAGTGATCCAGACCCAGCTGAAGTGTGTGTGACTGTGAGGCTCAGTGTGTGAGGGACCAGTCTCAGGGTCCAGTGATCCAGATCCAGCTGAAGTGTGTGAGAATGTGAGGCTCAGTGTGTGAGGGACCAGCCTCAGGGTCCAGTGATCCAGACCCAGCTGAAGTGTGTGTGAATGTGAGGCTCACTGTGTGAGGGACCAGTCTCAGGATCCAGTGATCCAGACCCAGCTGAAGTGTGTGTGAATGTGTGGCTCAGTGTGTGAGGGACCAGTCTCAGGGTCCAGTGATCCAGACCCAGCTGAAGTGTGTGTGAATGTGAGGCTCAGTGTGTGAGGGACCAGTCTCAGGGTCTAGTGATCCAGACCCAGCTGAAGTGTGTGTGAATGTGAGGCTCAGTGTGCGAGGGACCAGTCTCAGGGTCCAGTGATCCAGACCCAGCTGAAGTGTGTGTGAATGTGAGGCTGAGTGTGTGAGGGACCAGTGTCAGGGTCCAGTGATCCAGACCCAGCTGAAGTGTGTCTGAATGTGAGGCTCAGGGTGTGAGGGACCAGTCTCAGGGTCCAGTGATCCAGACCCAGCTGAAGTGTGTGTGAATGTGAGGCTCAGTGTGTGAGGAACCAGTGTCAGGGTCCAGTGATCCAGACCCAGCTGAAGTGTGTGTGAATGTGAGGCTCAGTGTATGAGGGACCAGTCTCAGGATCCAGTGATCCAGACGCAGCTGAAGTGTGTGTGAATGTGAGGCTCAGTGTGTGAGGGACCAGTCTCAGGGTCCAGTGATCCAGTCCCAGCTGAAGTGTGTGTGAATGTGAGGCTCAGTGTGTGAGGGACCAGTCTCAGGGTCCAGTGATCCAGACCCAGCTGAAGTGTGTGTGAATGTGAGGATCAGTGTGTGAGGGACCAGTCTCAAGGTCCAGTGATCCAGACCCAGCTGAAGTGTGTGTGTGAATGTGAGGCTCAGTATGTGAGGGACCAACCTCAGGGTCCAGTGATCAAGACCCAGCTGAAGTGTGTGTGAATGTGATGCTCAGTGTGTGAGGGACCAGTCTCAGGGCCCAGTGATCCAGACCCAGCTGAAGTGTGTGTGAATGTGAGGCTCAGCGTGTGAGGGACCAGTCTCAGGGTCCAGTGATCCAGACCCAGCTGAAGTGTGTGTGAATGTGATGATCAGTGTTTGAGGGACCAATCTCAGTTTCTAGTGATCCAGACCCAGCTGAAGTGTGTGTGAATGTAAGGCTCAGTGTGTGAGGGACCAGTCTCTGGTTCCAGTGATCCAGACCCAGCTGAAGTGTGTGTGAATGTGAGGATCAGTGTGTGTGGGACCAGTCTCAGAGTCTAGTGATCCAGACCCAGCTGAAGTGTGTGTGAATGTGAGGATCAGTGTGTGAGGGACCAGTCTCAGGGTCCAGTCATCCAGACCCAGCTGAAGTGTGTGTGAATGTGAGGCTCAGTGTGTGAGGGACCAGTCTCAGGGTCCAGTGATCCAGACCCAGCTGAAGTGTGTGTGAATGTGAGGCTCAGTGTATGAGGGACCAGTTTCAGGGTCCAGTGATCCAGACCCAGCTGAAGTGTGTGTGTGAATGTGAGGCTCAGTATGTGAGGGACCAACCTCATGGTCCAGTGATCAAGACCCAGCTGAAGTGTGTGTGAATGTGAGGCTCATTGTGTGAGGGACCAGTCTCATGGTCCAGTGATCAAGACCCAGCTGAAGTGTGTGTGAATGTGAGGCTCACTGTGTGAGGGACCAGTCTCAGGGCCCAGTGATCCAGACCCAGCTGAAGTGTGTGTGAATGTGAGGCTCAGTGTGTGAGGGACCAGTCTCAGGATCCAGTG
Organism: Pristiophorus japonicus; assembly: GCF_044704955.1. NCBI lineage: Eukaryota > Metazoa > Chordata > Chondrichthyes > Pristiophoridae > Pristiophorus > Pristiophorus japonicus. The sequence continues at coordinate 811,273 of NW_027252274.1, forward strand.
ATCCAGACCCAGCTGAAGTGTGTGTGAATGTGAGGCTCAGTGTGTGAGGGACCAGTCTCAGGGTCCAGTGATCCAGTCCCAGCTGAAGTGTGTGTGAATGTGAGGCTCAGTGTGTGAGGGACCAGTCTCAGGGTCCAGTGATCCAGACCCAGCTGAAGTGTGTGTGAATGTGAGGATCAGTGTGTGAGGGACCAGTCTCAGGGTCCAGTGATCCAGACCCAGCTGAAGTGTGTGTGTGAATGTGAGGCTCAGTATGTGAGGGACCAACCTCAGGGTCCAGTGATCAAGACCCAGCTGAAGTGTGTGTGAATGTGATGCTCAGTGTGTGAGGGACCAGTCTCAGGGCCCAGTGATCCAGACCCAGCTGAAGTGTGTGTGAATGTGAGGCTCAGCGTGTGAGGGACCAGTCTCAGGGTCCAGTGATCCAGACCCAGCTGAAGTGTGTGTGAATGTGATGATCAGTGTTTGAGGGACCAGTCTCAGTTTCTAGTGATCCAGACCCAGCTGAAGTGTGTGTGAATGTGAGGCTCAGTGTGTGAGGGACCAGTCTCTGGTTCCAGTGATCCAGACCCAGCTGAAGTGTGTGTGAATGTGAGGATCAGTGTGTGTGGGACCAGTCTCAGGGTCCAGTGATCCAGACCCAGCTGAAGTGTGTGTGTGAATGTGAGGCTCAGTATGTGAGGGACCAACCTCATGGTCCAGTGATCAAGACCCAGCTGAAGTGTGTGTGAATGTGAGGCTCATTGTGTGAGGGACCAGTCTCAGGGCCCAGTGATCCAGACCCAGCTGAAGTGTGTGTGAATGTGAGGCTCAGCGTGTGAGGGACCAGTCTCAGGGTCCAGTGATCCAGACCCAGCTGAAGTGTGTGTGAATGTGATGATCAGTGTTTGAGGGACCAGTCTCAGTTTCTAGTGATCCAGACCCAGCTGAAGTGTGTGTGAATGTGAGGCTCAGTGTGTGAGGGACCAGTCTCAGGTTCCAGTGATCCAGACCCAGCTGAAGTGTGTGTGAATGTGAGGATCAGTGTGTGAGGGACCAGTCTCCGAGTCTAGTGACCCAGACCCAGCTGAAGTGTGTGTGAATGTGAGGATCAGTGTGTGAGGGACCAGTCTCAGGGTCCCGTGATCCAGACCCAGCTGAAGTGTGTGTGAATGTGAGGCTCAGTGTGTGAGGGACCAGTCTCAGGGTCCCGTGATCCAGACCCAGCTGAAGTGTGTGTGAATGTGAGGCTCAGTGTGTGAGGGACCAGTCTCAGGTTCTCGTGATCCAGACCAGCTGAAGTATGTGTGAATGTGAGGCTCAGGGTGTGAGGGACCAGTCTCAGGGTCCAGTGATCCAAACCCAGCTGAAGTGTGTGTGAATGTGAGGCTCAGTGTGTGAGGGACCAGTCTCAGGGTCCAGTGATCCAGATCCAGCTGAAGTGTGTGTGAATGTGAGGCTCAGTGTGTGAGGGACCAGTCTCAGGATCCAGTGATCCAGATCCAGCTGAAGTGTGTGTGAATGTGAGGCTCAGTGTGTGAGGGACCAGTCTCAGGGTCCAGTGATCCAGACCCAGCTGAAGTGTGTGTGAATGTGAGGCTCAGTGTGTGAGGGACCAGTCTCAGGTTCCAGTGATCCAGACCCAGCTGAAGTGTGTGTGACTGTGAGGCTCAGTGTGTGAGGGACCAGTCTCAGGGTCCAGTGATCCAGATCCAGCTGAAGTGTGTGTGAATGTGAGGCTCAGTGTGTGAGGGACCAGCCTCAGGGTCCAGTGATCCAGACCCAGCTGAAGTGTGTGTGAATGTGAGGCTCACTGTGTGAGGGACCAGTCTCAGGATCCAGTGATCCAGACCCAGCTGAAGTGTGTGTGAATGTGAGGCTCAGTGTGTGAGGGACCAGTCTCAGGGTCCAGTGATCCAGACCCAGCTGAAGTGTGTGTGAATGTGAGGCTCAGTGTGTGAGGGACCAGTCTCAGGGTCTAGTGATCCAGACCCAGCTGAAGTGTGTGTGAATGTGAGGCTCAGTGTGCGAGGGACCAGTCTCAGTGTCCAGTGATCCAGACCCAGCTGAAGTGTGTGTGAATGTGAGGCTCAGTGTGTGAGGGACCAGTGTCAGGGTCCAGTGATCCAGACCCAGCTGAAGTGTGTCTGAATGTGAGGCTCAGGGTGTGAGGGACCAGTCTCAGGGTCCAGTGATCCAGACCCAGCTGAAGTGTGTGTGAATGTGAGGCTCAGTGTGTGAGGAACCAGTGTCAGGGTCTCGTGATCCAGACCCAGCTGAAGTGTGTGTGAATGTGAGGCTCAGGGTGTGAGGGACCAGTCTCAGGGTCCAGTGAACCAGACCCAGCTGAAGTGTGTGTGAATGTGAGGCTCAGTGTGTGAGGGACCAGTCTCAGGGTCCAGTGATCCAGATCCAGCTGAAGTGTGTGTGAATGTGAGGCTCAGTGTGTGAGGGACCAGTCTCAGGATCCAGTGATCCAGATCCAGCTGAAGTGTGTGTGAATGTGAGGCTCAGTGTGTGAGTGACCAGTCTCAGGGTCTAGTGATCCAGACCCAGCTGAAGTGTGTGTGAATGTGAGGCTCAGTGTGCGAGGGACCAGTCTCAGGGTCCAGTGATCCAGACCCAGCTGAAGTGTGTGTGAATGTGAGGCTCAGTGTGTGAGGGACCAGTGTCAGGGTCCAGTGATCCAGACCCAGCTGAAGTGTGTCTGAATGTGAGGCTCAGGGTGTGAGGGACCAGTCTCAGTGTCCAGTGATCCAGACCCAGCTGAAGTGTGTGTGAATGTGAGGCTCAGTGTGTGAGGAACCAGTCTCAGGGTCCAGTGATCCAGACCCAGCTGAAGTGTGTGTGAATGTGAGGCTCAGTGTGTGAGGGACCAGTCTCAGGATCCAGTGATCCAGACCCAGCTGAAGTGTGTGTGAATGTGAGGCTCAGTGTGTGAGGGACCAGTCTCAGGGTCCAGTGATCCAGTCCCAGCTGAAGTGTGTGTGAATGTGAGGCTCAGTGTGTGAGGGACCAGTCTCAGGGTCCAGTGATCCAGACCCAGCTGAAGTGTGTGTGAATGTGAGGATCAGTGTGTGAGGGACCAGTCTCAGGGTCCAGTGATCCAGACCCAGCTGAAGTGTGTGTGTGAATGTGAGGCTCAGTATGTGAGGGACCAACCTCATGGTCCAGTGATCAAGACCCAGCTGAAGTGTGTGTGAATGTGAGGCTCATTGTGTGAGGGACCAGTCTCAGGGCCCAGTGATCCAGACCCAGCTGATGTGTGTGTGAATGTGAGGCTCAGCGTGTGAGGGACCAGTCTCAGGGTCCAGTGATCCAGACCCAGCTGAAGTGTGTGTGAATGTGATGATCAGTGTTTGAGGGACCAGTCTCAGTTTCTAGTGATCCAGACCCAGCTGAAGTGTGTGTGAATGTGAGGCTCAGTGTGTGAGGGACCAGTCTCAGGTTCCAGTGATCCAGACCCAGCTGAAGTGTGTGTGAATGTGATTATCAGTGTGTGAGGGACCAGTCTCAGAGTCTAGTGACCCAGACCCAGCTGAAGTGTGTGTGAATGTGAGGATCAGTGTGTGAGGGACCAGTCTCAGGGTCCAGTGATCCAGACCCAGCTGAAGTGTGTGTGAATGTGAGGCTCAGTGTGTGAGGGACCAGTCTCAGGTTCTCGTGATCCAGACCCAGCTGAAGTGTGTGTGAATGTGAGGCTCAGTGTGTGAGGGACCAGTCTCAGGTTCTCGTGATCCAGACCCAGCTGAAGTGTGTGTGAATGTGAGGCTCAGGGTGTGAGGGACCAGTCTCAGGGTCCAGTGATCCAAACCCAGCTGAAGTGTGTGTGAATGTGAGGCTCAGTGTGTGAGGGACCAGTCTCAGGATCCAGTGATCCAGATCCAGCTGAAGTGTGTGTGAATGTGAGGCTCAGGGTGTGAGGGACCAGTCTCAGGGTCCAGTGATCCAGATCCAGCTGAAGTGTGTGTGAATGTGAGGCTCAGTGTGTGAGGGACCAGTCTCAGGATCCAGTGATCCAGATCCAGCTGAAGTGTGTGTGAATGTGAGGCTCAGTGTGTGAGGGACCAGTCTCAGGGTCCAGTGATCCAGACCCAGCTGAAGTGTGTATGAATGTGAGGCTCAGTGTGTGAGGGACCAGTCTCAGGTTCCAGTGATCCAGACCCAGCTGAAGTGTGTGTGACTGTGAGGCTCAGTGTGTGAGGGACCAGTCTCAGGGTCCAGTGATCCAGATCCAGCTGAAGTGTGTGTGAATGTGAGGCTCAGTGTGTGAGGGACCAGCCTCAGGGTCCAGTGATCCAGACCCAGCTGAAGTGTGTGTGAATGTGAGGCTCACTGTGTGAGGGACCAGTCTCAGGATCCAGTGATCCAGACCCAGCTGAAGTGTGTGTGAATGTGAGGCTCAGTGTGTGAGGGACCAGTCTCAGGGTCCAGTGATCCAGACCCAGCTGAAGTGTGTGTGAATGTGAGGCTCAGTGTGTGAGGGACCAGTCTCAGGGTCTAGTGATCCAGACCCAGCTGAAGTGTGTGTGAATGTGAGGCTCAGTGTGCGAGGGACCAGTCTCAGGGTCCAGTGATCCAGACCCAGCTGAAGTGTGTGTGAATGTGAGGCTGAGTGTGTGAGGGACCAGTGTCAGGGTCCAGTGATCCAGACCCAGCTGAAGTGTGTCTGAATGTGAGGCTCAGGGTGTGAGGGACCAGTCTCAGGGTCCAGTGATCCAGACCCAGCTGAAGTGTGTGTGAATGTGAGGCTCAGTGTGTGAGGAACCAGTGTCAGGGTCCAGTGATCCAGACCCAGCTGAAGTGTGTGTGAATGTGAGGCTCAGTGTGTGAGGGACCAGTCTCAGGATCCAGTGATCCAGACGCAGCTGAAGTGTGTGTGAATGTGAGGCTCAGTGTGTGAGGGACCAGTCTCAGGGTCCAGTGATCCAGTCCCAGCTGAAGTGTGTGTGAATGTGAGGCTCAGTGTGTGAGGGACCAGTCTCAGGGTCCAGTGATCCAGACCCAGCTGAAGTGTGTGTGAATGTGAGGATCAGTGTGTGAGGGACCAGTCTCAAGGTCCAGTGATCCAGACCCAGCTGAAGTGTGTGTGTGAATGTGAGGCTCAGTATGTGAGGGACCAACCTCAGGGTCCAGTGATCAAGACCCAGCTGAAGTGTGTGTGAATGTGATGCTCAGTGTGTGAGGGACCAGTCTCAGGGCCCAGTGATCCAGACCCAGCTGAAGTGTGTGTGAATGTGAGGCTCAGCGTGTGAGGGACCAGTCTCAGGGTCCAGTGATCCAGACCCAGCTGAAGTGTGTGTGAATGTGATGATCAGTGTTTGAGGGACCAGTCTCAGTTTCTAGTGATCCAGACCCAGCAGAAGTGTGTGTGAATGTGAGGCTCAGTGTGTGAGGGACCAGTCTCTGGTTCCAGTGATCCAGACCCAGCTGAAGTGTGTGTGAATGTGAGGATCAGTGTGTGTGGGACCAGTCTCAGAGTCTAGTGATCCAGACCCAGCTGAAGTGTGTGTGAATGTGAGGATCAGTGTGTGAGGGACCAGTCTCAGGGTCCAGTCATCCAGACCCAGCTGAAGTGTGTGTGAATGTGAGGCTCAGTGTGTGAGGGACCAGTCTCAGGGTCCAGTGATCCAGACCCAGCTGAAGTGTGTGTGAATGTGAGGCTCAGTGTATGAGGGACCAGTCTCAGGGTCCAGTGATCCAGACCCAGCTGAAGTGTGTGTGTGAATGTGAGGCTCAGTATGTGAGGGACCAACCTCATGGTCCAGTGATCAAGACCCAGCTGAAGTGTGTGTGAATGTGAGGCTCATTGTGTGAGGGACCAGTCTCAGGGCCCAGTGATCCAGACCCAGCTGAAGTGTGTGTGAATGTGAGGCTCAGCGTGTGAGGGACCAGTCTCAGGGTCCAGTGATCCAGACCCAGCTGAAGTGTGTGTGAATGTGAGGCTCAGTGTGTGAGGGACCCGTCTCAGGGTCCAGTGATCCAGACCCAGCTGAAGTGTATGTGAATGTGATGATCAGTGTTTGAGGGACCAGTCTCAGTTTCTAGTGATCCAGACCCAGCTGAAGTGTGTGTGAATGTGAGGCTCAGTGTGTGAGGGACCAGTCTCAGGTTCCAGTGATCCAGACCCTGCTGAAGTGTGTGTGAATGTGAGGATCAGTGTGTGAGGGACCAGTCTCCGAGTCTAGTGACCCAGACCCAGCTGAAGTGTGTGTGAATGTGAGGATCAGTGTGTGAGGGACCAGTCTCAGGGTCCAGTGATCCAGACCCAGCTGAAGTGTGTGTGAATGTGAGGCTCAGTGTGTGAGGGACCAGTCTCAGGGTCCCGTGATCCAGACCCAGCTGAAGTGTGTGTGAATGTGAGGCTCAGTGTGTGAGGGACCAGTCTCAGGTTCTCGTGATCCAGACCCAGCTGAAGTGTGTGTGAATGTGAGGCTCAGGGTGTGAGGGACCAGTCTCAGGGTCCAGTGATCCAAACCCAGCTGAAGTGTGTGTGAATGTGAGGCTCAGTGTGTGAGGGACCAGTCTCAGGGTCCAGTGATCCAGATCCAGCTGAAGTGTGTGTGAATGTGAGGCTCAGTGTGTGAGGGACCAGTCTCAGGATCCAGTGATCCAGATCCAGCTGAAGTGTGTGTGAATGTGAGGCTCAGTGTGTGAGGGACCAGTCTCAGGGTCCAGTGATCCAGACCCAGCTGAACTGTGTGTGAATGTGAGGCTCAGTGTGTTAGGGACCAGTCTCAGTTTCCAGTGATCCAGACCCAGCTGAAGTGTGTGTGACTGTGAGGCTCAGTGTGTGAGGGACCAGTCTCAGGGTCCAGTGATCCAGATCCAGCTGAAGTGTGTGTGAATGTGAGGCTCAGTGTGTGAGGGACCAGCCTCAGGGTCCAGTGATCCAGACCCAGCTGAAGTGTGTGTGAATGTGAGGCTCACTGTGTGAGGGACCAGTCTCAGGATCCAGTGATCCAGACCCAGCTGAAGTGTGTGTGAATGTGAGGCTCAGTGTGTGAGGGACCAGTCTCAGGGTCCAGTGATCCAGACCCAGCTGAAGTGTGTGTGAATGTGAGGCTCAGTGTGTGAGGGACCAGTCTCAGGGTCTAGTGATCCAGACCCAGCTGAAGTGTGTGTGAATGTGAGGCTCAGTGTGCGAGGGACCAGTCTCAGGGTCCAGTGATCCAGACCCAGCTTAAGTGTGTGTGAATGTGAGGCTCAGTGTGTGAGGGACCAGTGTCAGGGTCCAGTGATCCAGACCCAGCTGAAGTGTGTCTGAATGTGAGGCTCAGGGTGTGAGGGACCAGTCTCAGGGTCCAGTGATCCAGACCCAGCTGAAGTGTGTGTGAATGTGAGGCTCAGTGTGTGAGGAACCAGTGTCAGGGTCCAGTGATCCAGACCCAGCTGAAGTGTGTGTGAATGTGTGGCTCAGTGTGTGAGGGACCAGTGTCAGGATCCAGTGATCCAGACCCAGCTGAAGTGTGTGTGCATGTGAGGCTCAGTGTGTGAGGGACCAGTCTCAGGGTCCAGTGATCCAGTCCCAGCTGAAGTGTGTGTGAATGTGAGGCTCAGTGTGTGAGGGACCAGTCTCAGGGTCCAGTGATCCAGACCCAGCTGAAGTGTGTGTGAATGTGAGGATCACTGTGTGAGGGACCAGTCTCAGGATCCAGTGATCCAGATCCAGCTGAAGTGTGTGTGAATGTGAGGCTCAGTGTGTGAGGGACCAGTCTCAGGGTCCAGTGATCCACACCCAGCTGAAGTGTGTGTGAATGTGAGGCTCAGTGTGTGAGGGACCAGTCTCAGGTTCCAGTGATCCAGACCCAGCTGAAGTGTGTGTGACTGTGAGGCTCAGTGTGTGAGGGACCAGTCTCAGGGTCCAGTGATCCAGATCCAGCTGAAGTGTGTGTGAATGTGAGGCTCAGTGTGTGAGGGACCAGCATCAGGGTCCAGTGATCCAGACCCAGCTGAAGTGTGTGTGAATGTGAGGCTCACTGTGTGAGGGACCAGTCTCAGGATCCAGTGATCCAGACCCAGCTGAAGTGTGTGTGAATGTGAGGCTCAGTGTGTGAGGGACCAGTCTCAGGGTCCAGTGATCCAGACCCAGCTGAAGTGTGTGTGAATGTGAGGCTCAGTGTGTGAGGGACCAGTCTCAGGGTCTAGTGATCCAGACCCAGCTGAAGTGTGTGTGAATGTGAGGCTCAGTGTGCGAGGGACCAGTCTCAGGGTCCAGTGATCCAGACATAGCTGAAGTGTGTGTGAATGTGAGGCTGAGTGTGTGAGGGACCAGTGTCAGGGTCCAGTGATCCAGACCCAGCTGAAGTGTGTCTGAATGTGAGGCTCAGGGTGTGAGGGACCAGTCTCAGGGTCCAGTGCTCCAGACCCAGCTGAAGTGTGTGTGAATGTGAGGCTCAGTGTGTGAGGAACCAGTGTCAGGGTCCAGTGATCCAGACCCAGCTGAAGTGTGTGTGAATGTGAGGCTCAGTGTGTGAGGGACCAGTCTCAGGATCCAGTGATCCAGACCCAGCTGAAGTGTGTGTGAATGTGAGGCTCAGTGTGTGAGGGACCAGTCTCAGGGTCCAGTGCTCCAGTCCCAGCTGAAGTGTGTGTGAATGTGAGGCTCAGTGTGTGAGGGACCAGTCTCAGGGTCCAGTGATCCAGACCCAGCTGAAGTGTGTGTGAATGTGAGGATCAGTGTGTGAGGGACCAGTCTCAGGGTCCAGTGATCCAGACCCAGCTGAAGTGTGTGTGTGAATGTGAGGCTCAGTATGTGAGGGACCAACCTCAGGGTCCAGTGATCAAGACCCAGCTGAAGTGTGTGTGAATGTGATGCTCAGTGTGTGAGGGACCAGTCTCAGGGCCCAGTGTTCCAGACCCAGCTGAAGTGTGTGTGAATGTGAGGCTCAGCGTGTGAGGGACCAGTCTCAGGGTCCAGTGATCCAGACCCAGCTGAAGTGTGTGTGAATGTGATGATCAGTGTTTGAGGGACCAGTCTCAGTTTCTAGTGATCCAGACCCAGCTGAAGTGTGTGTGAATGTGAGGCTCAGTGTGTGAGGGACCAGTCTCTGGTTCCAGTGATCCAGACCCAGCTGAAGTGTGTGTGAATGTGAGGATCAGTGTGTGTGGGACCAGTCTCAGAGTCTAGTGATCCAGACCCAGCTGAAGTGTGTGTGAATGTGAGGATCAGTGTGTGAGGGACCAGTCTCAGGGTCCAGTGATCCAGACCCAGCTGAAGTGTGTGTGAATGTGAGGCTCAGTGTGTGAGGGACCAGTCTCAGTGTCCAGTGATCCAGACCCAGCTGAAGTGTGTGTGAATGTGAGGCTCAGTGTATGAGGGACCAGTCTCAGGGTCCAGTGATCCAGACCCAGCTGAAGTGTGTGTGTGAATGTGAGGCTCAGTATGTGAGGGACCAACCTCATGGTCCAGTGATCAAGACCCAGCTGAAGTGTGTGTGAATGTGAGGCTCATTGTGTGAGGGACCAGTCTCAGGGCCCAGTGATCCAGACCCAGCTGAAGTGTGTGTGAATGTGAGGCTCAGCGTGTGAGGGACCAGTCTCAGGGTCCAGTGATCCAGAACCAGCTGAAGTGTGTGTGAATGTGATGATCAGTGTTTGAGGGACCAGTCTCAGTTTCTAGTGATCCAGACCCAGCTGAAGTGTGTGTGAATGTGAGGCTCAGTGTGTGAGGGACCAGTCTCAGGTTCCAGTGATCCAGACCCAGCTGAAGTGTGTGTGAATGTGAGGATCAGTGTGTGAGGGACCAGTCTCCGAGTCTAGTGACCCAGACCCAGCTGAAGTGTGTGTGAATGTGAGGATCAGTGTGTGAGGGACCAGTCTCAGGGTCCAGTGATCCAGACCCAGCTGAAGTGTGTGTGAATGTGAGGCTCAGTGTGTGAGGGACCAGTCTCAGGGTCCAGTGATCCAGACCCAGCTGAAGTGTGTGTGAATGTGAGGCTCAGTGTGTGATAGACCAGTCTCAGGTTTTCGTGATCCAGACCCAGCTGAAGTGTGTGTGAATGTGAGGCTCAGGGTGTGAGGGACCAGTCTCAGGGTCCAGTGATCCAAACCCAGCTGAAGTGTGTGTGAATGTGAGGCTCAGTGTGTGAGGGACCAGTCTCAGGGTCCAGTGATCCAGATCCAGCTGAAGTGTGTGTGAATGTGAGGCTCAGTGTGTGAGGGACCAGTCTCAGGATCCAGTGATCCAGATCCAGCTGAAGTGTGTGTGAATGTGAGGCTCAGTGTGTGAGGGACCAGTCTCAGGGTCCAGTGATCCAGACCCAGCTGAAGTGTGTGTGAATGTGAGGCTCAGTGTGTGAGGGACCAGTCTCAGGTTCCAGTGATCCAGACCCAGCTGAAGTGTGTGTGACTGTGAGGCTCAGTGTGTGAGGGACCAGTCTCAGGGTCCAGTGATCCAGATCCAGCTGAAGTGTGTGTGAATGTGAGGCTCAGTGTGTGAGGGACCAGCCTCAGGGTCCAGTGATCCAGACCCAGCTGAAGTGTGTGTGAATGTGAGGCTCTCTGTGTGAGGGACCAGTCTCAGGATCCAGTGATCCAGACCCAGCTGAAGTGTGTGTGAATGTGAGGCTCAGTGTGTGAGGGACCAGTCTCAGGGTCCAGTGATCCAGACCCAGCTGAAGTGTGTGTGAATGTGAGGCTCAGTGTGTGAGGGACCAGTCTCAGAGTCTAGTGATCCAGACCCAGCTGAAGTGTGTGTGAATGTGAGGCTCAGTGTGCGAGGGACCAGTCTCAGGGTCCAGTGATCCAGACCCAGCTGAAGTGTGTGTGAATGTGAGGCTCAGTGTGTGAGGGACCAGTGTCAAGGTCCAGTGATCCAGACCCAGCTGAAGTGTGTCTGAATGTGAGGCTCAGGGTGTGAGGGACCAGTCTCAGGGTCCAGTGATCCAGACCCATCTGAAGTGTGTGTGAATGTGAGGCTCAGTGTGTGAGGAACCAGTGTCAGGGTCCAGTGATCCAGACCCAGCTGAAGTGTGTGTGAATGTGAGGCTCAGTGTGTGAGGGACCAGTCTCAGGATCCAGTGATCCAGACCCAGCTGAAGTGTGTGTGAATGTGAGGCTCAGTGTGTGAGGGACCAGTCTCAGGGTCCAGTGATCTAGTCCCAGCTGAAGTGTGTGTGAATGTGATGCTCAGTGTGTGAGGGACCAGTCTCAGGGTCCAGTGATCCAGACCCAGCTGAAGTGTGTGTGAATGTGAGGATCAGTGTGTGAGGGACCAGTCTCAGGGTCCAGTGATCCAGACGCAGCTGAAGTGTGTGTGTGAATGTGAGGCTCAGTATGTGAGGGACCAACCTCAGGGTCCAGTGATCAAGACCCAGCTGAAGTGTGTGTGAATGTGATGCTCAGTGTGTGAGGGACCAGTCTCAGGGCCCAGTGATCCAGACCCAGCTGAAGTGTGTGTGAATGTGAGGCTCAGCGTGTGAGGGACCAGTCTCAGGTTCCAGTGATCCAGACCCAGCTGAAGTGTGTGTGAATGTGATGATCAGTGTTTGAGGGACCAGTCTCAGTTTCTTGTGATACAGACCCAGCTGAAGTGTGTGTGAATGTGAGGCTCAGTGTGTGAGTGACCAGTCTCTGGTTCCAGTGATCCAGACCCAGCTGAAGTGTGTGTGAATGTGAGGATCAGTGTGTGTGGGACCAGTCTCAGAGTCTAGTGATCCAGACCCAGCTGAAGTGTGTGTGAATGTGAGGATCAGTGTGTGAGGGACCAGTCTCAGGGTCCAGTGATCCAGACCCAGCTGAAGTGTGTGTGAATGTGAGGCTCAGTGTGTGAGGGACCAGTCTCAGGGTCTCGTGATCCAGACCCAGCTGAAGAGTGTGTGAATGTGAGGCTCAGTATGTGAGGGACCAGTCTCAGGGTCCAGTGAGCCAGACCCAGCTGAAGTGTGTGTGAATGTGAGGATCAGTGTTTGAGGGACCAGTCTCAGGGTACAGTGATCCAGACCCAGCTGAAGTGTGTGTGAATGTGTGGCTCAGTGTGTGAGGGACCAGTCTCAGGGTCCAGTGATCCAGACCCAGCTGAAGTGTGTGTGAATGTGAGGATCAGTGTGTGAGGGACCAGTCTCAGGGTCCAGTCATCCAGACCCAGCTGAAGTGTGTGTGAATGTGAGGCTCAGTGTGTGAGGGACCAGTCTCAGGGTCCAGTGATCCAGACCCAGCTGAAGTGTGTGTGAATGTGAGGCTCAGTGTATGAGGGACCAGTCTCAGGGTCCAGTGATCCAGACCCAGCTGAAGTGTGTGTGAATGTGAGGCTCAGTGTGTGAGGGACCAGTCTCAGGGTCCAGTGATCCAGATCCAGCTGAAGTGTGTGTGAATGTGAGGCTCAGTGTGTGAGGGACCAGTCTCAGGGTCCAGTGATCCAGACCCAGCTGAAGTGTGTGTGAATGTGAGGATCAATGTGTGAGGGACCAGTCTCAGGGTCTAGTGATCCAGACCCAGCTGAAGTGTGTGTGAATGTGAGACTCAGTGTGTGAGGGACCAGTCTCAGGGTCCAGTGATCCAGACCCAGCTGAAGTGTGTGTGAATGTGAAGCTCAGTGTGTGAGGGACCAGCCTCAGCGTCCAGTGATCCAGACCCAGCTGAAGTGTGTGTGAATGTGTGGCTCAGTGTGTGAGGGACCAGTCTCAGGGTCCAGTGATCCAGACCCAGCTGAAGTGTGTGTGAATGTGAGGATCAGTGTGTGAGGGACCAGTCTCAGGGTCCAGTCATCCAGACCCAGCTGAAGTGTGTGTGAATGTGAGGCTCAGTGTGTGAGGGACCAGTCTCAGGGTCCAGTGATCCAGACCCAGCTGAAGTGTGTGTGAATGTGAGGCTCAGTGTATGAGGGACCAGTCTCAGGGTCCAGTGATCCAGACCCAGCTGAAGTGTGTGTGAATGTGAGGCTCAGTGTGTGAGGGACCAGTCTCAGGGTCCAGTGATCCAGATCCAGCTGAAGTGTGTGTGAATGTGAGGCTCAGTGTGTGAGGGACCAGTCTCAGGGTCCAGTGATCCAGACCCAGCTGAAGTGTGTGTGAATGTGAAGCTCAGTGTGTGAGGGACCAGTCTCAGGGTCCAGTGATCCAGACCCAGCTGAAGTGTGTGTGAATGTGAGACTCAGTGTGTGAGGGACCAGTCTCAGGGTCCAGTGATCCAGACCCAGCTGAAGTGTGTGTGAATGTGAAGCTCAGTGTGTGAGGGACCAGCCTCAGCGTCCAGTGATCCAGACCCAGCTGAAGTGTGTGTGAATGTGAGGCTCAGTGTGTGAGGGACTACTCTCAGGGTCCAGTGATCCAGACCCAGCTGAAGTGTGTGTGAATGTGAGGCTCAGTGTGTGAGGGACCAGTCTTAGGGTCTAGTGATCCAGACCCAGCTGAAGTGTTTGTGAATGTGAGGCTCAGTGTGTGAGGGACCAGTCTCAGGGTCCAGTGATCCAGACCCAGCTGAAGTGTGTGTGAATGTGATGCTCAGTGTGTGAGGGACCAGTCTCAGGGTCCAGTGATCCAGAACCAGCTGAAGTGTGTGTGAATGTGTGGCTCAGTGTGTGATGGACCAGTCTCAGGGTCCAGTGATCCAGACCCAGCTGAAGTGTGTGTGAATGTGAGGCTCAGTGTGTGAGGGAACAATCTCAGGGTCCAGTGATCCAGACCCAGCTGAAGTGTGTGTGAATGTGAGGCTCAGGGTGTGAGGGACCAGTCTCAGGGTCCAGTGATCCAGACCCAGCTGAAGTGTGTGTGAATGTGAGGCTCAGTGTGTGAGGGACCAGTCTCAGTGTCTCGTGATCCAGACCCAGCTGAAGTGTGTGTGAATGTGAGGCTCAGGGTGTGAGGGACCAGTCTCAGGGTCCAGTGATCCAGACCCAGCTGAAGTGTGTGTGAATGTGAGGCTCAGTGTGTGAGGGGCCAGTCTCAGGGTCCAGTGATCCAGATCCAGCTGAAGTGTGTGTGAATGTGAGGCTCAGTGTGTGAGGGACCTGTCTCAGGATCCAGTGATCCAGATCCAGCTGAAGTGTGTGTGAATGTGAGGCTCAGTGTGTGAGGGACCAGTCTCAGGGTCCAGTGATCCAGACCCAGCTGAAGTGTGTGTGAATGTGAGGCTCAGTGTGTGAGGGACCAGTCTCAGGGTCCAGTGATCCAGACCCAGCTGAAGTGTGTGTGAATGTGAGGCTCAGTGTGTGAGGGACCAGTCTCAGGGTCCAGTGATCCAGATCGAGCTGAAGTGTGTGTGAATGTGAGGCTCAGTGTGTGAGGGAACAGTCTCAGGGTCCAGTGATCCAGACCCAGCTGAAGTGTGTGTGAATGTGAGGATCAATGTGTGAGGGACCAGTCTCAGGGTCAGGTGATCCAGACCCAGCTGAAGTGTGTGTGAATGTGAAGCTCAGTGTGTGAGGGACCAGTCTCAGTGTCCAGTGATCCAGACCCAGCTGAAGTGTGTGTGAATGTGAGACTCAGTGTGTGAGGGACCAGTCTCAGGGTCCAGTGATCCAGACCCAGCTGAAGTGTGTGTGAATGTGAGGCTCAGTGTGTGAGGGACCAGTCTCAGGATCCAGTGATCCAGACCCAGCTGAAGTGTTTGTGAATGTGAGGCTCAGTGTGTGAGGGACCAGTCTCAGGGTCCAGTGATCCAGACCCAGCTGAACTGTGTGTGAATGTGATGCTCAGTGTGTGAGGGACCAGTCTCAGGGTCCAGTGATCCAGACCCAGCTGAAGAGTGTGTGTGAATGTGAGGCTCAGTGTGTGAGGGACCAGTCTCAGGGTCCAGTGATCCAGACCCAGCTGAAGTGTGTGTGAATGTGTGGCTCAGTGTGTGATGGACCAGTCTCAGGGTCCAGTGATCCAGACCCAGCTGAAGTGTGTGTGAATGTGAGGCTCAGTGTGTGAGGGACCAATCTCAGGGTCCAGTGATCCAGACCCAGTTGAAGTGTGTGTGAATGTGAGGCTCAGTGTGTGAGGGACCAGTCTGAGGGTCCAGTGATCCAGACCCAGCTGAAGTGTGTGTGAATGTGAGGCTCAATGTGTGAGGGACCAGTCTCAGGGTCCAGTGATCCAGACCCAGCTGAAGTGTGTGTGAATGTGAGGCTCAGGGTGTGAGGGACCAGTCTCAGGGTCCAGTGATCCAGACCCAGCTGAAGTGTGTGTGAAT
Source organism: Pristiophorus japonicus (assembly GCF_044704955.1). Lineage (NCBI taxonomy): Eukaryota > Metazoa > Chordata > Chondrichthyes > Pristiophoridae > Pristiophorus > Pristiophorus japonicus. The sequence continues at coordinate 826,369 of NW_027252274.1, forward strand.
GTGAGGCTCAGTGTGTGAGGGACCAGTCTCAGGGTCTCGTGATCCAGACCCAGCTGAAGTGTGTGTGAATGTGAGGCTCAGGGTGTGAGGGACCAGTCTCAGGATCCAGTGATCCAGACCCAGCTGAAGTGTGTGTGAATGTGAGGCTCAGTGTGTGAGGGACCAGTCTCAGGGTCCAGTGATCCAGATCCAGCTGAAGTGTGAGTGAATGTGAGGCTCACTGTGTGAGGGACCAGTCTCAGGATCCAGTGATCCAGACCCAGCTGAAGTGTGTGTGAATGTGAGGCTCATTGTGTGAGGGACCAGTCTCAGGGTCCAGTGATCCAGACCCAGCTGAAGTGTGTGTGAATGTGATGATCAGTGTTTGAGGGACCAGTCTCAGTTTCTAGTGATCCAGACCCAGCTGAAGTGTGTGTGAATGTGAGGCTCAGTGTGTGAGGGACCAGTCTCAGGTTCCAGTGATCCAGACCCAGCTGAAGTGTGTGTGAATGTGAGGATCAGTGTGTGAGGGACCAGTCACCGAGTCTAGTGACCCAGACCCAGCTGAAGTGTGTGTGAATGTGAGGATCAGTGTGTGAGGGACCAGTCTCAGGGTCCAGTGATCCAGACCCAGCTGAAGTGTGTGTGAATGTGAGGCTCAGTGTGTGAGGGACCAGTCTCAGGGTCCAGTGATCCAGACCCAGCTGAAGTGTGTGTGAATGTGAGGCTCAGTGTGTGATAGACCAGTCTCAGGTTTTCGTGATCCAGACCCAGCTGAAGTGTGTGTGAATGTGAGGCTCAGGGTGTGAGGGACCAGTCTCAGGGTCCAGTGATCCAAACCCAGCTGAAGTGTGTGTGAATGTGAGGCTCAGTGTGTGAGGGACCAGTCTCAGGGTCCAGTGATCCAGATCCAGCTGAAGTGTGTGTGAATGTGAGGCTCAGTGTGCGAGGGACCAGTCTCAGGATCCAGTGATCCAGATCCAGCTGAAGTGTGTGTGAATGTGAGGCTCAGTGTGTGAGGGACCAGTCTCAGGGTCCAGTGATCCAGACCCAGCTGAAGTGTGTCTGAATGTGAGGCTCAGGGTGTGAGGGACCAGTCTCCGGGTCCAGTGATCCAGACCCATCTGAAGTGTGTGTGAATGTGAGGCTCAGTGTGTGAGGAACCAGTGTCAGGGTCCAGTGATCCAGACCCAGCTGAAGTGTGTGTGAATGTGAGGCTCAGTGTGTGAGGGACCAGTCTCAGGATCCAGTGATCCAGACCCAGCTGAAGTGTGTGTGAATGTGAGGCTCAGTGTGTGAGGGACCAGTCTCAGGGTCCAGTGATCTAGTCCCAGCTGAAGTGTGTGTGAATGTGATGCTCAGTGTGTGAGGGACCAGTCTCAGGGTCCAGTGATCCAGACCCAGTTGAAGTGTGTGTGAATGTGAGGATCAGTGTGTGAGGGACCAGTCTCAGGGTCCAGTGATCCAGACCCAGCTGAAGTGTGTGTGTGAATGTGAGGCTCAGTATGTGAGGGACCAACCTCAGGGTCCAGTGATCAAGACCCAGCTGAAGTGTGTGTGAATGTGATGCTCAGTGTGTGAGGGACCAGTCTCAGGGCCCAGTGATCCAGACCCAGCTGAAGTGTGTGTGAATGTGAGGCTCAGCGTGTGAGGGACCAGTCTCAGGTTCCAGTGATCCAGACCCAGCTGAAGTGTGTGTGAATGTGATGATCAGTGTTTGAGGGACCAGTCTCAGTTTCTAGTGATCCAGACCCAGCTGAAGTGTGTGTGAATGTGAGGCTCAGTGTGTGAGTGACCAGTCTCTGGTTCCAGTGATCCAGACCCAGCTGAAGTGTGTGTGAATGTGAGGATCAGTGTGTGTGGGACCAGTCTCAGAGTCTAGTGATCCAGACCCAGCTGAAGTGTGTGTGAATGTGAGGATCAGTGTGTGAGGGACCAGTCTCAGGGTCCAGTGATCCAGACCCAGCTGAAGTGTGTGTGAATGTGAGGCTCAGTGTGTGAGGGACCAGTCTCAGGGTCTCGTGATCCAGACCCAGCTGAAGAGTGTGTGAATGTGAGGCTCAGTATGTGAGGGACCAGTCTCAGGGTCCAGTGATCCAGACCCAGCTGAAGTGTGTGTGAATGTGAGGATCAGTGTGTGAGGGACCAGTCTCAGGGTCCAGTCATCCAGACCCAGCTGAAGTGTGTGTGAATGTGAGGCTCAGTGTGTGAGGGACCAGTCTCAGGGTCCAGTGATCCAGACCCAGCTGAAGTGTGTGTGAATGTGAGGCTCAGTGTATGAGGGACCAGTCTCAGGGTCCAGTGATCCAGACCCAGCTGAAGTGTGTGTGAATGTGAGGCTCAGTGTGTGAGGGACCAGTCTCAGGGTCCAGTGATCCAGATCCAGCTGAAGTGTGTGTGAATGTGAGGCTCAGTGTGTGAGGGACCAGTCTCAGGGTCCAGTGATCCAGACCCAGCTGAAGTGTGTGTGAATGTGAGGATCAATGTGTGAGGGACCAGTCTCAGGGTCTAGTGATCCAGACCCAGCTGAAGTGTGTGTGAATGTGATGCTCAGTGTGTGAGGGACCAGTCTCAGGGTCCAGTGATCCAGACCCAGCTGAAGTGTGTGTGAATGTGAGGATCAGTGTGTGAGGGACCAGTCTCAGGGTCCAGTGATCCAGACCCAGCTGAAGTGTGTGTGTGAATGTGAGGCTCAGTATGTGAGGGACCAACCTCAGGGTCCAGTGATCAAGACCCAGCTGAAGTGTGTGTGAATGTGATGCTCAGTGTGTGAGGGACCAGTCTCAGGGCCCAGTGATCCAGACCCAGCTGAAGTGTGTGTGAATGTGAGGCTCAGCGTGTGAGGGACCAGTCTCAGGTTCCAGTGATCCAGACCCAGCTGAAGTGTGTGTGAATGTGATGATCAGTGTTTGAGGGACCAGTCTCAGTTTCTAGTGATCCAGACCCAGCTGAAGTGTGTGTGAATGTGAGGCTCAGTGTGTGAGTGACCAGTCTCTGGTTCCAGTGATCCAGACCCAGCTGAAGTGTGTGTGAATGTGAGGATCAGTGTGTGTGGGACCAGTCTCAGAGTCTAGTGATCCAGACCCAGCTGAAGTGTGTGTGAATGTGAGGATCAGTGTGTGAGGGACCAGTCTCAGGGTCCAGTGATCCAGACCCAGCTGAAGTGTGTGTGAATGTGAGGCTCAGTGTGTGAGGGACCAGTCTCAGGGTCTCGTGATCCAGACCCAGCTGAAGAGTGTGTGAATGTGAGGCTCAGTATGTGAGGGACCAGTCTCAGGGTCCAGTGATCCAGACCCAGCTGAAGTGTGTGTGAATGTGAGGATCAGTGTGTGAGGGACCAGTCTCAGGGTCCAGTCATCCAGACCCAGCTGAAGTGTGTGTGAATGTGAGGCTCAGTGTGTGAGGGACCAGTCTCAGGGTCCAGTGATCCAGACCCAGCTGAAGTGTGTGTGAATGTGAGGCTCAGTGTATGAGGGACCAGTCTCAGGGTCCAGTGATCCAGACCCAGCTGAAGTGTGTGTGAATGTGAGGCTCAGTGTGTGAGGGACCAGTCTCAGGGTCCAGTGATCCAGATCCAGCTGAAGTGTGTGTGAATGTGAGGCTCAGTGTGTGAGGGACCAGTCTCAGGGTCCAGTGATCCAGACCCAGCTGAAGTGTGTGTGAATGTGAGGATCAATGTGTGAGGGACCAGTCTCAGGGTCTAGTGATCCAGACCCAGCTGAAGTGTGTGTGAATGTGAGACTCAGTGTGTGAGGGACCAGTCTCAGGGTCCAGTGATCCAGACCCAGCTGAAGTGTGTGTGAATGTGAAGCTCAGTGTGTGAGGGACCAGCCTCAGCGTCCAGTGATCCAGACCCAGCTGAAGTGTGTGTGAATGTGTGGCTCAGTGTGTGAGGGACCAGTCTCAGGGTCCAGTGATCCAGACCCAGCTGAAGTGTGTGTGAATGTGAGGATCAGTGTGTGAGGGACCAGTCTCAGGGTCCAGTGATCCAGACCCAGCTGAAGTGTGTGTGAATGTGAGGCTCAGTGTGTGAGGGACCAGTCTCAGGGTCCAGTGATCCAGACCCAGCTGAAGTGTGTGTGAATGTGAGGCTCAGTGTATGAGGGACCAGTCTCAGGGTCCAGTGATCCAGACCCAGCTGAAGTGTGTGTGAATGTGAGGCTCAGTGTGTGAGGGACCAGTCTCAGGGTCCAGTGATCCAGATCCAGCTGAAGTGTGTGTGAATGTGAGGCTCAGTGTGTGAGGGACCAGTCTCAGGGTCCAGTGATCCAGACCCAGCTGAAGTGTGTGTGAATGTGAAGCTCAGTGTGTGAGGGACCAGTCTCAGGGTCCAGTGATCCAGACCCAGCTGAAGTGTGTGTGAATGTGAGACTCAGTGTGTGAGGGACCAGTCTCAGGGTCCAGTGATCCAGACCCAGCTGAAGTGTGTGTGAATGTGAAGCTCAGTGTGTGAGGGACCAGCCTCAGCGTCCAGTGATCCAGACCCAGCTGAAGTGTGTGTGAATGTGAGGCTCAGTGTGTGAGGGACTACTCTCAGGGTCCAGTGATCCAGACCCAGCTGAAGTGTGTGTGAATGTGAGGCTCAGTGTGTGAGGGACCAGTCTTAGGGTCTAGTGATCCAGACCCAGCTGAAGTGTTTGTGAATGTGAGGCTCAGTGTGTGAGGGACCAGTCTCAGGGTCCAGTGATCCAGACCCAGCTGAAGTGTGTGTGAATGTGATGCTCAGTGTGTGAGGGACCAGTCTCAGGGTCCAGTGATCCAGAACCAGCTGAAGTGTGTGTGAATGTGTGGCTCAGTGTGTGATGGACCAGTCTCAGGGTCCAGTGATCCAGACCCAGCTGAAGTGTGTGTGAATGTGAGGCTCAGTGTGTGAGGGAACAATCTCAGGGTCCAGTGATCCAGACCCAGCTGAAGTGTGTGTGAATGTGAGGCTCAGGGTGTGAGGGACCAGTCTCAGGGTCCAGTGATCCAGACCCAGCTGAAGTGTGTGTGAATGTGAGGCTCAGTGTGTGAGGGACCAGTCTCAGTGTCTCGTGATCCAGACCCAGCTGAAGTGTGTGTGAATGTGAGGCTCAGGGTGTGAGGGACCAGTCTCAGGGTCCAGTGATCCAGACCCAGCTGAAGTGTGTGTGAATGTGAGGCTCAGTGTGTGAGGGGCCAGTCTCAGGTTCCAGTGATCCAGATCCAGCTGAAGTGTGTGTGAATGTGAGGCTCAGTGTGTGAGGGACCAGTCTCAGGATCCAGTGATCCAGATCCAGCTGAAGTGTGTGTGAATGTGAGGCTCAGTGTGTGAGGGACCAGTCTCAGGGTCCAGTGATCCAGACCCAGCTGAAGTGTGTGTGAATGTGAGGCTCAGTGTGTGAGGGACCAGTCTCAGGGTCCAGTGATCCAGACCCAGCTGAAGTGTGTGTGAATGTGAGGCTCAGTGTGTGAGGGACCAGTCTCAGGGTCCAGTGATCCAGATCCAGCTGAAGTGTGTGTGAATGTGAGGCTCAGTGTGTGAGGGAACAGTCTCAGGGTCCAGTGATCCAGACCCAGCTGAAGTGTGTGTGAATGTGAGGATCAATGTGTGAGGGACCAGTCTCAGGGTCAGGTGATCCAGACCCAGCTGAAGTGTGTGTGAATGTGAAGCTCAGTGTGTGAGGGACCAGTCTCAGTGTCCAGTGATCCAGACCCAGCTGAAGTGTGTGTGAATGTGAGACTCAGTGTGTGAGGGACCAGTCTCAGGGTCCAGTGATCCAGACCCAGCTGAAGTGTGTGTGAATGTGAAGCTCAGTGTGTGAGGGACCAGCCTCAGCGTCCAGTGATCCAGACCCAGCTGAAGTGTGTGTGAATGTGAGGCTCAATGTGTGAGGGACTACTCTCAGTGTCCAGTGATCCAGACCCAGCTGAAGTGTGTGTGAATGGGAGGCTCAGTGTGTGAGGGACCAGGCTCAGGGTCTAGTGATCCATACCCAGCTGAAGTGTTTGTGAATGTGAGGCTCAGTGTGTGAGGGACCAGTCTCAGGGTCCAGTGATCCAGACCCAGCTGAACTGTGTGTGAATGTGATGCTCAGTGTGTGAGGGACCAGTCTCAGGGTCCAGTGATCCAGACCCAGCTGAAGAGTGTGTGTGAATGTGAGGCTCAGTGTGTGAGGGACCAGTCTCAGGGTCCAGTGATCCAGACCCAGCTGAAGTGTGTGTGAATGTGTGGCTCAGTGTGTGATGGACCAGTCTCAGGGTCCAGTGATCCAGACCCAGCTGAAGTGTGTGTGAATGTGAGGCTCAGTGTGTGAGGGACCAATCTCAGGGTCCAGTGATCCAGACCCAGTTGAAGTGTGTGTGAATGTGAGGCTCAGTGTGTGAGGGACCAGTCTGAGGGTCCAGTGATCCAGACCCAGCTGAAGTGTGTGTGAATGTGAGGCTCAATGTGTGAGGGACCAGTCTCAGGGTCCAGTGATCCAGACCCAGCTGAAGTGTGTGTGAATGTAAGGCTCAGTGTGTGAGGGACCAGTCTCAGGGTCCAGTGATCCAGACCCAGCTGAAGTGTGTGTGAATGTGAGGCTCAGTGTGTGAGGGACCAGTCTCAGGGTCGAGTGATCCAGACCCAGCTGAAGTGTGTGTGAATGTGAGGCTCAGGGTGTGAGGGACCAGTCTCAGGGTCCAGTGATCCAGACCCAGCTGAAGTGTGTGTGAATGTGAGGCTCAGTGTGTGAGGGACCAGTCTCAGGTCTCGTGATCCAGACCCAGCTGAAGTGTGTGTGAATGTGAGGCTCAGGGTGTGAGGGACCAGTCTCAGGGTCCAGTGATCCAGACCCAGCTGAAGTGTGTGTGAATGTGAGGCTCAATGTGTGAGGGACTACTCTCAGTGTCCAGTGATCCAGACCCAGCTGAAGTGTGTGTGAATGGGAGGCTCAGTGTGTGAGGGACCAGTCTCAGGGTCCAGTGATCCAGATCCAGCTGAAGTGTGTGTGAATGTGAGGCTCACTGTGTGAGGGACCAGTCTCAGGATCCAGTGATCCAGACCCAGCTGAAGTGTGTGTGAATGTGAGGCTCATTGTGTGAGGGACCAGTCTCAGGGTCCAGTGATCCAGACCCAGCTGAAGTGTGTGTGAATGTGAGGCTCAGTGTGTGAGGGACCAGTCTCAGGGTCCAGTGATCCAGACCCAGCTGAAGTGTGTGTGACTGTGAGGCTCAGTGTGTGAGGGACCAGTCTCAGGGTCCAGTGATCCAGATCCAGCTGAAGTGTGTGTGAATGTGAGGCTCAGTGTGTGAGGGACCAGCCTCAGGGTCCAGTGATCCAGACCCAGCTGAAGTGTGTGTGAATGTGAGGCTCACTGTGTGAGGGACCAGTCTCAGGATCCAGTGATCCAGACCCAGCTGAAGTGTGTGTGAATGTGAGGCTCAGTGTGTGAGGGATAAGTCTCAGGGTCCAGTGATCCAGACCCAGCTGAAGTGTGTGTGAATGTGAGGCTCAGTGTGTGAGGGACCAGTCTCAGGGTCTAGTGATCCAGACCCAGCTGAAGTGTGTGTGAATGTGAGGCTCAGTGTGCGAGGGACCAGTCTCAGGGTCCAGTGATCCAGACCCAGCTGAAGTGTGTGTGAATGTGAGGCTCAGTGTGTGAGGGACCAGTGTCAGGGTCCAGTGATCCAGACCCAGCTGAAGTTTGTCTGAATGTGAGGCTCAGGGTGTGAGGGACCAGTCTCAGGGTCCAGTGATCCAGACCCAGCTGAAGTGTGTGCGTGAATGTGAGGCTCAGTATGTGAGGGACCAACCTCAGGGTCCAGTGATCAAGACCCAGCTGAAGTGTGTGTGAATGTGAGGCTCAGTGTGTGAGGGACCAGTCTCAGGGCCCAGTGATCCAGACCCAGCTGAAGTGTGTGTGAATGTGAGGCTCAGCGTGTGAGGGACCAGTCTCAGGGTCCAGTGATCCAGACCCAGCTGAAGTGTGTGTGAATGTGATGATCAGTGTTTGAGGGACCAGTCTCAGTTTCTAGTGATCCAGACCCAGCTGAAGTGTGTGTGAATGTGAGGCTCAGTGTGTGAGGGACCAGTCTCAGGTTCCAGTGATCCAGACCCAGCGGAAGTGTGTGTGAATGTGAGGATCAGTGTGTGAGGGACCAGTCTCAGGGTCCAGTGATCCAGACCCAGCTGAAGTGTGTGTGAATGTGAGGCTCAGTGTGTGAGGGACCAGTCTCAGGGTCCAGTGATCCAGACCCAGCTGAAGTGTGTGTGAATGTGAGGCTCAGTGTGTGAGGGACCAGTCTCAGGGTCCAGTGATCCAGACCCAGCTGAAGTGTTTGTGAATGTGAGGATCAGTGTTTGAGGGACCAGTCTCAGGGTACAGTGATCCAGACCCAGCTGAAGTGTGTGTGAATGTGTGGCTCAGTGTGTGAGGGACCAGTCTCAGGGTCCAGTGATCCAGACCCAGCTGAAGTTTGTGTGAATGTGAGGCTCAGTGTGTGAGGGACCAGTCTCAGGGTCCAGTGATCCAGACCCAGCTGAAGTGTGTGTGAATGTGAGGCTCAGTGTATGAGGCACCAGTCTCAGGGTCCAGTGATCCAGACCCAGCTGAAGTGTGTGTGAATGTGAGGCTCAGTGTGTGAGGGATCAGTCTCAGGTTCCAGTGATCCAGATCCAACTGAAGTGTGTGTGAATGTGAGGCTCAGTGTGTGAGGGACCAGTCTCAGGTTCCAGTGATCCAGATCCAGCTGAAGTGTGTGTGAATGTGAGGCTCAGTGTGTGAGGGACCAGTCTCAGCGTCCAGTGATCCAGACCCAGCTGAAGTGTGTGTGAATGTGAGGCTCAGTGTGTGAGGGACCAGTCTCAGGATCCAGTGATCCAGACCCAGCTGAAGTGTGTGTGAATGTGAGGCTCAGTGTGTGAGAGACCAGTCTCAGGGTCCAGTGATCCAGACCCAACTGAAGTGTGTGTGAATATGAGGCTCAGTGTGTGAGGGACCAGTCCCAGGGTCCAGTGATCCAGACCCAGCTGAAGTGTGTGTGAATGTGAGGCTCAGTGTGTGAGGGACCAGTCTCAGGGTCCAGTGATCCAGACCCAGCTGAAGTGTGTGTGAATGTGAGGATCAGTTTGTGAGGGACCAGTCCCAGGCTCCAGTGATCCAGACCCAGCTGAAGTGTGTGTGAATGTGAGGCTCAGTGTGTGAGGGACCAGTCTCAGGGTCCAGTGATCCAGACCCAGGTGAAGTGTGTGTGAATGTGAGGATCAGTGTGTGAGGGACCAGTCTCAGTGTCCAGTGATCCAGACCCAGCTGAAATGTGTGTGAATGTGAGGCTCAGTGTGTGAGGGACCAGTCTCAGTGTCTAGTGATCCGGACCCAGCTGAAGTGTGTGTGAATGTGAGGATCAGTGTGTGAGGGACCAGTCTCAGGGTCTAGTGATCCAGGCCCAGCTGAAGTGTGTGTGAATGTGAAGCTCAGTGTGTGAGGGACCAGTCTCAGGGTCCAGTGATCCAGACCCAGCTGAAGTGTGTGTGAATGTGAGACTCAGTGTGTGAGGGACCAGTCTCAGGGTCCAGTGATCCAGACCCAGCTGAAGTGTGTGTGAATGTGAAGCTCAGTGTGTGAGGGACCAGTCTCAGGGTCCAGTGATCCAGACCCAGCTGAAGTGTGTGTGAATGTGAGGCTCAGTGTGTGAGGGACCAGTCTCAGTGTCCAGTGATCCAGACCCAGCTGAAGTGTGTGTGAATGTGAGGCTCAGTGTGTGAGGGACCAGGCTCAGGGTCTAGTGATCCAGACCCAGCTGAAGTGTTTGTGAATGTGAGGCTCAGTGTGTGAGGGACCAGTCTCAGATTCCAGTGATCCAGACCCAGCTGAAGTGTGTGTGAATGTGATGCTCAGTGTGTGAGGGACCAGTCTCAGGGTCCAGTGATCTAGACCCAGCTGAAGAGTGTGTGTGAATGTGAGGCTCAGTGTGTGAGGGACCAGCCTCAGGGTCCAGTGATCCAGACACAGCTGAAGTGTGTGTGAATGTGTGGCTCAGTGTGTGATGGACCAGTCTCAGGGTCCAGTGATCCAGACCCAGCTGAAGTGTGTGTGAATGTGAGGCTCAGTGTGTGAGGGACCAATCTCAGGGTCCAGTGATCCAGACCCAGCTGAAGTGTGTGTGAATGTGAGGCTCAGTGTGTGAGGGACCAGTCTGAGGGTCCAGTGATCCAGACCCAGCTGAAGTGTGTGTGAATGTGAGGCTCAGTGTGTGAGGGACCAGTCTCAGGGTCCAGTGATCCAGACCCAGCTGAAGTTTGTGTGAATGTAAGGCTCAGTGTGTGAGGGACCAGTCTCAGGGTCCAGTGATCCAGACCCAGCTGAAGTGTGTGTGAATGTGAGGCTCAGTGTGTGAGGGACCAGTCGCAGGGTCTAGTGATCCAGACCCAGCTGAAGTGTGTGTGAATGTGAGGCTCAGGGTGTGAGGGACCAGTCTCAGGGTCCAGTGATCCAGACCCAGCTGAAGTGTGTGTGAATGTGAGGCTCAGTGTGTGAGGAACCAGTCTCAGGGTCTCGTGATCCAGACCCAGCTGAAGTGTGTGTGAATGTGAGGCTCAGTGTGTGAGGGACCAGTCTCAGGGTCCAGTGATCCAGATCCAGCTGAAGTGTGTGTGAATGTGAGGCTCAGTGTGTGAGGGACCAGTCTCAGGATCCAGTGATCCAGATCCAGCTGAAGTGTGTGTAAATGTGAGGCTCAGTGTGTGAGGGACCAGTCTCAGGGTCCAGCGAACCAGACCCAGCTGAAGTGTGTGTGAATGTGAGGCTCAGTGTGTGAGGGACCAGTCTCAGGGTCCAGTGATCCAGACCCAGCTGAAGTGTGTGTGACTCTGAGGCTCAGTGTGTGAGGGACCAGTCTCAGGGTCCAGTGATCCAGATCCAGCTGAAGTGTGTGTGAATGTGAGGCTCAGTGTGTGAGGGACCAGCCTCAGGGTCCAGTGATCCAGACCCAGCTGAAGTGTGTGTGAATGTGAGGCTCAGTGTGTGAGGGACCAGTCTCAGGGTCCAGTGATACAGACCCAGCTGAAGTGTGTGTGAATGTAAGGCTCAGTGTGTGAGGGACCAGTCTCAGGGTCAATTGATCCAGACCCAGCTGAAGTGTGTGTGAATGTGAGGCTCAGTGTGTGAGGGACCAGTCTCAGGGTCTAGTGATCCAGACCCAGCTGAAGTGTGTGTGAATGTGAGGCTCAGTGTGCGAGGGACCAGTCTCAGGGTCCAGTGATCCAGACCCAGCTGAAGAGTGTGTGAATGTGAGGCTCAGTGTGTGAGGGACCAGTGTCAGGGTCCAGTGATCCAGACCCAGCTGAAGTTTGTCTGAATGTGAGGCTCAGGGTGTGAGGGACCAGTCTCAGGGTCCAGTGATCCAGACCCAGCTGAAGTGTGTGTGAATGTGAGGCTCAGTGTGTGAGGAACCAGTCTCAGGGTCCAGTGATCCAGACCCAGCTGAAGTGTGTGTGAATGTGAGGCTCAGTGTGTGAGGGACCAGCTCAGGATCCAGTGATCCAGACCCAGCTGAAGTGTGTGTGAATGTGAGGCTCAGTGTGTGAGGGACCAGTCTCAGGGTCTAGTGATCCAGACCCAGCTGAAGTGTGTGTGAATGTGAGGCTCAGTGTGCGAGGGACCAGTCTCAGGGTCCAGTGATCCAGACCCAGCTGAAGTGTGTGTGAATGTGTGGCTCAGTGTGTGAGGGACCAGTGTCAGGGTCCAGTGATCCAGACCCAGCTGAAGTTTGTCTGAATGTGAGGTTCAGGGTGTGAGGGACCAGTCTCAGGGTCCAGTGATCCAGACCCAGCTGAAGTGTGTGTGAATGTGAGGCTCAGTGTGTGAGGAACCAGTCTCAGGGTCCAGTGATCCAGACCCAGCTGAAGTGTGTGTGAATGTGAGGCTCAGTCTGTGAGGGACCACCTCAGGATCCAGTGATCCAGACCCAGCTGAAGTGTGTGTGAATGTGAGGCTCAGTGTGTGAGGGACCAGTCTCAGGGTCCAGTGAACCAGTCCCAGCTGAAGTGTGTGTGAATGTGAGGCTCAGTGTGTGAGGGACCAGTCTCAGGGTCCAGTGATCCAGACCCAGCTGAAGTGTGTGTGAATGTGAGGATCAGTGTGTGAGGGACCAGTCTCAGGGTCCAGTGATCCAGACCCAGCTGAAGTGTGTGTGTGAATGTGAGGCTCAGTATGTGAGGGACCAACCTCAGGGTCCAGTGATCAAGACCCAGCTGAAGTGTGTGTGAATGTGAGGCTCAGTGTGTGAGGGACCAGTCTCAGGGACGAGTGATCCAGACCCAGCTGAAGTGTGTGTGAATGTGAGGCTCAGCGTGTGAGGGACCAGTCTCAGGGTCCAGTGATCCAGACCCAGCTGAAGTGTGTGTGAATGTGAGGCTCAGTGTTTGAGGGACCAGTCTCAGTTTCTAGTGATCCAGACCCAGCTGAAGTATGTGCGAATGTGAGGCTCAGTGTGTGAGGGACCAATCTCAGGTTCCAGTGATCCCGACCCAGCTGAAGTGTGTGTGAATGTGAGGATCAGTGTGTGAGGGACCAGTCTCAGAGTCTAGTGATCCAGACCCAGCTGAAGTGTGTGTGAATGTGAGGATCAGTGTGTGAGGGACCAGTCTCAGGGTCCAGTGATCCAGACCCAGCTGAAGTGTGTGTGAATGTGAGGCTCAGTGTGTGAGGGACCAGTCTCAGGGTCCAGTGATCCAGACCCAGCTGAAGTGTGTGTGAATGTGAGGCTCAGTGTGTGAGGGACCAGACTCAGGGTCCAGTGATCCAGACCCAGCTGAAGTGTTTGTGAATGTGAGGATCAGTGTTTCAGGGACCAGTCTCAGGGTACAGTGATCCAGACCCAGCTGAAGTGTGTGTGAATGTGTGGCTCAGTGTGTGAGGGACCAGTCTCAGGGTCCAGTGATCCAGACCCAGCTGAAGTGTGTGTGAATGTGAGGATCAGTGTGTGAGGGACCAGTCTCAGGGTCCAGTGATCCAGACGCAGCTGAAGTGTGTGTGAATGTGAGGCTCAGTGTGTGAGGGACCAGTCTCAGGATCCAGTGATCCAGACTCTCTGAAGTGTGTGTGAATGTGAGGATCAGTTTGTGAGGGACCAGTCCCAGGTTCCAGTGATCCAGACCCAGCTGAATTATGTGTGAATGTGAGGCTCAGTGTGTGAGGGACCAGTCTCAGGGTCCAGTGATCCAGACCCAGCTGAAGTTTGTCTGAATGTGAGGCTCAGGGTGTGAGGGACCAGTCTCAGGGTCCAGTGATCCAGACCCAGCTGAAGTGTGTGTGAATGTGAGGCTCAGTGTGTGAGGAACCAGTCTCAGGGTCCAGTGATCCAGACCCAGCTGAAGTGTGTGTGAATGTGAGGCTCAGTGTGTGAGGGACCAGCTCAGGATCCAGTGATCCAGACCCAGCTGAAGTGTGTGTGAATGTGAGGCTCAGTGTGTGAGGGACCAGTCTCAGGGTCTAGTGATCCAGACCCAGCTGAAGTGTGTGTGAATGTGAGGCTCAGTGTGCGAGGGACCAGTCTCAGGGTCCAGTGATCCAGACCCAGCTGAAGTGTGTGTGAATGTGTGGCTCAGTGTGTGAGGGACCAGTGTCAGGGTCCAGTGATCCAGACCCAGCTGAAGTTTGTCTGAATGTGAGGTTCAGGGTGTGAGGGACCAGTCTCAGGGTCCAGTGATCCAGACCCAGCTGAAGTGTGTGTGAATGTGAGGCTCAGTGTGTGAGGAACCAGTCTCAGGGTCCAGTGATCCAGACCCAGCTGAAGTGTGTGTGAATGTGAGGCTCAGTCTGTGAGGGACCACCTCAGGATCCAGTGATCCAGACCCAGCTGAAGTGTGTGTGAATGTGAGGCTCAGTGTGTGAGGGACCAGTCTCAGGGTCCAGTGAACCAGTCCCAGCTGAAGTGTGTGTGAATGTGAGGCTCAGTGTGTGAGGGACCAGTCTCAGGGTCCAGTGATCCAGACCCAGCTGAAGTGTGTGTGAATGTGAGGATCAGTGTGTGAGGGACCAGTCTCAGGGTCCAGTGATCCAGACCCAGCTGAAGTGTGTGTGTGAATGTGAGGCTCAGTATGTGAGGGACCAACCTCAGGGTCCAGTGATCAAGACCCAGCTGAAGTGTGTGTGAATGTGAGGCTCAGTGTGTGAGGGACCAGTCTCAGGGACGAGTGATCCAGACCCAGCTGAAGTGTGTGTGAATGTGAGGCTCAGCGTGTGAGGGACCAGTCTCAGGGTCCAGTGATCCAGACCCAGCTGAAGTGTGTGTGAATGTGAGGCTCAGTGTTTGAGGGACCAGTCTCAGTTTCTAGTGATCCAGACCCAGCTGAAGTATGTGCGAATGTGAGGCTCAGTGTGTGAGGGACCAATCTCAGGTTCCAGTGATCCCGACCCAGCTGAAGTGTGTGTGAATGTGAGGATCAGTGTGTGAGGGACCAGTCTCAGAGTCTAGTGATCCAGACCCAGCTGAAGTGTGTGTGAATGTGAGGATCAGTGTGTGAGGGACCAGTCTCAGGGTCCAGTGATCCAGACCCAGCTGAAGTGTGTGTGAATGTGAGGCTCAGTGTGTGAGGGACCAGTCTCAGGGTCCAGTGATCCAGACCCAGCTGAAGTGTGTGTGAATGTGAGGCTCAGTGTGTGAGGGACCAGACTCAGGGTCCAGTGATCCAGACCCAGCTGAAGTGTTTGTGAATGTGAGGATCAGTGTTTCAGGGACCAGTCTCAGGGTACAGTGATCCAGACCCAGCTGAAGTGTGTGTGAATGTGTGGCTCAGTGTGTGAGGGACCAGTCTCAGGGTCCAGTGATCCAGACCCAGCTGAAGTGTGTGTGAATGTGAGGATCAGTGTGTGAGGGACCAGTCTCAGGGTCCAGTGATCCAGACGCAGCTGAAGTGTGTGTGAATGTGAGGCTCAGTGTGTGAGGGACCAGTCTCAGTGTCCAGTGATCCAGACCCAGCTGAAGTGTGTGTGAATGTGAGGCTCAGTGTATGAGGGACCAGTCTCAGGATCCAGTGATCCAGACCCAGCTGAAGTGTGTGTGAATGTGAGGCTCAGTGTATGAGGGACCAGTCTCAGGTTCCAGTGATCCAGATCCAGCTGAAGTGTGTGTGAATGTGAGGCTCAGTGTGTGAGGGACCAGTCTCAGGTTCCAGTGATCCAGACCCAGCTGAAGTGTGTGTGAATGTGAGGCTCAGTGTGTGAGGGACCAGTCTCAGGATCCAGTGATCCAGACTCTCTGAAGTGTGTGTGAATGTGAGGATCAGTTTGTGAGGGACCAGTCCCAGGTTCCAGTGATCCAGACCCAGCTGAATTATGTGTGAATGTGAGGCTCAGTGTGTGAGGGACCAGTCTCAGGGTCCAGTGATCCAGACCCAGGTGAAGTGTGTGTGAATGTGAGGATCAGTGTGTGAGGGACCAGTCTCAGTGTCCAGTGATCCAGACCCAGCTGAAGTGTGTGTGAATGTGAGGCTCAGTGTGTGAGGGACCAGTCTCAGTGTCTAGTGATCCAGACCCAGCTGAAGTGTGTGTGAATGTGAGGATCAGTGTGTGAGGGACCAGTCTCAGGGTCTAGTGATCCAGGCCCAGCTGAAGTGTGTGTGAATGTGAAGCTCAGTGTGTGAGGGACCAGTCTCAGGGTCCAGTGATCCAGACCCAGCTGAAGTGTGTGTGAATGTGAGACTCAGTGTGTGAGGGACCAGTCTCAGGGTCCAGTGATCCAGACCCAGCTGAAGTGTGTGTGAATGTGAAGCTCAGTGTGTGAGGGACCAGTCTCAGGGTCCAGTGATCCAGACCCAGATGAAGTGTGTGTGAATGTGAGGCTCAGTGTGTGAGGGACCAGTCTCAGGGTCCAGTGATCCAGACCCAGCTGAAGTGTGTGTGAATGTGAGGCTCAGTGTGTGAGGGACCAGTCTCAGGGTCTAGTGATCCAGACCCAGCTGAAGTGTGTGTGAATGTGATGCTCAGTGTGTGAGGGACCAGTCTCAGGGTCCAGTGATCCAGACCCAGCTGAAGTGTGTGTGAATGTGATGCTCAGTGTGTGAGGGACCAGTCTCAGGGTCCAGTGATCCAGACGCAGCTGAAGTGTGTGTGAATGTGAGGCTCAGTGTGTGAGGGACCAGTCTGAGGGTCCAGTGATCCAGACCCAGCTGAAGTGTGTGTGAATGTGAGGCTCAGTGTATGAGGGACCAGTCTCAGGGTCCAGTGATCCAGACCCAGCTGAAGTGTGTGTGAATGTGAGGCTCAGTGTGTGAGGGACCAGTCTCAGGTTCCAGTGATCCAGATCCAGCTGAAGTGTGTGTGAATGTGAGGCTCAGTGTGTGAGGGACCAGTGTCAGGTTCCAGTGATCCAGATCCAGCTGAAGTGTGTGTGAATGTGAGGCTCAGTGTGTGAGGGACCAGTCTCAGCGTCCAGTGATCCAGACCCAGCTGAAGTGTGTGTGAATGTGAGGCTCAGTGTGTGAGGGACCAGTCTCAGGATCCAGTGATCCAGACTCTCTGAAGTGTGTGTGAATGTGAGGCTCAGTGTGTGAGGGACCAGTCTCAGGGTCCAGTGATCCAGACCCAACTGAATTGTGTGTGAATGTGAGGCTCAGTGTGTGAGGGACCAGTCTCAGGGTCCAGTGATCCAGACCCAGGTGAAGTGTGTGTGAATGTGAGGATCAGTGTGTGAGGGACCAGTCTCAGTGTCCAGTGATCCAGACCCAGCTGAAGTGTGTGTGAATGTGAGGCTCAGTGTGTGAGGGACCAGTCTCAGTGTCTAGTGATCCAGACCCAGCTGAAGTGTGTGTGAATGTGAGGATCAGTGTGTGAGGGACCAGTCTCAGGGTCTAGTGATCCAGGCCCAGCTGAAGTGTGTGTGAATGTGAAGCTCAGTGTGTGAGGGACCAGTCTCAGGGTCCAGTGATCCAGACCCAGCTGAAGTGTGTGTGAATGTGAGACTCAGTGTGTGAGGGACCAGTCTCAGGGTCCAGTGATCCAGACCCAGCTGAAGTGTGTGTGAATGTGAAGCTCAGTGTGTGAGGGACCAGTCTCAGGGTCCAGTGATCCAGACCCAGCTGAAGTGTGTGTGAATGTGAAGCTCAGTGTGTGAGGGACCAGTCTCAGGGTCCAGTGATCCAGACCCAGCTGAAGTGTGTGTGAATGTGAGGCTCAGTGTGTGAGGGACCAGTCTCAGGGTCCAGTGATCCAGACACAGCTGAAGTGTGTGTGAATGTGAGGCTCAGTGTGTGAGGGACCAGTCTCAGGGTCTAGTGATCCAGACCCAGCTGAAGTGTTTGTGAATGAGAGGCTCAGTGTGTGAGGGACCAGTCTCAGGGTCCAGTGATCCAGACCCAGCTGAAGTGTGTGTGAATGTGAGGATCAGTGTGTGAGGGACCAGCCTCAGGGTCCAGTGATCCAGACCCAGCTGAAGTGTGTGTGAATGTGAGGCTCAGTGTGTGAGGGACTACTCTCAGGGTCCAGTGATCCAGACCCAGCTGAATTGTGTGTGAATGTGAGGCTCAGTGTGTGAGGGACCAGTCTCAGGGTCTAGTGATCCAGACCCAGCTGAAGTGTTTGTGAATGTGAGGCTCAGTGTGTGAGGGACCAGTCTCAGGGTCCAGTGATCCAGACCCAGCTGAAGTGTGTGTGAATGTGATGCTCAGTGTGTGAGGGACCAGTCTCAGGGTCCAGTGATCCAGACCCAGCTGAAGAGTGTGTGTGAATGTGAGGCTCAGTGTGTGAGGGACTAGTCTCAGGGTCCAGTGATCCAGACCCAGCTGAAGTGTGTGTGAATGTGTGGCTCAGTGTGTGATGGACCAGTCTCAGGGTCCAGTGATCCAGACACAGCTGAAGTGTGTGTGAATGTGAGGCTCAGTGTGTGAGGGACCAATCTCAGGGTCCAGTGATCCAGACCCAGCTGAAGTGTGTGTGAATGTGAGGCTCAGTGTGTGAGGGACCAGTCTGAGGGTCCAGTGATCCAGACCCAGCTGAAGTGTGTGTGAATGTGAGGCTCAGTGTGTGAGTGACCAGTCTCAGGGTCCAGTGATCCAGAGCCAGCTGAAGTGTGTGTGAATGTAAGGCTCAGTGTGTGAGGGACCAGTCTCAGGGTCCAGTGATCCAGACCCAGCTGAAGTGTGTGTGAATGTGAGGCTCAGTGTGTGAGGGACCAGTCTCAGTGTCTAGTGATCCAGACCCAGCTGAAGTGTGTGTGAATGTGAGGATCAGTGTGTGAGGGACCAGTCTCAGGGTCTAGTGATCCAGGCCCAGCTGAAGTGTGTGTGAATATGAAGCTCAGTGTGTGAGGGACCAGTCTCAGGGTCCAGTGATCCAGACCCAGCTGAAGTGTGTGTGAATGTGAGACTCAGTGTGTGAGGGACCAGTCTCAGGTTCCAGTGATCCAGACCCAGCTGAAGTGTGTGTGAATGTGAAGCTCAGTGTGTGAGGGACCAGTCTCAGGGTCCAGTGATCCAGACCCAGCAGAAGTGTGTGTGAATGTGAGGCTCAGTGTGTGAGGGACCAGTCTCAGGGTCCAGTGATCCAGACCCAGCTGAAGTGTGTGTGAATGTGAGGCTCAGTGTGTGAGGGACCAGTCTCAGGGTCCAGTGATCCAGACCCAGCTGAAGTGTGTGTGAATGTGAGGCTCAGTGTGTGAGGGACCAGTCTCAGGGTCCAGTGATCCAGACACAGCTGAAGTGTGTGTGAATGTGAGGCTCAGTGTGTGAGGGACCAGTCTCAGGGTCGAGTGATCCAGACCCAGCTGAAGTGTTTGTGAATGTGAGGCTCAGTGTGTGAGGGACCAGTCTCAGGGTCCAGTGATCCAGACCCAGCTGAAGTGTGTGTGAATGTGAGGATCAGTGTGTGAGGGACCAGCCTCAGGGTCCAGTGATCCAGACCCAGCTGAAGTGTGTGTGAATGTGAGGCTCAGTGTGTGAGGGACTACTCTCAGGGTCCAGTGATCCAGACCCAGCTGAAGTGTGTGTGAATGTGAGGCTCAGTGTGTGAGGGACCAGTCTCAGGGTCTAGTGATCCAGACCCAGCTGAAGTGTTTGTGAATGTGAGGCTCAGTGTGTGAGGGACCAGTCTCAGGGTCCAGTGATCCAGACCCAGCTGAAGTGTGTGTGAATGTGATGCTCAGTGTGTGAGGGACCAGTCTCAGGGTCCAGTGATCCAGACCCAGCTGAAGTGTGTGTGTGAATGTGAGGCTCAGTGTGTGAGGGACCAGTCTCAGGGTCCAGTGATCCAGACCCAGCTGAAGTGTGTGTGAATGTGTGGCTCAGTGTGTGATGGACCAGTCTCAGGGTCCAGTGATCCAGACCCAGCTGAAGTGTGTGTGAATGTGAGGCTCAGTGTGTGAGGGACCAATCTCAGGGTCCAGTGATCCAGACCCAGCTGAAGTGTGTGTGAATGTGAGGCTCAGTGTGTGAGGGACCAGTCTCAGGGTCCAGTGATCCAGACCCAGCTGAAGTGTGTGTGAATGTGAGGCTCAGTGTATGAGGGACCAGTCTCAGGGTCCAGTGATCCAGACCCAGCTGAAGTATGTGTGAATGTGAGGCTCAGTGTGTGAGGGACCAGTCTCAGGTTCCAGTGATCCAGATCCAGCTGAATTGTGTGTGAATGTGAGGCTCAGTGTGTGAGGGACCAGTCTCAGGTTCCAGTGATCCAGATCCAGCTGAAGTGTGTGTGAATGTGAGGCTCAGTGTGTGAGGGACCAGTCTCAGCGTCCAGTGATCCAGACCCAGCTGAAGTGTGTGTGAATGTGAGGCTCAGTGTGTGAGGGACCAGTCTCAGGATCCAGTGATCCAGACTCTCTGAAGTGTGTGTGAATGTGAGGCTCAGTGTGTGAGGGACCAGTCTCAGGGTCCAGTGATCCAGACCCAACTGAAGTGTGTGTGAATGTGAAGCTCAGTGTGTGAGGGACCAGTCCCAGGGTCCAGTGATCCAGACCCAGCTGAAGTGTGTGTGAATGTGAGGCTCAGTGTGTGAGGGACCAGTCTCAGGGTCCAGTGATCCAGACCCAGCTGAAGTGTGTGTGAATGTGTGGCTCAGTGTGTGAGGGACCAGTCTCAGGGTCCAGTGATCCAGACCCAGCTGAAGTGTGTGTGAATGTGAGGATCAGTGTGTGAGGGACCAGTCTCAGGGTCCAGTGATCCAGACGCAGCTGAAGTGTGTGTGAATGTGAGGCTCAGTGTGTGAGGGACCAGTCTCAGGGTCCAGTGATCCAGACCCAGCTGAAGTGTGTGTGAATGTGAGGCTCAGTGTATGAGGGACCAGTCTCAGGATCCAGTGATCCAGACCCAGCTGAAGTGTGTGTGAATGTGAGGCTCAGTGTGTGAGGGACCAGTCTCAGGTTCCAGTGATCCAGATCCAGCTGAAGTGTGTGTGAATGTGAGGCTCAGTGTGTGAGGGACCAGTCTCAGGTTCCAGTGATCCAGATCCAGCTGAAATGTGTGTGAATGTGAAGCTCAGTGGTGAGGGACCAGTCTCAGCGTCCAGTGATCCAGACCCAGCTGAAGTGTGTGTGAATGTGAGGCTCAGTGTGTGAGGGACCAGTCTCAGGATCCAGTGATCCAGACTCTCTGAAGTGTGTGTGAATGTGAGGATCAGTTTGTGAGGGACCAGTCCCAGGTTCCAGTGATCCAGACCCAGCTGAATTGTGTGTGAATGTGAGGCTCAGTGTGTGAGGGACCAGTCTCAGGGTCCAGTGATCCAGACCCAGGTGAAGTGTGTGTGAATGTGAGGATCAGTGTGTGAGGGACCAGTCTCAGTGTCCAGTGATCCAGACCCAGCTGAAGTGTGTGTGAATGTGAGGCTCAGTGTGTGAGGGACCAGTCTCAGTGTCTAGTGATCCAGACCCAGCTGAAGTTTGTGTGAATGTGAGGATCAGTGTGTGAGGGACCAGTCTCAGGGTCTAGTGATCCAGGCCCAGCTGAAGTGTGTGTGAATGTGAAGCTCAGTGTGTGAGGGACCAGTCTCAGGGTCCAGTGATCCAGACCCAGCTGAAGTGTGTGTGAATGTGAGACTCAGTGTGTGAGGGACCAGTCTCAGGGTCCAGTGATCCAGACCCAGCTGAAGTTTGTGTGAATGTGAAGCTCAGTGTGTGAGGGACCAGTCTCAGGGTCCAGTGATCCAGACCCAGCTGAAGTGTGTGTGAATGTGAGGCTCAGTGTGTGAGGGACCAGTCTCAGGGTCCAGTGATCCAGACCCAGCTGAAGTGTGTGTGAATGTGAGGCTCAGTGTGTGAGGGACCAGTCTCAGGGTCCAGTGATCCAGACACAGCTGAAGTGTGTGTGAATCTGAGGCTCAGTGTGTGAGGGACCAGTCTCAGGGTCTAGTGATCCAGACCCAGCTGAAGTGTTTGTGAATGAGAGGCTCAGTGTGTGAGGGACCAGTCTCAGGGTCCAGTGATCCAGACCCAGCTGAAGTGTGTGTGAATGTGAGGATCAGTGTGTGAGGGACCAGCCTCAGGGTCCAGTGATCCAGACCCAGCTGAAGTGTGTGTGAATGTGAGGCTCAGTGTGTGAGGGACTACTCTCAGGGTCCAGTGATCCAGACCCAGCTGAAGTGTGTGTGAATGTGAGGCTCAGTGTGTGAGGGACCAGTCTCAGGGTCTAGTGATCCAGACCCAGCTGAAGTGTGTGTGAATGTGATGCTCAGTGTGTGAGGGACCAGTCTCAGGGTCCAGTGATCCAGACCCAGCTGAAGTGTGTGTGAATGTGATGCTCAGTGTGTGAGGGACCAGTCTCAGGGTCCAGTGATCCAGACGCAGCTGAAGTGTGTGTGAATGTGAGGCTCAGTGTGTGAGGGACCAGTCTGAGGGTCCAGTGATCCAGACCCAGCTGAAGTGTGTGTGAATGTGAGGCTCAGTGTATGAGGGACCAGTCTCAGGGTCCAGTGATCCAGACCCAGCTGAAGTGTGTGTGAATGTGAGGCTCAGTGTGTGAGGGACCAGTCTCAGGTTCCAGTGATCCAGATCCAGCTGAAGTGTGTGTGAATGTGAGGCTCAGTGTGTGAGGGACCAGTCTCAGGTTTCAGTGATCCAGATCCAGCTGAAGTGTGTGTGAATGTGAGGCTCAGTGTGTGAGGGACCAGTCTCAGCGTCCAGTGATCCAGCCCCAGCTGAAGTGTGTGTGAATGTGAGGCTCAGTGTGTGAGGGACCAGTCTCAGGATCCAGTGATCCAGACTCTCTGAAGTGTGTGTGAATGTGAGGCTCAGTGTGTGAGGGACCAGTCTCAGGGTCCAGTGATCCAGACCCAACTGAAGTGTGTGTGAATGTGAGGCTCAGTGTGTGAGGGACCAGTCTCAGGGTCCAGTGATCCAGACCCAGGTGAAGTGTGTGTGAATGTGAGGATCAGTGTGTGAGGGACCAGTCTCAGTGTCCAGTGATCCAGACCCAGCTGAAGTGTGTGTGAATGTGAGGCTCAGTGTGTGAGGGACCAGTCTCAGTGTCTAGTGATCCAGACCCAGCTGAAGTGTGTGTGAATGTGAGGATCAGTGTGTGAGGGACCAGTCTCAGGGTCTAGTGATCCAGGCCCAGCTGAAGTGTGTGTGAATGTGAAGCTCAGTGTGTGAGGGACCAGTCTCAGGGTCCAGTGATCCAGACCCAGCTGAAGTGTGTGTGAATGTGAAGCTCAGTGTGTGAGGGACCAGTCTCAGGGTCCAGTGATCCAGACCCAGCTGAAGTGTGTGTGAATGTGAGGCTCAGTGTGTGAGGGACCAGTCTCAGGGTCCAGTGATCCAGACCCAGCTGAAGTGTGTGTGAATGTGAGGCTCAGTGTGTGAGGGACCAGTCTCAGGGTCCAGTGATCCAGACACAGCTGAAGTGTTTGTGAATGAGAGGCTCAGTGTGTGAGGGACCAGTCTCAGTGTCCAGTGATCCAGACCCAGCTGAAGTGTGTGTGAATGTGAGGATCAGTGTGTGAGGGACCAGCCTCAGGGTCCAGTGATCCAGACCCAGCTGAAGTGTGTGTGAATGTGAGGCTCAGTGTGTGAGGGACTACTCTCAGGGTCCAGTGATCCAGACCCAGCTGAAGTGTGTGTGAATGTGAGGCTCAGTGTGTGAGGGACCAGTCTCAGGGTCTAGTGATCCAGACCCAGCTGAAGTGTTTGTGAATGTGAGGCTCAGTGTGTGAGGGACCAGTCTCAGGGTCCAGTGATCCAGACCCAGCTGAAGTGTGTGTGAATGTGATGCTCAGTGTGTGAGGGACCAGTCTCAGGGTCGAGTGATCCAGACCCAGCTGAAGTGTTTGTGAATGTGAGGCTCAGTGTGTGAGGGACCAGTCTCAGGGTCCAGTGATCCAGACCCAGCTGAAGTGTGTGTGAATGTGAGGATCAGTGTGTGAGGGACCAGCCTCAGGGTCCAGTGATCCAGACCCAGCTGAAGTGTGTGTGAATGTGAGGCTCAGTGTGTGAGGGACTACTCTCAGGGTCCAGTGATCCAGACCCAGCTGAAGTGTGTGTGAATGTGAGGCTCAGTGTGTGAGGGACCAGTCTCAGGGTCTAGTGATCCAGACCCAGCTGAAGTGTTTGTGAATGTGAGGCTCAGTGTGTGAGGGACCAGTCTCAGGGTCCAGTGATCCAGACCCAGCTGAAGTGTGTGTGAATGTGATGCTCAGTGTGTGAGGGACCAGTCTCAGGGTCCAGTGATCCAGACCCAGCTGAAGAGTGTGTGTGAATGTGAGGCTCAGTGTGTGAGGGACCAGTCTCAGGGTCCAGTGATCCAGACCCAGCTGAAGTGTGTGTGAATGTGAGGCTCAGTGTGTGAGGGACCAATCTCATGGTCCAGTGATCCAGACCCAGCTGAAGTGTGTGTGAATGTGAGGCTCAGTGTGTGAGGGACCAGTCTCAGGGTCCAGTGATCCAGACCCAGCTGAAGTGTGTGTGAATGTGAGGCTCAGTGTATGAGGGACCAGTCTCAGGGTCCAGTGATCCAGACCCAGCTGAAGTATGTGTGAATGTGAGGCTCAGTGTGTGAGGGACCAGTCTCAGGTTCCAGTGATCCAGATCCAGCTGAAGTGTGTGTGAATGTGAGGCTCAGTGTGTGAGGGACCAGTCTCAGGTTCCAGTGATCCAGATCCAGCTGAAGTGTGTGTGAATGTGAGGCTCAGTGTGTGAGGGACCAGTCTCAGCGTCCAGTGATCCAGACCCAGCTGAAGTGTGTGTGAATGTGAGGCTCAGTGTGTGAGGGACCAGTCTCAGGATCCAGTGATCCAGACTCTCTGAAGTGTGTGTGAATGTGAGGCTCAGTGTGTGAGGGACCAGTCTCAGGGTCCAGTGATCCAGACCCAACTGAAGTGTGTGTGAATGTGAAGCTCAGTGTGTGAGGGACCAGTCCCAGGGTCCAGTGATCCAGACCCAGCTGAAGTGTGTGTGAATGTGAGGCTCAGTGTGTGAGGGACCAGTCTCAGGGTCCAGTGATCCAGACCCAGCTGAAGTGTGTGTGAATGTGTGGCTCAGTGTGTGAGGGACCAGTCTCAGGGTCCAGTGATCCAGACCCAGCTGAAGTGTGTGTGAATGTGAGGATCAGTGTGTGAGGGACCAGTCTCAGGGTCCAGTGATCCAGACGCAGCTGAAGTGTGTGTGAATGTGAGGCTCAGTATGTGAGGGACCAGTCTCAGGGTCCAGTGATCCAGACCCAGCTGAAGTGTGTGTGAATGTGAGGCTCAGTGTATGAGGGACCAGTCTCAGGATCCAGTGATCCAGACCCAGCTGAAGTGTGTGTGAATGTGAGGCTCAGTGTGTGAGGGACCAGTCTCAGGTTCCAGTGATCCAGATCCAGCTGAAGTGTGTGTGAATGTGAGGCTCAGTGTGTGAGGGACCAGTCTCAGGTTCCAGTGATCCAGATCCAGCTGAAATGTGTGTGAATGTGAGGCTCAGTGGTGAGGGACCAGTCTCAGCGTCCAGTGATCCAGACCCAGCTGAAGTGTGTGTGAATGTGAGGCTCAGTGTGTGAGGGACCAGTCTCAGGATCCAGTGATCCAGACTCTCTGAAGTGTGTGTGAATGTGAGGATCAGTTTGTGAGGGACCAGTCCCAGGTTCCAGTGATCCAGACCCAGCTGAATTGTGTGTGAATGTGAGGCTCAGTGTGTGAGGGACCAGTCTCAGGGTCCAGTGATCCAGACCCAGGTGAAGTGTGTGTGAATGTGAGGATCAGTGTGTGAGGGACCAGTCTCAGTGTCCAGTGATCCAGACCCAGCTGAAGTGTGTGTGAATGTGAGGCTCAGTGTGTGAGGGACCAGTCTCAGTGTCTAGTGATCCAGACCCAGCTGAAGTTTGTGTGAATGTGAGGATCAGTGTGTGAGGGACCAGTCTCAGGGTCTAGTGATCCAGGCCCAGCTGAAGTGTGTGTGAATGTGAAGCTCAGTGTGTGAGGGACCAGTCTCAGGGTCCAGTGATCCAGACACAGCTGAAGTGTGTGTGAATCTGAGGCTCAGTGTGTGAGGGACCAGTCTCAGGGTCTAGTGATCCAGACCCAACTGAAGTGTTTGTGAATGAGAGGCTCAGTGTGTGAGGGACCAGTCTCAGGGTCCAGTGATCCAGACCCAGCTGAAGTGTGTGTGAATGTGAGGATCAGTGTGTGAGGGACCAGCCTCAGGGTCCAGTGATCCAGACCCAGCTGAAGTGTGTGTGAATGTGAGGCTCAGTGTGTGAGGGACTACTCTCAGGGTCCAGTGATCCAGACCCAGCTGAAGTGTGTGTGAATGTGAGGCTCAGTGTGTGAGGGACCAGTCTCAGGGTCTAGTGATCCAGACGCAGCTGAAGTGTGTGTGAATGTGAGGCTCAGTGTGTGAGGGACCAGTCTGAGGGTCCAGTGATCCAGACCCAGCTGAAGTGTGTGTGAATGTGAGGCTCAGTGTATGAGGGACCAGTCTCAGGGTCCAGTGATCCAGACCCAGCTGAAGTGTGTGTGAATGTGAGGCTCAGTGTGTGAGGGACCAGTCTCAGGTTCCAGTGATCCAGATCCAGCTGAAGTGTGTGTGAATGTGAGGCTCAGTGTGTGAGGGACCAGTCTCAGGTTTCAGTGATCCAGATCCAGCTGAATTGTGTGTGAATGTGAGGCTCAGTGTGTGAGGGACCAGTCTCAGCGTCCAGTGATCCAGACCCAGCTGAAGTGTGTGTGAATGTGAGGCTCAGTGTGTGAGGGACCAGTCTCAGGATCCAGTGATCCAGACTCTCTGAAGTGTGTGTGAATGTGAGGCTCAGTGTGTGAGGGACCAGTCTCAGGGTCCAGTGATCCAGACCCAACTGAAGTGTGTGTGAATGTGAGGCTCAGTGTGTGAGGGACCAGTCTCAGGGTCCAGTGATCCAGACCCAGGTGAAGTGTGTGTGAATGTGAGGATCAGTGTGTGAGGGACCAGTCTCAGTGTCCAGTGATCCAGACCCAGCTGAAGTGTGTGTGAATGTGAGGCTCAGTGTGTGAGGGACCAGTCTCAGTGTCTAGTGATCCAGACCCAGCTGAAGTGTGTGTGAATGTGAGGATCAGTGTGTGAGGGACCAGTCTCAGGGTCTAGTGATCCAGGCCCAGCTGAAGTGTGTGTGAATGTGAAGCTCAGTGTGTGAGGGACCAGTCTCAGGGTCCAGTGATCCAGACCCAGCTGAAGTGCATGTGAATGTGAAGCTCAGTGTGTGAGGGACCAGTCTCAGGGTCCAGTGATCCAGACCCAGCTGAAGTGTGTGTGAATGTGAGGCTCAGTGTGTGAGGGACCAGTCTCAGGGTCCAGTGATCCAGACCCAGCTGAAGTGTGTGTGAATGTGAGGCTCAGTGTGTGAGGGACCAGTCTCAGGGTCCAGTGATCCAGACACAGCTGAAGTGTGTGTGAATGTGAGGCTCAGTGTGTGAGGGACCAGTCTCAGGGTCTAGTGATCCAGACCCAGCTGAAGTGTTTGTGAATGAGAGGCTCAGTGTGTGAGGGACCAGTCTCAGTGTCCAGTGATCCAGACCCAGCTGAAGTGTGTGTGAATGTGAGGATCAGTGTGTGAGGGACCAGCCTCAGGGTCCAGTGATCCAGACCCAGCTGAAGTGTGTGTGAATGTGAGGCTCAGTGTGTGAGGGACTACTCTCAGGGTCCAGTGATCCAGACCCAGCTGAAGTGTGTGTGAATGTGAGGCTCAGTGTGTGAGGGACCAGTCTCAGGGTCTAGTGATCCAGACCCTGCTGAAGTGTTTGTGAATGTGAGGCTCAGTGTGTGAGGGACCAGTCTCAGGGTCCAGTGATCCAGACCCAGCTGAAGTGTGTGTGAATGTGATGCTCAGTGTGTGAGGGACCAGTCTCAGGGTCCAGTGATCCAGACCCAGCTGAAGAGTGTGTGTGAATGTGAGGCTCAGTGTGTGAGGGACTAGTCTCAGTGTCCAGTGATCCAGACCCAGCTGAAGTGTGTGTGAATGTGTGGCTCAGTGTGTGATGGTCCAGTCTCAGGGTCCAGTGATCCAGACCCAGCTGAAGTGTGTGTGAATGTGAGGCTCAGTGTGTGAGGGACCAGTCTGAGGGTCCAGTGATCCAGACCCAGCTGAAGTGTGTGTGAATGTGAGGCTCAGTGTGTGAGGGACCAGTCTCAGGGTCCAGTGATCCAGACCCAGCTGAAGTGTGTGTGAATGTAAGGCTCAGTGTGTGAGGGACCAGTCTCAGGGTCCAGTGATCCAGACCCAGCTGAAGTGTGTGTGAATGTGAGGCTCAGTGTGTGAGGGACCAGTCTCAGTGTCTAGTGATCCAGACCCAGCTGAAGTGTGTGTGAATGTGAGGATCAGTGTGTGAGGGACCAGTCTCAGGGTCTAGTGATCCAGGCCCAGCTGAAGTGTGTGTGAATGTGAAGCTCAGTGTGTGAGGGACCAGTCTCAGGGTCCAGTGATCCAGACCCAGCTGAAGTGTGTGTGAATGTGAGACTCAGTGTGTGAGGGACCAGTCTCAGGTTCCAGTGATCCAGACCCAGCTGAAGTGTGTGTGAATGTGAAGCTCAGTGTGTGAGGGACCAGTCTCAGGGTCCAGTGATCCAGACCCAGCAGAAGTGTGTGTGAATGTGAGGCTCAGTGTGTGAGGGACCAGTCTCAGGGTCCAGTGATCCAGACCCAGCTGAAGTGTGTGTGAATGTGAGGCTCAGTGTGTGAGGGACCAGTCTCAGGGTCCAGTGATCCAGACCCAGCTGAAGTGTGTGTGAATGTGAGGCTCAGTGTGTGAGGGACCAATCTCATGGTCCAGTGATCCAGACACAGCTGAAGTGTGTGTGAATGTGAGGCTCAGTGTGTGAGGGACCAGTCTCAGGGTCGAGTGATCCAGACCCAGCTGAAGTGTTTGTGAATGTGAGGCTCAGTCTGTGAGGGACCAGTCTCAGGGTCCAGTGATCCAGACCCAGCTGAAGTGTGTGTGAATGTGAGGATCAGTGTGTGAGGGACCAGCCTCAGGGTCCAGTGATCCAGACCCAGCTGAAGTGTGTGTGAATGTGAGGCTCAGTGTGTGAGGGACTACTCTCAGGGTCCAGTGATCCAGACCCAGCTGAAGTGTGTGTGAATGTGAGGCTCAGTGTGTGAGGGACCAGTCTCAGGGTCTAGTGATCCAGACCCAGCTGAAGTGTGTGTGAATGTGATGCTCAGTGTGTGAGGGACCAGTCTCAGGGTCCAGTGATCCAGACCCAGCTGAAGAGTGTGTGTGAATGTGAGGCTCAGTGTGTGAGGGACCAGTCTCAGGGTCCAGTGATCCAGACCCAGCTGAAGTGTGTGTGAATGTGTGGCTCAGTGTGTGATGGACCAGTCTCAGGGTCCAGTGATCCAGACCCAGCTGAAGTGTGTGTGAATGTGAGGCTCAGTGTGTGAGGGACCAATCTCAGGGTCCAGTGATCCAGACCCAGCTGAAGTG
This sequence comes from Pristiophorus japonicus, assembly GCF_044704955.1. Lineage (NCBI taxonomy): Eukaryota > Metazoa > Chordata > Chondrichthyes > Pristiophoridae > Pristiophorus > Pristiophorus japonicus. The sequence goes on from NW_027252274.1 coordinate 855,138, forward strand.
TGTGTGAATGTGAGGCTCAGTGTGTGAGGGACCACTCTCAGGGTCCAGTGATCCAGACCCAGCTGAAGTGTGTGTGAATGTGAGGCTCAGTGTATGAGGGACCAGTCTCAGGGTCCAGTGATCCAGACCCAGCTGAAGTATGTGTGAATGTGAGGCTCAGTGTGTGAGGGACCAGTCTCAGGTTCCAGTGATCCAGATCCAGCTGAAGTGTGTGTGAATGTGAGGCTCAGTGTGTGAGGGACCAGTCTCAGGTTCAAGTGATCCAGATCCAGCTGAAGTGTGTGTGAATGTGAGGCTCAGTGTGTGAGGGACCAGTCTCAGCGTCCAGTGATCCAGACCCAGCTGAAGTGTGTGTGAATGTGAGGCTCAGTGTGTGAGGGACCAGTCTCAGGATCCAGTGATCCAGACTCTCTGAAGTGTGTGTGAATGTGAGGCTCAGTGTGTGAGGGACCAGTCTCAGGGTCCAGTGATCCAGACCCAACTGAAGTGTGTGTGAATGTGAAGCTCAGTGTGTGAGGGACCAGTCCCAGGGTCCAGTGATCCAGACCCAGCTGAAGTGTGTGTGAATGTGAGGCTCAGTGTGTGAGGGACCAGTCTCAGGGTCCAGTGATCCAGACCCAGCTGAAGTGTGTGTGAATGTGAGGATCAGTTTGTGATGGACCAATCCCAGGTTCCAGTGATCCAGACCCAGCTGAAGTGTGTGTGAATGTGAGGATCAGTGTGTGAGGGACCAGTCTCAGGGTCTAGTGATCCAGGCCCAGCTGAAGTGTGTGTGAATGTGAAGCTCAGTGTGTGAGGGACCAGTCTCAGGGTCCAGTGATCCAGACCCAGCTGAAGTGTGTGTGAATGTGAGGCTCAGTGTGTGAGGGACCAGTCTCAGGATCCAGTGATCCAGACTCTCTGAAGTGTGTGTGAATGTGAGGCTCAGTGTGTGAGGGACCAGTCTCAGGGTCCAGTGATCCAGACCCAACTGAAGTGTGTGTGAATGTGAAGCTCAGTGTGTGAGGGACCAGTCCCAGGGTCCAGTGATCCAGACCCAGCTGAAGTGTGTGTGAATGTGAGGCTCAGTGTGTGAGGGACCAGTCTCAGGGTCCAGTGATCCAGACCCAGCTGAAGTGTGTGTGAATGTGAGGATCAGTTTGTGAGGGACCAGTCCCAGGTTCCAGTGATCCAGCCCCAGCTGAAGTGTGTGTGAATGTGAGGCTCAGTGTGTGAGGGACCAGTCTCAGGGTCCAGTGATCCAGACCCAGGTGAAGTGTGTGTGAATGTGAGGATCAGTGTGTGAGGGACCAGTCTCAGTGTCCAGTGATCCAGACCCAGCTGAAGTGTGTGTGAATGTGAGGCTCAGTGTGTGAGGGACCAGTCTCAGTGTCTAGTGATCCAGACCCAGCTGAAGTGTGTGTGAATGTGAGGATCAGTGTGTGAGGGACCAGTCTCAGGGTCTAGTGATCCAGGCCCAGCTGAAGTGTGTGTGAATGTGAAGCTCAGTGTGTGAGGGACCAGTCTCAGGGTCCAGTGATCCAGACCCAGCTGAAGTGTGTGTGAATGTGAAGCTCAGTGTGTGAGGGACCAGTCTCAGGGTCCAGTGATCCAGACCCAGCTGAAGTGTGTGTGAATGTGAGGCTCAGTGTGTGAGGGACCAGTCTCAGGGTCCAGTGATCCAGACCCAGCTGAAGTGTGTGTGAATGTGAGGCTCAGTGTGTGAGGGACCAGTCTCAGGGTCCAGTGATCCAGACACAGCTGAAGTGTGTGTGAATGTGAGGCTCAGTGTGTGAGGGACCAGTCTCAGGGTCTAGTGATCCAGACCCAGCTGAAGTGTTTGTGAATGAGAGGCTCAGTGTGTGAGGGACCAGTCTCAGGGTCCAGTGATCCAGACCCAGCTGAAGTGTGTGTGAATGTGAGGATCAGTGTGTGAGGGACCAGCCTCAGGGTCCAGTGATCCAGACCCAGCTGAAGTGTGTGTGAATGTGAGGGTCAGTGTTTGAGGGACTACTCTCAGGGTCCAGTGATCCTGACCCAGCTGAAGTGTGTGTGAATGTGAGGCTCAGTGTGTGAGGGACCAGTCTCAGGGTCTAGTGATCCAGACCCAGCTGAAGTGTTTGTGAATGTGAGGCTCAGTGTGTGAGGGACCAGTCTCAGGGTCCAGTGATCCAGACCCAGCTGAAGTGTGTGTGAATGTGATGCTCAGTGTGTGAGGGACCAGTCTCAGGGTCCAGTGATCCAGACCCAGCTGAAGAGTGTGTGTGAATGTGAGGCTCAGTGTGTGAGGGACCAGTCTCAGGGTCCAGTGATCCAGACCCAGCTGAAGTGTGTGTGAATGTGTGGCTCAGTGTGTGATGGACCAGTCTCAGGGTCCAGTGATCCAGACCCAGCTGAAGTGTGTGTGAATGTGAGGCTCAGTGTGTGAGGGACCAATCTCAGGGTCCAGTGATCCAGACCCAGCTGAAGTGTGTGTGAATGTGAGGCTCAGTGTGTGAGGGACCAGTCTGAGGGTCCAGTGATCCAGACCCAGCTGAAGTGTGTGTGAATGTGAGGCTCAGTGTGTGAGGGACCAGTCTAAGGGTCCAGTGATCCAGACCCAGCTGAAGTGTGTGTGAATGTAAGGCTCAGTGTGTGAGGGACCAGTCTCAGGGTCCAGTGATCCAGACCCAGCTGAAGTGTGTGTGAATGTGAGGCTCAGTGTGTGAGGGACCAGTCTCAGTGTCTAGTGATCCAGACCCAGCTGAAGTGTGTGTGAATGTGAGGATCAGTGTGTGAGGGACCAGTCTCAGGGTCTAGTGATCCAGGCCCAGCTGAAGTGTGTGTGAATGTGAAGCTCAGTGTGTGAGGGACCAGTCTCAGGGTCCAGTGATACAGACCCAGCTGAAGTGTGTGTGAATGTGAGACTCTGTGTGTGAGGGACCAGTCTCAGGTTCCAGTGATCCAGACCCAGCTGAAGTGTGTGTGAATGTGAAGCTCAGTGTGTGAGGGACCAGTCTCAGGGTCCAGTGATCCAGACCCAGCAGAAGTGTGTGTGAATGTGAGGCTCAGTGTGTGAGGGACCAGTCTCAGGGTCCAGTGATCCAGACCCAGCTGAAGTGTGTGTGAATGTGAGGCTCAGTGTGTGAGGGACCAGTCTCAGGGTCCAGTGATCCAGACCCAGCTGAAGTGTGTGTGAATGTGAGGCTCAGTGTGTGAGGGACCAGTCTCAGGGTCCAGTGATCCAGACACAGCTGAAGTGTGTGTGAATGTGAGGCTCAGTGTGTGAGGGACCAGTCTCAGGGTCTAGTGATCCAGACCCAGCTGAAGTGTTTGTGAATGTGAGGCTCAGTGTGTGAGGGACCAGTCTCAGGGTCCAGTGATCCAGACCCAGCTGAAGTGTGTGTGAATGTGAGGATCAGTGTGTGAGGGACCAGCCTCAGGGTCCAGTGATCCAGACCCAGCTGAAGTGTGTATGAATGTGAGGCTCAGTGTGTGAGGGACTACTCTCAGGGTCCAGTGATCCAGACCCAGCTGAAGTGTGTGTGAATGTGAGGCTCAGTGTGTGAGGGACCAGTCTCAGGGTCCAGTGATCCAGACCCAGCTGAAGTGTGTGTGAATGTGAGGATCAGTGTGTGAGGGACCAGCCTCAGGGTCCAGTGATCCAGACCCAGCTGAAGTGTGTGTGAATGTGAGGCTCAGTGTGTGAGGGACTACTCTCAGGGTCCAGTGATCCAGACCCAGCTGAAGTGTGTGTGAATGTGAGGCTCAGTGTGTGAGGGACCAGTCTCAGGGTCTAGTGATCCAGACCCAGCTGAAGTGTTTGTGAATGTGAGGCTCAGTGTGTGAGGGACCAGTCTCAGGGTCCAGTGATCCAGACCCAGCTGAAGTGTGTGTGAATGTGATGCTCAGTGTGTGAGGGACCAGTCTCAGGGTCCAGTGATCCAGACCCAGCTGATGAGTGTGTGTGAATGTGAGGCTCAGTGTGTGAGGGACTAGTCTCAGTGTCCAGTGATCCAGACCCAGCTGAAGTGTGTGTGAATGTGTGGCTCAGTGTGTGATGGACCAGTCTCAGGGTCCAGTGATCCAGACCCAGCTGAAGTGTGTGTGAATGTGAGGCTCTGTGTGTGAGGGACCAGTCTGAGGGTCCAGTGATCCAGACCCAGCTGAAGTGTGTGTGAATGTGAGGCTCAGTGTGTGAGGGACCAGTCTCAGGGTCCAGTGATCCAGACCCAGCTGAAGTGTGTGTGAATGTAAGGCTCAGTGTGTGAGGGACCAGTCTCAGGGTCCAGTGATCCAGACCCAGCTGAAGTGTGTGTGAATGTAAGGCTCAGTGTGTGAGGGACCAGTCTCAGGGTCCAGTGATCCAGACCCAGCTGAAGTGTGTGTGAATGTGAGGCTCAGTGTGTGAGGGACCAGTCTCAGGATCCAGTGATCCAGACTCTCTGAAGTGTGTGTGAATGTGAGGCTCAGTGTGTGAGGGACCAGTCTCAGGGTCCAGTGATCCAGACCCAACTGAAGTGTGTGTGAATGTGAAGCTCAGTGTGTGAGGGACCAGTCCCAGGGTCCAGTGATCCAGACCCAGCTGAAGTGTGTGTGAATGTGAGGCTCAGTGTGTGAGGGACCAGTCTCAGGGTCCAGTGATCCAGACCCAGCTGAAGTGTGTGTGAATGTGAGGATCAGTTTGTGAGGGACCAATCCCAGGTTCCAGTGATCCAGACCCAGCTGAAGTGTGTGTGAATGTGAGGATCAGTGTGTGAGGGACCAGTCTCAGGGTCTAGTGATCCAGGCCCAGCTGAAGTGTGTGTGAATGTGAAGCTCAGTGTGTGAGGGACCAGTCTCAGGGTCCAGTGATCCAGACCCAGCTGAAGTGTGTGTGAATGTGAGGCTCAGTGTGTGAGGGACCAGTCTCAGGATCCAGTGATCCAGACTCTCTGAAGTGTGTGTGAATGTGAGGCTCAGTGTGTGAGGGACCAGTCTCAGGGTCCAGTGATCCAGACCCAACTGAAGTGTGTGTGAATGTGAAGCTCAGTGTGTGAGGGACCAGTCCCAGGGTCCAGTGATCCAGACCCAGCTGAAGTGTGTGTGAATGTGAGGCTCAGTGTGTGAGGGACCAGTCTCAGGGTCCAGTGATCCAGACCCAGCTGAAGTGTGTGTGAATGTGAGGATCAGTTTGTGAGGGACCAGTCCCAGGTTCCAGTGATCCAGCCCCAGCTGAAGTGTGTGTGAATGTGAGGCTCAGTGTGTGAGGGACCAGTCTCAGGGTCCAGTGATCCAGACCCAGGTGAAGTGTGTGTGAATGTGAGGATCAGTGTGTGAGGGACCAGTCTCAGTGTCCAGTGATCCAGACCCAGCTGAAGTGTGTGTGAATGTGAGGCTCAGTGTGTGAGGGACCAGTCTCAGTGTCTAGTGATCCAGACCCAGCTGAAGTGTGTGTGAATGTGAGGATCAGTGTGTGAGGGACCAGTCTCAGGGTCTAGTGATCCAGGCCCAGCTGAAGTGTGTGTGAATGTGAAGCTCAGTGTGTGAGGGACCAGTCTCAGGGTCCAGTGATCCAGACCCAGCTGAAGTGTGTGTGAATGTGAGGCTCAGTGTGTGAGGGACCAGTCTCAGGGTCCAGTGATCCAGACACAGCTGAAGTGTGTGTGAATGTGAGGCTCAGTGTGTGAGGGACCAGCCTCAGGTCCAGGGATCCAGACCCAGCTGAAGTGTGTGTGAATGTGAGGCTCAGTGTGTGAGGGACCAGTCTCAGGGTCCAGTGATCCAGACCCAGCTGAAGTGTGTGTGAATGTGAGGCTCAGTGTGTGAGGGACCAGTCTCAGGGTCCAGTGATCCAGACCCAGCTGAAGTGTGTGTGAATGTGAGACTCAGTGTGTGAGGGACCAGTCTCAGGGTCCAGTGATCCAGACCCAGCTGAAGTGTGTGTGAAGGTGAAGCTCAGTGTGTGAGGGACCAGTCTCAGGGTCCAGTGATCCAGACCCAGCTGAAGTGTGTGTGAATCTGAGGCTCAGTGTGTGAGGGACCAGTCTCAGGGTCCAGTGATCCAGACCCAGCTGAAGTGTGTGTGAATGTGAGGCTCAGTGTGTGAGGGACCAGTCTCAGGGTCCAGTGATCCAGACCCAGCTGAAGTGTGTGTGAATGTGAGGCTCAGTGTGTGAGGGACCAGTCTCAGGATCCAGTGATCCAGACCCAGCTGAAGTGTTTGTGAATGTGAGGCTCAGTGTGTGAGGGACCAGTCTCAGGGTCCAGTGATCCAGACCCAGCTGAAGTGTGTGTGAATGTGAGGATCAGTGTGTGAGGGACCAGCCTCAGGGTCCAGTGATCCAGACCCAGCTGAAGTGTGTGTGAATGTGAGGCTCAGTGTGTGAGGGACTACGCTCAGGGTCCAGTGATCCAGACCCAGCTGAAGTGTGTGTGAATGTGAGGCTCAGTGTGTGAGGGACCAGTCTCAGGGTCTAGTGATCCAGACCCAGCTGAAGTGTTTGTGAATGTGAGGCTCAGTGTGTGAGGGACCAGTCTCAGGGTCCAGTGATCCAGACCCAGCTGAAGTGTGTGTGAATGTGAGGCTCAGTGTGTGAGGGACCAGTCTCAGGGTCCAGTGATCCAGACCCAGCTGAAGTGTGTGTGAATGTAAGGCTCAGTATGTGAGGGACCAGTCTCAGGGTCCAGTGATCCAGACCCAGCTGAAGTGTGTGTGAATGTGAGGCTCAGTGTGTGAGGGACCAGTCTCAGTGTCTAGTGATCCAGACCCAGCTGAAGTGTGTGTGAATGTGAGGATCAGTGTGTGAGGGACCAGTCTCAGGGTCTAGTGATCCAGGCCCAGCTGAAGTGTTTGTGAATGTGAAGCTCAGTGTGTGAGGGACCAATCTCAGGGTCCAGTGATCCAGACACAGCTGAAGTGTGTATGAATGTGAGGCTCAGTTTGTGAGGGACCAATCTCAGGGTCCAGTGATCCAGACCCAGCTGAAGTGTGTGTGAATGTGAGGCTCAGTGTGTGAGGGACCAGTCTGAGGGTCCAGTGATCCAGACCCAGCTGAAGTGTGTGTGAATGTGAGGCTCAGTGTGTGAGGGACCAATCTCAGGGTCCAGTGATCCAGACCCAGCTGAAGTGTGTGTGAATGTGAGGCTCAGTGTGTGAGGGACCAGTCTCAGGGTCCAGTGATCCAGACCCAGCTGAAGTGTGTGTGAATGTAAGGCTCAGTGTGTGAGGGACCAGTCTCAGGGTCCAGTGATCCAGACCCAGCTGAAGTGTGTGTGAATGTGAGGCTCAGTGTGTGAGGGACCAGTCTCAGTGTCTAGTGATCCAGACACAGCTGAAGTGTGTGTGAATGTGTGGCTCAGTGTGTGATGGACCAGTCTCAGGGTCCAGTGATCCAGACCCAGCTGAAGTGTGTGTGAATGTGAGGCTCAGTGTGTGAGGGACCAGTCTGAGGGTCCAGTGATCCAGACCAAGCTGAAGTGTGTGTGAATGTGAGGCTCAGTGTGTGAGGGACCAGTCTCAGGGTCCAGTGATCCAGACCCAGCTGAAGTGTGTGTGAATGTAAGGCTCAGTATGTGAGGGACCAGTCTCAGGGTCCAGTGATCCAGACACAGCTGAAGTGTGTGTGAATGTGAGGCTCAGTGTGTGAGGGACCAGTCTCAGGGTCTAGTGATCCAGACCCAGCTGAAGTGTTTGTGAATGTGAGGCTCAGTGTGTGAGGGACCAGTCTCAGGGTCCAGTGATCCAGACCCAGCTGAAGTGTGTGTGAATGTGAGGATCAGTGTGTGAGGGACCAGCCTCAGGGTCCAGTGATCCAGACCCAGCTGAAGTGTGTATGAATGTGAGGCTCAGTGTGTGAGGGACTACTCTCAGGGTCCAGTGATCCAGACCCAGCTGAAGTGTGTGTGAATGTGAGGCTCAGTGTGTGAGGGACCAGTCTCAGGGTCCAGTGATCCAGACCCAGCTGAAGTGTGTGTGAATGTGAGGATCAGTGTGTGAGGGACCAGCCTCAGGGTCCAGTGATCCAGACCCAGCTGAAGTGTGTGTGAATGTGAGGCTCAGTGTGTGAGGGACTACTCTCAGGGTCCAGTGATCCAGACCCAGCTGAAGTGTGTGTGAATGTGAGGCTCAGTGTGTGAGGGACCAGTCTCAGGGTCTAGTGATCCAGACCCAGCTGAAGTGTTTGTGAATGTGAGGCTCAGTGTGTGAGGGACCAGTCTCAGGGTCCAGTGATCCAGACCCAGCTGAAGTGTGTGTGAATGTGATGCTCAGTGTGTGAGGGACCAGTCTCAGGGTCCAGTGATCCAGACCCAGCTGAAGAGTGTGTGTGAATGTGAGGCTCAGTGTGTGAGGGACTAGTCTCAGTGTCCAGTGATCCAGACCCAGCTGAAGTGTGTGTGAATGTGTGGCTCAGTGTGTGATGGACCAGTCTCAGGGTCCAGTGATCCAGACCCAGCTGAAGTGTGTGTGAATGTGAGGCTCAGTGTGTGAGGGACCAGTCTGAGGGTCCAGTGATCCAGACCCAGCTGAAGTGTGTGTGAATGTGAGGCTCAGTGTGTGAGGGACCAGTCTCAGGGTCCAGTGATCCAGACCCAGCTGAAGTGTGTGTGAATGTAAGGCTCAGTGTGTGAGGGACCAGTCTCAGGGTCCAGTGATCCAGACCCAGCTGAAGTGTGTGTGAATGTGAGGCTCAGTGTATGAGGGACCAGTCTCAGTGTCTAGTGATCCAGACCCAGCTGAAGTGTGTGTGAATGTGAGGATCAGTGTGTGAGGGACCAGTCTCAGGGTCTAGTGATCCAGGCCCAGCTGAAGTGTGTGTGAATGTGAAGCTCAGTGTGTGAGGGACCAGTCTCAGGGTCCAGTGATCCAGACCCAGCTGAAGTGTGTGTGAATGTGAGACTCAGTGTGTGAGGGACCAGTCTCAGGTTCCAGTGATCCAGACCCAGCTGAAGTGTGTGTGAATGTGAAGCTCAGTGTGTGAGGGACCAGTCTCAGGGTCCAGTGATCCAGACCCAGCAGAAGTGTGTGTGAATGTGAGGCTCAGTGTGTGAGGGACCAGTCTCAGGGTCCAGTGATCCAGACCCAGCTGAAGTGTGTGTGAATGTGAGGCTCAGTGTGTGAGGGACCAGTCTCAGGGTCGAGTGATCCAGACCCAGCTGAAGTGTTTGTGAATGTGAGGCTCAGTGTGTGAGGGACCAGTCTCAGGGTCCAGTGATCCAGACCCAGCTGAAGTGTGTGTGAATGTGAGGATCAGTGTGTGAGGGACCAGCCTCAGGGTCCAGTGATCCAGCCCAGCTGAAGTGTGTGTGAATGTGAGGCTCAGTGTGTGAGGGACTACTCTCAGGGTCCAGTGATCCAGACCCAGCTGAAGTGTGTGTGAATGTGAGGCTCAGTGTGTGAGGGACCAGTCTCAGGGTCTAGTGATCCAGACCCAGCTGAAGGGTTTGTGAATGTGAGGCTCAGTGTGTGAGGGACCAGTCTCAGGGTCCAGTGATCCAGACCCAGCTGAAGTGTGTGTGAATGTGATGCTCAGTGTGTGAGGGACCAGTCTCAGGGTCCAGTGATCCAGACCCAGCTGAAGAGTGTGTGTGAATGTGAGGCTCAGTGTGTGAGGGACCAGTCTCAGGGTCCAGTGATCCAGACCCAGCTGAAGTGTGTGTGAATGTGTGGCTCAGTGTGTGATGGACCAGTCTCAGGGTCCAGTGATCCAGACCCAGCTGAAGTGTGTGTGAATGTGAGGCTCAGTGTGTGAGGGACCAATCTCAGGGTCCAGTGATCCAGACCCAGCTGAAGTGTGTGTGAATGTGAGGCTCAGTGTGTGAGGGACCAGTCTCAGGGTCCAGTGATCCAGACCCAGCTGAAGTGTGTGTGAATGTGAGGCTCAGTGTATGAGGGACCAGTCTCAGGGTCCAGTGATCCAGACCCAGCTGAAGTATGTGTGAATGTGAGGCTCAGTGTGTGAGGGACCAGTCTCAGGTTCCAGTGATCCAGATCCAGCTGAAGTATGTGTGAATGTGAGGCTCAGTGTGTGAGGGACCAGTCTCAGGTTCCAGTGATCCAGATCCAGCTGAAGTGTGTGTGAATGTGAGGCTCAGTGTGTGAGGGACCAGTCTCAGCGTCCAGTGATCCAGACCCAGCTGAAGTGTGTGTGAATGTGAGGCTCAGTGTGTGAGGGACCAGTCTCAGGATCCAGTGATCCAGACTCTCTGAAGTGTGTGTGAATGTGAGGCTCAGTGTGTGAGGGACCAGTCTCAGGGTCCAGTGATCCAGACCCAACTGAAGTGTGTGTGAATGTGAAGCTCAGTGTGTGAGGGACCAGTCCCAGGGTCCAGTGATCCAGACCCAGCTGAAGTGTGTGTGAATGTGAGGCTCAGTGTGTGAGGGACCAGTCTCAGGGTCCAGTGATCCAGACCCAGCTGAAGTGTGTGTGAATGTGAGGATCAGTTTGTGAGGGACCAATCCCAGGTTCCAGTGATCCAGACCCAGCTGAAGTGTGTGTGAATGTGAGGATCAGTGTGTGAGGGACCAGTCTCAGGGTCTAGTGATCCAGGCCCAGCTGAAGTGTGTGTGAATGTGAAGCTCAGTGTGTGAGGGACCAGTCTCAGGGTCCAGTGATCCAGACCCAGCTGAAGTGTGTGTGAATGTGAGGCTCAGTGTGTGAGGGACCAGTCTCAGGATCCAGTGATCCAGACTCTCTGAAGTGTGTGTGAATGTGAGGCTCAGTGTGTGAGGGTCAGTCTCAGGGTCCAGTGATCCAGACCCAACTGAAGTGTGTGTGAATGTGAAGCTCAGTGTGTGAGGGACCAGTCCCAGGGTCCAGTGATCCAGACCCAGCTGAAGTGTGTGTGAATGTGAGGCTCAGTGTGTGAGGGACCAGTCTCAGGGTCCAGTGATCCAGACCCAGCTGAAGTGTGTGTGAATGTGAGGATCAGTTTGTGAGGGACCAGTCCCAGGTTCCAGTGATCCAGCCCCAGCTGAAGTGTGTGTGAATGTGAGGCTCAGTGTGTGAGGGACCAGTCTCAGGGTCCAGTGATCCAGACCCAGGTGAAGTGTGTGTGAATGTGAGGATCAGTGTGTGAGGGACCAGTCTCAGTGTCCAGTGATCCAGACCCAGCTGAAGTGTGTGTGAATGTGAGGCTCAGTGTGTGAGGGACCAGTCTCAGTGTCTAGTGATCCAGACCCAGCTGAAGTGTGTGTGAATGTGAGGATCAGTGTGTGAGGGACCAGTCTCAGGGTCTAGTGATCCAGGCCCAGCTGAAGTGTGTGTGAATGTGAAGCTCAGTGTGTGAGGGACCAGTCTCAGGGTCCAGTGATCCAGACCCAGCTGAAGTGTGTGTGAATGTGAAGCTCAGTGTGTGAGGGACCAGTCTCAGGGTCCAGTGATCCAGACCCAGCTGAAGTGTGTGTGAATGTGAGGCTCAGTGTGTGAGGGACCAGTCTCAGGGTCCAGTGATCCAGACCCAGCTGAAGTGTGTGTGAATGTGAGGCTCAGTGTGTGAGGGACCAGTCTCAGGGTCCAGTGATCCAGACACAGCTGAAGTGTGTGTGAATGTGAGGCTCAGTGTGTGAGGGACCAGTCTCAGGGTCTAGTGATCCAGACCCAGCTGAAGTGTTTGTGAATGAGAGGCTCAGTGTGTGAGGGACCAGTCTCAGGGTCCAGTGATCCAGACCCAGCTGAAGTGTGTGTGAATGTGAGGATCAGTGTGTGAGGGACCAGCCTCAGGGTCCAGTGATCCAGACCCAGCTGAAGTGTGTGTGAATGTGAGGGTCAGTGTGTGAGGGACTACTCTCAGGGTCCAGTGATCCAGACCCAGCTGAAGTGTGTGTGAATGTGAGGCTCAGTGTGTGAGGGACCAGTCTCAGGGTCTAGTGATCCAGACCCAGCTGAAGTGTTTGTGAATGTGAGGCTCAGTGTGTGAGGGACCAGTCTCAGGGTCCAGTGATCCAGACCCAGCTGAAGTGTGTGTGAATGTGATGCTCAGTGTGTGAGGGACCAGTCTCAGGGTCCAGTGATCCAGACCCAGCTGAAGAGTGTGTGTGAATGTGAGGCTCAGTGTGTGAGGGACCAGTCTCAGGGTCCAGTGATCCAGACCCAGCTGAAGTGTGTGTGAATGTGTGGCTCAGTGTGTGATGGACCAGTCTCAGGGTCCAGTGATCCAGACCCAGCTGAAGTGTGTGTGAATGTGAGGCTCAGTGTGTGAGGGACCAATCTCAGGGTCCAGTGATCCAGACCCAGCTGAAGTGTGTGTGAATGTGAGGCTCAGTGTGTGAGGGACCAGTCTGAGGGTCCAGTGATCCAGACCCAGCTGAAGTGTGTGTGAATGTGAGGCTCAGTGTGTGAGGGACCAGTCTCAGGGTCCAGTGATCCAGACCCAGCTGAAGTGTGTGTGAATGTAAGGCTCAGTGTGTGAGGGACCAGTCTCAGGGTCCAGTGATCCAGACCCAGCTGAAGTGTGTGTGAATGTGAGGCTCAGTGTGTGAGGGACCAGTCTCAGTGTCTAGTGATCCAGACCCAGCTGAAGTGTGTGTGAATGTGAGGATCAGTGTGTGAGGGACCAGTCTCAGGGTCTAGTGATCCAGGCCCAGCTGAAGTGTGTGTGAATGTGAAGCTCAGTGTGTGAGGGACCAGTCTCAGGGTCCAGTGATACAGACCCAGCTGAAGTGTGTGTGAATGTGAGACTCTGTGTGTGAGGGACCAGTCTCAGGTTCCAGTGATCCAGACCCAGCTGAAGTGTGTGTGAATGTGAAGCTCAGTGTGTGAGGGACCAGTCTCAGGGTCCAGTGATCCAGACCCAGCAGAAGTGTGTGTGAATGTGAGGCTCAGTGTGTGAGGGACCAGTCTCAGGGTCCAGTGATCCAGACCCAGCTGAAGTGTGTGTGAATGTGAGGCTCAGTGTGTGAGGGACCAGTCTCAGGGTCCAGTGATCCAGACCCAGCTGAAGTGTGTGTGAATGTGAGGCTCAGTGTGTGAGGGACCAGTCTCAGGGTCCAGTGATCCAGACACAGCTGAAGTGTGTGTGAATGTGAGGCTCAGTGTGTGAGGGACCAGTCTCAGGGTCTAGTGATCCAGACCCAGCTGAAGTGTTTGTGAATGTGAGGCTCAGTGTGTGAGGGACCAGTCTCAGGGTCCAGTGATCCAGACCCAGCTGAAGTGTGTGTGAATGTGAGGATCAGTGTGTGAGGGACCAGCCTCAGGGTCCAGTGATCCAGACCCAGCTGAAGTGTGTGTGAATGTGAGGCTCAGTGTGTGAGGGACCAGTCTCAGGGTCTAGTGATCCAGACCCAGCTGAAGTGTTTGTGAATGTGAGGCTCAGTGTGTGAGGGACCAGTCTCACGGTCCAGTGATCCAGACCCAGCTGAAGTGTGTGTGAATGTGATGCTCAGTGTGTGAGGGACCAGTCTCAGGGTCCAGTGATCCAGACCCAGCTGAAGAGTGTGTGTGAATGTGAGGCTCAGTGTGTGAGGGACCAGTCTCAGGGTCCAGTGATCCAGACCCAGCTGAAGTGTGTGTGAATGTGAGGCTCAGTGTGTGAGGGACCAGTCTCAGGGTCCAGTGATCCAGACACAGCTGAAGTGTGTGTGAATGTGAGGCTCAGTGTGTGAGGGACCAGTCTCAGGGTCCAGTGATCCAGACACAGCTGAAGTGTGTGTGAATGTGAGGCTCAGTGTGTGAGGGACCAGTCTCAGGGTCTAGTGATCCAGACCCAGCTGAAGTGTTTGTGAATGTCAGGCTCAGTGTGTGAGGGACCAGTCTCAGGGTCCAGTGATCCAGACCCAGCTGAAGTGTGTGTGAATGTGAGGATCAGTGTGTGAGGGACCAGCCTCAGGGTCCAGTGATCCAGACCCAGCTGAAGTGTATGTGAATGTGAGGCTCAGTGTGTGAGGGACTACTCTCAGGGTCCAGTGATCCAGACCCAGCTGAAGTGTGTGTGAATGTGAGGCTCAGTGTGTGAGGGCCCAGTCTCAGGGTCTAGTGATCCAGACCCAGCTGAAGTGTTTGTGAATGTGAGGCTCAGTGTGTGAGGGACCAGTCTCAGGGTCCAGTGATCCAGACCCAGCTGAAGTGTGTGTGAATGTGAGGCTCAGTGTGTGAGGGACCAGTCTCAGGGTCCAGTGATCCAGACCCAGCTGAAGTGTGTGTGAATGTGAGGATCAGTGTGTGAGGGACCAGTCTCAGTGTCCAGTGATCCAGACCCAGCTGAAGTGTGTGTGAATGTGAGGCTCAGTGTGTGAGGGACCAGTCTCAGTGTCTAGTGATCCAGACCCAGCTGAAGTGTGTGTGAATGTGAGGATCAGTGTGTGAGAGACCAGTCTCAGGGTCTAGTGATCCAGGCCCAGCTGAAGTGTGTGTGAATGTGAAGCTCAGTGTGTGAGGGACCAGTCTCAGGGTCCAGTGATCCAGACCCAGCTGAAGTGTGTGTGAATGTGAGACTCAGTGTGTGAGGGACCAGTCTCAGGGTCCAGTGATCCAGACCCAGCTGAAGTGTGTGTGAAGGTGAAGCTCAGTGTGTGAGGGACCAGTCTCAGGGTCCAGTGATCCAGACCCAGCTGAAGTGTGTGTGAATCTGAGGCTCAGTGTGTGAGGGACCAGTCTCAGGGTCCAGTGATCCAGACCCAGCTGAAGTGTGTGTGAATGTGAGGCTCAGTGTGTGAGGGACCAGTCTCAGGGTCCAGTGATCCAGACCCAGCTGAAGTGTGTGTGAATGTGAGGCTCAGTGTGTGAGGGACCAGTCTCAGGATCCAGTGATCCAGACCCAGCTGAAGTGTTTGTGAATGTGAGGCTCAGTGTGTGAGGGACCAGTCTCAGGGTCCAGTGATCCAGACCCAGCTGAAGTGTGTGTGAATGTGAGGATCAGTGTGTGAGGGACCAGCCTCAGGGTCCAGTGATCCAGACCCAGCTGAAGTGTGTGTGAATGTGAGGCTCAGTGTGTGAGGGACTACGCTCAGGGTCCAGTGATCCAGACCCAGCTGAAGTGTGTGTGAATGTGAGGCTCAGTGTGTGAGGGACCAGTCTCAGGGTCTAGTGATCCAGACCCAGCTGAAGTGTTTGTGAATGTGAGGCTCAGTGTGTGAGGGACCAGTCTCAGGGTCCAGTGATCCAGACCCAGCTGAAGTGTGTGTGAATGTGATGCTCAGTGTGTGAGGGACCAGTCTCAGGGTCCAGTGATCCAGACCCAGCTGAAGAGTGTGTGTGAATGTGAGGCTCAGTGTGTGAGGGACCAGTCTCAGGGTCCAGTGATCCAGACCCAGCTGAAGTGTGTGTGAATGTGTGGCTCAGTGTGTGATGGACCAGTCTCAGGGTCCAGTGATCCAGACCCAGCTGAAGTGTGTGTGAATGTGAGGCTCAGTGTGTGAGGGACCAATCTCAGGGTCCAGTGATCCAGACCCAGCTGAAGTGTGTGTGAATGTGAGGCTCAGTGTGTGAGGGACCAGTCTGAGGGTCCAGTGATCCAGACCCAGCTGAAGTGTGTGTGAATGTGAGGCTCAGTGTGTGAGGGACCAGTCTCAGGGTCCAGTGATCCAGACCCAGCTGAAGTGTGTGTGAATGTAAGGCTCAGTGTGTGAGGGACCAGTCTCAGGGTCCAGTGATCCAGACCCAGCTGAAGTGTGTGTGAATGTGAGGCTCAGTGTGTGAGGGACCAGTCTCAGTGTCTAGTGATCCAGACCCAGCTGAAGTGTGTGTGAATGTGAGGATCAGTGTGTGAGGGACCAGTCTCAGGGTCTAGTGATCCAGGCCCAGCTGAAGTGTGTGTGAATGTGAAGCTCAGTGTGTGAGGGACCAGTCTCAGGGTCCAGTGATACAGACCCAGCTGAAGTGTGTGTGAATGTGAGACTCTGTGTGTGAGGGACCAGTCTCAGGTTCCAGTGATCCAGACCCAGCTGAAGTGTGTGTGAATGTGAAGCTCAGTGTGTGAGGGACCAGTCTCAGGGTCCAGTGATCCAGACCCAGCAGAAGTGTGTGTGAATGTGAGGCTCAGTGTGTGAGGGACCAGTCTCAGGGTCCAGTGATCCAGACCCAGCTGAAGTGTGTGTGAATGTGAGGCTCAGTGTGTGAGGGACCAGTCTCAGGGTCCAGTGATCCAGACCCAGCTGAAGTGTGTGTGAATGTGAGGCTCAGTGTGTGAGGGACCAGTCTCAGGGTCCAGTGATCCAGACACAGCTGAAGTGTGTGTGAATGTGAGGCTCAGTGTGTGAGGGACCAGTCTCAGGGTCTAGTGATCCAGACCCAGCTGAAGTGTTTGTGAATGTGAGGCTCAGTGTGTGAGGGACCAGTCTCAGGGTCCAGTGATCCAGACCCAGCTGAAGTGTGTGTGAATGTGAGGATCAGTGTGTGAGGGACCAGCCTCAGGGTCCAGTGATCCAGACCCAGCTGAAGTGTGTGTGAATGTGAGGCTCAGTGTGTGAGGGACCAGTCTCAGGGTCTAGTGATCCAGACCCAGCTGAAGTGTTTGTGAATGTGAGGCTCAGTGTGTGAGGGACCAGTCTCACGGTCCAGTGATCCAGACCCAGCTGAAGTGTGTGTGAATGTGATGCTCAGTGTGTGAGGGACCAGTCTCAGGGTCCAGTGATCCAGACCCAGCTGAAGAGTGTGTGTGAATGTGAGGCTCAGTGTGTGAGGGACCAGTCTCAGGGTCCAGTGATCCAGACCCAGCTGAAGTGTGTGTGAATGTGAGGCTCAGTGTGTGAGGGACCAGTCTCAGGGTCCAGTGATCCAGACACAGCTGAAGTGTGTGTGAATGTGAGGCTCAGTGTGTGAGGGACCAGTCTCAGGGTCCAGTGATCCAGACACAGCTGAAGTGTGTGTGAATGTGAGGCTCAGTGTGTGAGGGACCAGTCTCAGGGTCTAGTGATTCAGACCCAGCTGAAGTGTTTGTGAATGTCAGGCTCAGTGTGTGAGGGACCAGTCTCAGGGTCCAGTGATCCAGACCCAGCTGAAGTGTGTGTGAATGTGAGGATCAGTGTGTGAGGGACCAGCCTCAGGGTCCAGTGATCCAGACCCAGCTGAAGTGTATGTGAATGTGAGGCTCAGTGTGTGAGGGACTACTCTCAGGGTCCAGTGATCCAGACCCAGCTGAAGTGTGTGTGAATGTGAGGCTCAGTGTGTGAGGGCCCAGTCTCAGGGTCTAGTGATCCAGACCCAGCTGAAGTGTTTGTGAATGTGAGGCTCAGTGTGTGAGGGACCAGTCTCAGGGTCCAGTGATCCAGACCCAGCTGAAGTGTGTGTGAATGTGAGGCTCAGTGTGTGAGGGACCAGTCTCAGGGTCCAGTGATCCAGACCCAGCTGAAGTGTGTGTGAATGTGAGGATCAGTGTGTGAGGGACCAGTCTCAGTGTCCAGTGATCCAGACCCAGCTGAAGTGTGTGTGAATGTGAGGCTCAGTGTGTGAGGGACCAGTCTCAGTGTCTAGTGATCCAGACCCAGCTGAAGTGTGTGTGAATGTGAGGATCAGTGTGTGAGAGACCAGTCTCAGGGTCTAGTGATCCAGGCCCAGCTGAAGTGTGTGTGAATGTGAAGCTCAGTGTGTGAGGGACCAGTCTCAGGGTCCAGTGATCCAGACCCAGCTGAAGTGTGTGTGAATGTGAGACTCAGTGTGTGAGGGACCAGTCTCAGGGTCCAGTGATCCAGACCCAGCTGAAGTGTGTGTGAAGGTGAAGCTCAGTGTGTGAGGGACCAGTCTCAGGGTCCAGTGATCCAGACCCAGCTGAAGTGTGTGTGAATGTGAGGCTCAGTGTGTGAGGGACCAGTCTCAGGGTCTAGTGATCCAGACCCAGCTGAAGTGTTTGTGAATGTGAGGCTCAGTGTGTGAGGGACCAGTCTCAGGGTCCAGTGATCCAGACCCAGCTGAAGTGTGTGTGAATGTGATGCTCAGTGTGTGAGGGACCAGTCTCAGGGTCCAGTGATCCAGACCCAGCTGAAGAGTGTGTGTGAATGTGAGGCTCAGTGTGTGAGGGACCAGTCTCAGGGTCCAGTGATCCAGTCGCAGCTGAAGTGTGTGTGAATGTGTGGCTCAGTGTGTGATGGACCAGTCTCAGGGTCCAGTGATCCAGACCCAGCTGAAGTGTGTGTGAATGTGAGGCTCAGTGTGTGAGGGACCAATCTCAGGGTCCAGTGATCCAGACCCAGCTGAAGTGTGTGTGAATGTGAGGCTCAGTGTGTGAGGGACCAGTCTGAGGGTCCAGTGATCCAGACCCAGCTGAAGTGTGTGTGAATGTGAGGCTCAGTGTGTGAGGGACCAGTCTCAGGGTCCAGTGATCCAGACCCAGCTGAAGTGTGTGTGAATGTAAGGCTCAGTGTGTGAGGGACCAGTCTCAGGGTCCAGTGATCCAGACCCAGCTGAAGTGTGTGTGAATGTGAGGCTCAGTGTGTGAGGGACCAGTCTCAGTGTCTAGTGATCCAGACCCAGCTGAAGTGTGTGTGAATGTGAGGATCAGTGTGTGAGGGACCAGTCTCAGGGTCTAGTGATCCAGGCCCAGCTGAAGTGTGTGTGAATGTGAAGCTCAGTGTGTGAGGGACCAGTCTCAGGGTCCAGTGATACAGACCCAGCTGAAGTGTGTGTGAATGTGAGACTCTGTGTGTGAGGGACCAGTCTCAGGTTCCAGTGATCCAGACCCAGCTGAAGTGTGTGTGAATGTGAAGCTCAGTGTGTGAGGGACCAGTCTCAGGGTCCAGTGATCCAGACCCAGCAGAAGTGTGAGTGAATGTGAGGCTCAGTGTGTGAGGGACCAGTCTCAGGGTCCAGTGATCCAGACCCAGCTGAAGTGTGTGTGAATGTGAGGCTCAGTGTGTGAGGGACCAGTCTCAGGGTCCAGTGATCCAGACCCAGCTGAAGTGTGTGTGAATGTGAGGCTCAGTGTGTGAGGGACCAGTCTCAGGGTCCAGTGATCCAGACACAGCTGAAGTGTGTGTGAATGTGAGGCTCAGTGTGTGAGGGACCAGTCTCAGGGTCTAGTGATCCAGACCCAGCTGAAGTGTTTGTGAATGTGAGGCTCAGTGTGTGAGGGACCAGTCTCAGGGTCCAGTGATCCAGACCCAGCTGAAGTGTGTGTGAATGTGAGGATCAGTGTGTGAGGGACCAGCCTCAGGGTCCAGTGATCCAGACCCAGCTGAAGTGTGTGTGAATGTGAGGCTCAGTGTGTGAGGGACCAGTCTCAGGGTCTAGTGATCCAGACCCAGCTGAAGTGTTTGTGAATGTGAGGCTCAGTGTGTGAGGGACCAGTCTCACGGTCCAGTGATCCAGACCCAGCTGAAGTGTGTGTGAATGTGATGCTCAGTGTGTGAGGGACCAGTCTCAGGGTCCAGTGATCCAGACCCAGCTGAAGAGTGTGTGTGAATGTGAGGCTCAGTGTGTGAGGGACCAGTCTCAGGGTCCAGTGATCCAGACCCAGCTGAAGTGTGTGTGAATGTGAGGCTCAGTGTGTGAGGGACCAGTCTCAGGGTCCAGTGATCCAGACACAGCTGAAGTGTGTGTGAATGTGAGGCTCAGTGTGTGAGGGACCAGTCTCAGGGTCCAGTGATCCAGACACAGCTGAAGTGTGTGTGAATGTGAGGCTCAGTGTGTGAGGGACCAGTCTCAGGGTCTAGTGATCCAGACCCAGCTGAAGTGTTTGTGAATGTCAGGCTCAGTGTGTGAGGGACCAGTCTCAGGGTCCAGTGATCCAGACCCAGCTGAAGTGTGTGTGAATGTGAGGATCAGTGTGTGAGGGACCAGCCTCAGGGTCCAGTGATCCAGACCCAGCTGAAGTGTATGTGAATGTGAGGCTCAGTGTGTGAGGGACTACTCTCAGGGTCCAGTGATCCAGACCCAGCTGAAGTGTGTGTGAATGTGAGGCTCAGTGTGTGAGGGCCCAGTCTCAGGGTCTAGTGATCCAGACCCAGCTGAAGTGTTTGTGAATGTGAGGCTCAGTGTGTGAGGGACCAGTCTCAGGGTCCAGTGATCCAGACCCAGCTGAAGTGTGTGTGAATGTGAGGCTCAGTGTGTGAGGGACCAGTCTCAGGGTCCAGTGATCCAGACCCAGCTGAAGTGTGTGTGAATGTGAGGATCAGTGTGTGAGGGACCAGTCTCAGTGTCCAGTGATCCAGACCCAGCTGAAGTGTGTGTGAATGTGAGGCTCAGTGTGTGAGGGACCAGTCTCAGTGTCTAGTGATCCAGACCCAGCTGAAGTGTGTGTGAATGTGAGGATCAGTGTGTGAGAGACCAGTCTCAGGGTCTAGTGATCCAGGCCCAGCTGAAGTGTGTGTGAATGTGAAGCTCAGTGTGTGAGGGACCAGTCTCAGGGTCCAGTGATCCAGACCCAGCTGAAGTGTGTGTGAAGGTGAAGCTCAGTGTGTGAGGGACCAGTCTCAGGGTCCAGTGATCCAGACCCAGCTGAAGTGTGTGTGAATCTGAGGCTCAGTGTGTGAGGGACCAGTCTCAGGGTCCAGTGATCCAGACCCAGCTGAAGTGTGTGTGAATGTGAGGCTCAGTGTGTGAGGGACCAGTCTCAGGGTCCAGTGATCCAGACCCAGCTGAAGTGTGTGTGAATGTGAGGCTCAGTGTGTGAGGGACCAGTCTCAGGATCCAGTGATCCAGACCCAGCTGAAGTGTTTGTGAATGTGAGGCTCAGTGTGTGAGGGACCAGTCTCAGGGTCCAGTGATCCAGACCCAGCTGAAGTGTGTGTGAATGTGAGGATCAGTGTGTGAGGGACCAGCCTCAGGGTCCAGTGATCCAGACCCAGCTGAAGTGTGTGTGAATGTGAGGCTCAGTGTGTGAGGGACTACGCTCAGGGTCCAGTGATCCAGACCCAGCTGAAGTGTGTGTGAATGTGAGGCTCAGTGTGTGAGGGACCAGTCTCAGGGTCTAGTGATCCAGACCCAGCTGAAGTGTTTGTGAATGTGAGGCTCAGTGTGTGAGGGACCAGTCTCAGGGTCCAGTGATCCAGACCCAGCTGAAGTGTGTGTGAATGTGATGCTCAGTGTGTGAGGGACCAGTCTCAGGGTCCAGTGATCCAGACCCAGCTGAAGAGTGTGTGTGAATGTGAGGCTCAGTGTGTGAGGGACCAGTCTCAGGGTCCAGTGATCCAGACCCAGCTGAAGTGTGTGTGAATGTGTGGCTCAGTGTGTGATGGACCAGTCTCAGGGTCCAGTGATCCAGACCCAGCTGAAGTGTGTGTGAATGTGAGGCTCAGTGTGTGAGGGACCAATCTCAGGGTCCAGTGATCCAGACCCAGCTGAAGTGTGTGTGAATGTGAGGCTCAGTGTGTGAGGGACCAGTCTGAGGGTCCAGTGATCCAGACCCAGCTGAAGTGTGTGTGAATGTGAGGCTCAGTGTGTGAGGGACCAGTCTCAGGGTCCAGTGATCCAGACCCAGCTGAAGTGTGTGTGAATGTAAGGCTCAGTGTGTGAGGGACCAGTCTCAGGGTCCAGTGATCCAGACCCAGCTGAAGTGTGTGTGAATGTGAGGCTCAGTGTGTGAGGGACCAGTCTCAGTGTCCAGTGATCCAGACCCAGCTGAAGTGTGTGTGAATGTGAGGATCAGTGTGTGAGGGACCAGTCTCAGGGTCTAGTGATCCAGGCCCAGCTGAAGTGTGTGTGAATGTGAAGCTCAGTGTGTGAGGGACCAGTCTCAGGGACCAGTGATCCAGACCCAGCTGAAGTGTGTGTGAATGTGAGACTCAGTGTGTGAGGGACCAGTCTCAGGGTCCAGTGATCCAGACCCAGCTGAAGTGTGTGTGAATGTGAAGCTCAGTGTGTGAGGGACCAGTCTCAGGGTCCAGTGATCCAGACCCAGCTGAAGTGTGTGTGAATGTGAGGCTCAGTGTGTGAGGGACCAGTCTCAGGGTCCAGTGATCCAGACCCAGCTGAAGTGTGTGTGAATGTGAGGATCAGTGTGTGAGGGACCAGCCTCAGGGTCCAGTGATCCAGACCCAGCTGAAGTGTGTGTGAATGTGAGGCTCAGTGTGTGAGGGACTACTCTCAGGGTCCAGTGATCCAGAGCCAGCTGAAGTGTGTGTGAATGTGAGGCTCAGTGTGTGAGGGACCAGTCTCAGGGTCTAGTGATCCAGACCCAGCTGAAGTGTTTGTGAATGTGAGGCTCAGTGTGTGAGGGACCAGTCTCAGGGTCCAGTGATCCAGACCCAGCTGAAGTGTGTGTGAATGTGATGCTCAGTGTGTGAGGGACCAGTCTCAGGGTCCAGTGATCCAGACCCAGCTGAAGAATGTGTGTGAATGTGAGGCTCAGTGTGTGAGGGACCAGTCTCAGGGTCCAGTGATCCAGACCCAGCTGAAGTGTGTGTGAATGTGTGGCTCAGTGTGTGATGGACCAGTCTCAGGGTCCAGTGATCCAGACCCAGCTGAAGTGTGTGTGAATGTGAGGCTCAGTGTGTGAGGGACCAGTCTGAGGGTCCAGTGATCCAGACCAAGCTGAAGTGTGTGTGAATGTGAGGCTCAGTGTGTGAGGGACCAGTCTCAGGGTCCAGTGATCCAGACCCAGCTGAAGTGTGTGTGAATGTAAGGCTCAGTATGTGAGGGACCAGTCTCAGGGTCCAGTGATCCAGACCCAGCTGAAGTGTGTGTGAATGTGAGGCTCAGTGTGTGAGGGACCAGTCTCAGTGTCTAGTGATCCAGACCCAGCTGAAGTGTGTGTGAATGTGAGGATCAGTGTGTGAGGGACCAGTCTCAGGGTCTAGTGATCCAGGCCCAGCTGAAGTGTTTGTGAATGTGAAGCTCAGTGTGTGAGGGACCAGTCTCAGGGTCCAGTGATCCAGACACAGCTGAAGTGTGTGTGAATGTGAGGCTCAGTTTGTGAGGGACCAATCTCAGGGTCCAGTGATCCAGACCCAGCTGAAGTGTGTGTGAATGTGAGGCTCAGTGTGTGAGGGACCAGTCTGAGGGTCCAGTGATCCAGACCCAGCTGAAGTGTGTGTGAATGTGAGGCTCAGTGTGTGAGGGACCAATCTCAGGGTCCAGTGATCCAGACCCAGCTGAAGTGTGTGTGAATGTGAGGCTCAGTGTGTGAGGGACCAGTCTCAGGGTCCAGTGATCCAGACCCAGCTGAAGTGTGTGTGAATGTAAGGCTCAGTGTGTGAGGGACCAGTCTCAGGGTCCAGTGATCCAGACCCAGCTGAAGTGTGTGTGAATGTGAGGCTCAGTGTGTGAGGGACCAGTCTCAGGGTCCAGTGATCCAGACCCAGCTGACGTGTGTGTGAATGTGAGGATCAGTGTGTGAGGGACCAGCCTCAGGCTCCAGTGATCCAGACCCAGCTGAAGTGTGTGTGAATGTGAGGCTCAGTGTGTGAGGGACTACTCTCAGGGTCCAGTGATCCAGAGCAAGCTGAAGTGTGTGTGAATGTGAGGCTCAGTGTGTGAGGGACCAGTCTCAGGGTCTAGTGATCCAGACCCAGCTGAAGTGTTTGTGAATGTGAGGCTCAGTGTGTGAGGGACCAGTCTCAGGGTCCAGTGATCCAGACCCAGCTGAAGTGTGTGTGAATGTGAGGCTCAGTGTGTGAGGGACCAGTCTCAGGGTCCAGTGATCCAGACCCAGCTGAAGAGTGTGTGTGAATGTGAGGCTCAGTGTGTGAGGGACCAGTCTCAGGGTCCAGTGATCCAGACCCAGCTGAAGTGTGTGTGAATGTGTGGCTCAGTGTGTGATGGACCAGTCTCAGGGTCCAGTGATCCAGACCCAGCTGAAGTGTGTGTGAATGTGAGGCTCAGTGTGTGAGGGACCAGTCTGAGGGTCCAGTGATCCAGACCCAGCTGAAGTGTGTGTGAATGTGAGGCTCAGTGTGTGAGGGACCAGTCTCAGGGTCCAGTGATCCAGACCCAGCTGAAGTGTGTGTGAATGTAAGGCTCAGTGTGTGAGGGACCAGTCTCAGGGTCCAGTGATCCAGACCCAGCTGAAGTGTGTGTGAATGTGAGGCTCAGTGTGTGAGGGACCAGTCTCAGTGTCTAGTGATCCAGACCCAGCTGAAGTGTGTGTGAATGTGAGGATCAGTGTGTGAGGGACCAGTCTCAGGGTCTAGTGATCCAGGCCCAGCTGAAGTGTGTGTGAATGTGAAGCTCAGTGTGTGAGGGACCAGTCTCAGGGTCCAGTGATCCAGACCCAGCTGAAGTGTGTGTGAATGTGAGACTCAGTGTGTGAGGGACCAGTCTCAGGGTCCAGTGATCCAGACCCAGCTGAAGTGTGTGTGAATGTGAAGCTCAGTGTGTGAGGGACCAGTCTCAGGGTCCAGTGATCCAGACCCAGCTGAAGTGTGTGTGAATGTGAGGCTCAGTGTGTGAGGGACCAGTCTCAGGGTCCAGTGATCCAGACCCAGCTGAAGTGTGTGTGAATGTGAGGATCAGTGTGTGAGGGACCAGCCTCAGGGTCCAGTGATCCAGACCCAGCTGAAGTGTGTGTGAATGTGAGGCTCAGTGTGTGAGGGACTACTCTCAGGGTCCAGTGATCCAGAGCCAGCTGAAGTTTGTGTGAATGTGAGGCTCAGTGTGTGAGGGACCAGTCTCAGGGTCTAGTGATCCAGACCCAGCTGAAGTGTTTGTGAATGTGAGGCTCAGTGTGTGAGGGACCAGTCTCAGGGTCCAGTGATCCAGACTCAGCTGAAGTGTGTGTGAATGTGATGCTCAGTGTGTGAGGGACCAGTCTCAGCGTCCAGTGATCCAGACCCAGCTGAAGAGTGTGTGTGAATGTGAGGCTCAGTGTGTGAGGGTCCAGTCTCAGGGTCCAGTGATCCAGACCCAGCTGAAGTGTGTGTGAATGTGTGGCTCAGTGTGTGATGGACCATTCTCAGGGTCCAGTGATCCAGACCCAGCTGAAGTGTGTGTGAATGTGAGGCTCAGTGTGTGAGGGACCAATCTCAGGGTCCAGTGATCCAGACCCAGCTGAAGTGTGTGTGAATGTGCGGCTCAGTGTGTGAGGGACCAGTCTCAGGGTCCAGTGATCCAGACCCAGCTGAAGTGTGTGTGAATGTGAGGCTCAGTGTGTGAGGGACCAGTCTCAGGGTCCAGTGATCCAGACACAGCTGAAGTGTGTGTGAATGTGAAGCTCAGTGTGTGAGGGACCAGTCTCAGGGTCCAGTGATCCAGACCCAGCTGAAGTGTGTGTGAATGTGAGGCTCAGTGTGTGAGGGACCAGTCTCAGGGTCCAGTGATCCAGACCCAGCTGAAGTGTGTGTGAATGTGAGGCTCAGTGTGTGAGGGACCAGTCTCAGGGTCCAGTGATCCAGACCCAGCTGAAGTGTGTGTGAATGTGAGGCTCAGTGTGTGAGGGACCAGTCTCAGGGTCCAGTGATCCAGACACAGCTGAAGTGTGTGTGAATGTGAGGCTCAGTGTGTGAGGGACCAGTCTCAGGGTCTAGTGATCCAGACCCAGCTGAAGTGTTTGTGAATGTGAGGCTCAGTGTGTGAGGGACCAGTCTCAGGGTCCAGTGATCCAGACCCAGCTGAAGTGTGTGTGAATGTGAGGATCAGTGTGTGAGGGACCAGCCTCAGGGTCCAGTGATCCAGACCCAGCTGAAGTGTGTGTGAATGTGAGGCTCAGTGTGTGAGGGACTACTCTCAGGGTCCAGTGATCCAGAGCCAGCTGAAGTGTGTGTGAATGTGAGGCTCAGTGTGTGAGGGACCAGTCTCAGGGTCTAGTGATCCAGACCCAGCTGAAGTGTTTGTGAAGGTGAGGCTCAGTGTGTGAGGGACCAGTCTCAGGGTCCAGTGATCCAGACCCAGCTGAAGTGTGTGTGAATGTGATGCTCAGTGTGTGAGGGACCAGTCTCAGGGTCCAGTGATCCAGACCCAGCTGAAGAGTGTGTGTGAATGTGAGGCTCAGTGTGTGAGGGACCAGTCTCAGGGTCCAGTGATCCAGACCCAGCTGAAGTGTGTGTGAATGTGTGGCTCAGTGTGTGATGGACCAGTCTCAGGGTCCAGTGATCCAGACCCAGCTGAAGTGTGTGTGAATGTGAGGCTCAGTGTGTGAGGGACCAATCTCTGGGTCCAGTGATCCAGACCCAGCTGAAGTGTGTGTGAATGTGAGGCTCAGTGTGTGAGGGACCAATCTCAGGGTCCAGTGATCCAGACCCAGCTGAAGTGTGTGTGAATGTGCGGCTCAGTGTGTGAGGGACCAGTCTCAGGGTCCAGTGATCCAGACCCAGCTGAAGTGTGTGTGAATGTGAGGCTCAGTGTGTGAGGGACCAGTCTCAGGGTCCAGTGATCCAGACACAGCTGAAGTGTGTGTGAATGTGAAGCTCAGTGTGTGAGGGACCAGTCTCAGGGTCCAGTGATCCAGACCCAGCTGAAGTGTGTGTGAATGTGAGGCTCAGTGTGTGAGGGACCAGTCTCAGGGTCCAGTGATCCAGACCCAGCTGAAGTGTGTGTGAATGTGAGGCTCAGTGTGTGAGGGACCAGTCTCAGGGTCCAGTGATCCAGACCCAGCTGAAGTGTGTGTGAATGTGAGGCTCAGTGTGTGAGGGACCAGTCTCAGGGTCCAGTGATCCAGACACAGCTGAAGTGTGTGTGAATGTGTGGCTCAGTGTGTGAGGGACCAGTCTCAGGGTCTAGTGATCCAGACCCAGCTGAAGTGTTTGTGAATGTGAGGCTCAGTGTGTGAGGGACCAGTCTCAGGGTCCAGTGATCCAGACCCAGCTGAAGTGTGTGTGAATGTGAGGATCAGTGTGTGAGGGACCAGCCTCAGGGTCCAGTGATCCAGACCCAGCTGAAGTGTGTGTGAATGTGAGGCTCAGTGTGTGAGGGACTACTCTCAGGGTCCAGTGATCCAGAGCCAGCTGAAGTGTGTGTGAATGTGAGGCTCAGTGTGTGAGGGACCAGTCTCAGGGTCTAGTGATCCAGACCCAGCTGAAGTGTTTGTGAAGGTGAGGCTCAGTGTGTGAGGGACCAGTCTCAGGGTCCAGTGATCCAGACCCAGCTGAAGTGTGTGTGAATGTGATGCTCAGTGTGTGAGGGACCAGTCTCAGGGTCCAGTGATCCAGACCCAGCTGAAGAGTGTGTGTGAATGCGAGGCTCAGTGTGTGAGGGACCAGTCTCAGGGTCCAGTGATCCAGACCCAGCTGAAGTGTGTGTGAATGTGTGGCTCAGTGTGTGATGGACCAGTCTCAGGGTCCAGTGATCCAGACCCAGCTGAAGTGTGTGTGAATGTGAGGCTCAGTGTGTGAGGGACCAATCTCAGGGTCCAGTGATCCAGACCCAGCTGAAGTGTGTGTGAATGTGAGGCTCAGTGTGTGATGGACCAGTCTCAGGGTCCAGTGATCCAGACCCAGCTGAAGTGTGTGTGAATGTGAGGCTCAGTGTGTGAGGGACCAGTCTCAGGGTCCAGTGATCCAGACACAGCTGAAGTGTGTGTGAATGTGAGGCTCAGTGTGTGAGGGACCAGTCTCAGGGTCTAGTGATCCAGACCCAGCTGAAGTGTTTGTGAATGTGAGGCTCAGTGTGTGAGGGACCAGTCTCAGGGTCCAGTGATCCAGACCCAGCTGAAGTGTGTGTGAATGTGAGGATCAGTGTGTGAGGGACCAGCCTCAGGGTCCAGTGATCCAGACCCAGCTGAAGTGTGTGTGAATGTGATGCTCAGTGTGTGAGGGACCAGTCTCAGGGTCCAGTGATCCAGACCCAGCTGAAGAGTGTGTGTGAATGTGAGGCTCAGTGTGTGAGGGACCAGTCTCAGGGTCCAGTGATCCAGACCCAGCTGAAGTGTGTGTGAATGTGTGGCTCAGTGTGTGATGGACCAGTCTCATGGTCCAGTGATCCAGACCCAGCTGAAGTGTGTGTGAATGTGAGGCTCAGTGTGTGAGGGACCAATCTCAGGGTCCAGTGATCCAGACTCAGCTGAAGTGTGTGTGAATGTGAGGCTCAGTGTGTGAGGGAACAGTCTGAGGGTCCAGTGATCCAGACCCAGCTGAAGTGTGTGTGAATGTGAGGCTCAGTGTGTGAGGGACCAGTCTCAGGGTCCAGTGATCCAGACCCAGCTGAAGTGTGTGTGAATGTAATGCTCAGTGTGTGAGGGACCAGTCTCAGGGTCCAGTGATCCAGATCCAGCTGAAGTGTGTGTGAATGTGAGGCGCAGTGTGTGAGGGACCAGCCTCAGGGTCCAGTGATCCAGACCCAGCTGAAGTGTGTGTGACTGTGAGGATCAGTGTGTGAGGGACCAGTCTCAGGGTCTAGTGATCCAGACCCAGCTGAAGTATGTGTGAATGTGAGGCTCAGTGTGTGAGGGACCAGTCTCAGGGTCTCGTGATCCAGACCCAGCTGAAGTGTGTGTGAATGTGAGGCTCAGGGTGTGAGGGACCAGTCTCAGGGTCCAGTGATCCAGACCCAGCTGAAGTGTGTGTGAATGTGAGGCTCAGTGTGTGAGGGACCAGTCTCACGGTCCAGTGATCCAGATCCAGCTGAAGTGTGTGTGAATGTGAGGCTCAGTGTGTGAGGGACCAGTCTCAGGATCCAGTGATCCAGATCCAGCTGAAGTGTGTGTGAATGTGAGGCTCAGTGTGTGAGGGACCAGTCTCAGGGTCCAGTGATCCAGACCCAGCTGAAGTGTGTGTGAATGTGAGACTCAGTGTGTGAGGGACCAGTCTCAGGGTCCAGTGATCCAGACCCAGCTGAAGTGTGTGTGACTGTGAGGATCAGTGTGTGAGGGACCAGTCTCAGGGTCCAGTGATCCAGATCCAGCTGAAGTGTGTGTGAATGTGAGGCGCAGTGTGTGAGGGACCAGCCTCAGGGTCCAGTGATCCAGACCCAGCTGAAGTGTGTGTGACTGTGAGGATCAGTGTGTGAGGGACCAGTCTCAGGGTCTAGTGATCCAGACCCAGCTGAAGTATGTGTGAATGTGAGGCTCAGTGTGTAAGGGACCAGTCTCAGGGTCCAGTGATCCAGACACAGCTGAAGTGTGTGTGATTGTGAGGCTCAGTGTGTGAGGGACCAGTCTCAGGGTCTAGTGATCCAGACCCAGCTGAAGTGTTTGTGAATGTGAGGCTCAGTGTGTGAGGGACCAGTCTCAGGGTCCAGTGATCCAGACCCAGCTGAAGTTTGTGTGAATGTGAGGATCAGTGTGTGAGGGACCAGCCTCAGGGTCCAGTGATCCAGACCCAGCTGAAGTGTGTGTGAATGTGAGGCTCAGTGTGTGAGGGACCAATCTCAGCGTCCAGTGATCCAGACCCAGCTGAAGTGTGTGTGAATGTGAGGCTCAGTGTGTGAGGAACCAGTCTCAGGGTCCAGTGATCCAGACCCAGCTGAAGTGTGTGTGAATGTGAGGCTCAGTGCGTGAGGGACCAGTCTCAGGATCCAGTGATCCAGACCCAGCTGAAGTGTGTGTGAATGTGAGGCTCAGTGTGTGTGGGACCAGACTCAGGGTCCAGTCATCCAGACCCAGCTGAAGTGTGTGTGAATGTGAGGCTCAGTGTGTGAGGGACCAGTCTCAGGGTCCAGTGATCCAGACCCAGCTGAAGTGTGTGTGAATGTGAGGATCAGTGTGTGAGGGACCAGTCTCAGGGTCCAGTGATCCAGACCCAGCTGAAGTGTGTGTGTGAATGTGAGGCTCAGTTCGTGAGGGACCAACCTCAGGGTCCAGTGATCAAGACCCAGCTGAAGTGTGTGTGAATGTGAGGCTCAGTGTGTGAGGGACCAGTCTCAGGGCCCAGTGATCCAGACCCAGCTGAAGTGTGTGTGAATGTGATGATCAGTGTTTGAGGGACCAGTCTCAGTTTCTAGTTATCCAGACCCAGCTGAAGTGTGTGTGAATGTGAGGCTCAGTGTGTGAGGGACCAATCTCAGGTTCCAGTGATCCAGACCCAGCTGAAGTGTGTGTGAATGTGAGGATCAGTGTGTGAGGGACCAGTCTCAGAGTCTAGTGATCCAGACCCAGCTGAAGTGTGTGTGAATGTGAGGATCAGTGTGTGAGGGACCAGTCTCAGGGTCCAGTGATCTAGACCCAGCTGAAGTGTGTGTGAATGTGAGGCTCAGTGTGTGAGGGACCAGTCTCAGGGTCCAGTGATCCAGACCCAGCTGAAGTGTGTGTGAATGTGAGGCTCAGTGTGTGAGGGACCAGTCTCAGGGTCTCGTGATCCAGACCCAGCTGAAGAGTGTGTGAATGTGAGGCTCAGTGTGTGAGGGACCAGACTCAGGGTCCAGTGATCCAGACCCAGCTGAAGTGTGTGTGAATGTGAGGATCAGTGTGTGAGGGACCAGCCTCAGGGTCCAGTGATCCAGACCCAGCTGAATTGTGTGTGAATGTGAGGCTCAGTGTGTGAGGGACCAATCTCAGCGTCCAGTGATCCAGACCCAGCTGAAGTGTGTGTGAATGAGAGGCTCAGTGTGTGAGGAACCAGTCTCAGGGTCCAGTGATCCAGACCCAGCTGAAGTGTGTGTGAATGTGAGGCTCAGTGTGTGAGGGACCAGTCTCAGGATCCAGTGATCCAGACCCAGCTGAAGTGTGTGTGAATGTGAGGCTCAGTGTGTGAGGGACCAGTCTCAGGGTCCAGTCATCCTGACCCAGCTGAAGTGTGTGTGAATGTGAGGCTCAGTGTGTGAGGGACCAGTCTCAGGGTCCAGTGATCCAGACCCAGCTGAAGTGTGTGTGAATGTGAGGATCAGTGTGTGAGGGACCAGTCTCAGGGTCCAGTGATCCAGACCCAGCTGAAGTGTGTGTGTGAATGTGAGGCTCAGTGTGTGAGGGACCAACCTCAGGGTCCAGTGATCAAGACCCAGCTGAAGTGTGTGTGAATGTGAGGCTCAGTGTGTGAGGGACCAGTCTCAGGGCCCAGTGATCCAGACCCAGCTGAAGTATGTGTGAATGTGAGGCTCAGCGTGTGAGGGACCAGTCTCAGGGTCCAGTGATCCAGACCCAGCTGAAGTGTGTGTGAATGTGATGATCAGTGTTTGAGGGACCAGTCTCAGTTTCTAGTTATCCAGACCCAGCTGAAGTGTGTGTGAATGTGAGGCTCAGTGTGTGAGGGACCAATCTCAGGTTCCAGTGATCCAGACCCAGCTGAAGTGTGTGTGAATGTGAGGATCAGTGTGTGAGGGACCAGTCTCAGGGTCCAGTGATCTAGACCCAGCTGAAGTGTGTGTGAATGTGAGGCTCAGTGTGTGAGGGACCAGTCTCAGGGTCCAGTGATCCAGACCCAGCTGAAGTGTGTGTGAATGTGAGGCTCAGTGTGTGAGGGACCAGTCTCAGGGTCTCGTGATCCAGACCCAGCTGAAGAGTGTGTGAATGTGAGGCTCAGTGTGTGAGGGACCAGTCTCAGGGTCCAGTGATCCAGACCCAGCTGAAGTGTGTGTGAATGTGAGGATCAGTGTTTGAGGGACCAGTCTCAGGGTACAGTGATCCAGACCCAGCTGAAGTGTATGTGAATGTGTGGCTCAGTTTGTGAGGGACCAGTCTCAGGGTCCAGTGATCCAGACCCAGCTGAAGTGTGTGTGAATGTGAGGATCAGTGTGTGAGGGACCAGTCTCAGGGTCCAGTGATCCAGACCCAGCTGAAGTGTGTGTGAATGTGAGGCTCAGTGTGTGAGGGACCAGTCTCAGGATCCAGTGATCCAGACCCAGCTGAAGTGTGTGTGAATGTGAGGCTCAGTGTGTGAGGGACCAGTCTCAGGGTCCAGTGATCCAGACCCAGCTGAAGTGTGTGTGAATGTGAGGATCAGTGTGTGAGGGACCAGTCTCAGGGTCCAGTGATCCAGACCCAGCTGAAGTGTGTGTGTGAATGTGAGGCTCAGTGTGTGAGGGACCAACCTCAGGGTCCAGTGATCAAGACCCAGCTGAAGTGTGTGTGAATGTGAGGCTCAGTGTGTGAGGGACCAGTCTCAGGGCCCAGTGATCCAGACCCAGCTGAAGTATGTGTGAATGTGAGGCTCAGCGTGTGAGGGTCCAGTCTCAGGGTCCAGTGATCCAGACCCAGCTGAAGTGTGTGTGAATGTGATGATCAGTGTTTGAGGGACCAGTCTCAGTTTCTAGTTATCCAGACCCAGCTGAAGTGTGTGTGAATGTGAGGCTCAGTGTGTGAGGGACCAGTCTCAGGTTCCAGTGATCCAGACCCAGCTGAAGTGTGTGTGAATGTGAGGATCAGTGTGTGAGGGACCAGTCTCAGAGTCTAGTGATCCAGACCCAGCTGAAGTGTGTGTGAATGTGAGGATCAGTGTGTGAGGGACCAGTCTCAGGGTCCAGTGATCCAGACCCAGCTGAAGCGTGTGTGAATGTGAGGCTCAGTGTGTGAGTGACCAGTCTCAGGGTCCAGTGATCCAGACCGAGCTGAAGTGTGTGTGAATGTGAGGCTCAGTGTGTGAGGGACCAGTCTCAGGGTCTCGTGATCCAGACCCAGCTGAAGAGTGTGTGAATGTGAGGCTCAGTGTGTGAGGGACCAGTCTCAGGGTCCAGTTATCCAGACCCAGCTGAAGTGTGTGTGAATGTGAGGATCAGTGTTTGAGGGACCAGTCTCAGGGTCCAGTGATCCAGACCCAGCTGAAGTGTGTGTGAATGTGAGGCTCAGTGTGTGAGGGACCAGTCTCAGGGTCCAGTGATCCAGACCCAGCTGAAGTGTGTGTGAATGTGAGGCTCAGTGTGTGAGGGACCAGTCTCAGGGTCCAGTGATCCAGACACAGCTGAAGTGTGTGTGAATGTGAGGCTCAGTGTGTGAGGGACCAGTCTCAGGGTCTAGTGATCCAGACCCAGCTGAAGTGTTTGTGAATGTGAGGCTCAGTGTGTGAGGGACCAGTCTCAGGGTCCAGTGATCCAGACCCAGCTGAAGTGTGTGTGAATGTGAGGATCAGTGTGTGAGGGACCAGCCTCAGGGTCCAGTGATCCAGACCCAGCTGAAGTGTGTGTGAATGTGAGGCTCAGTGTGTGAGGGACTACTCTCAGGGTCCAGTGATCCAGAGCCAGCTGAAGTGTGTGTGAATGTGAGGCTCAGTGTGTGAGGGACCAGTCTCAGGGTCTAGTGATCCAGACCCAGCTGAAGTGTTTGTGAAGGTGAGGCTCAGTGTGTGAGGGACCAGTCTCAGGGTCCAGTGATCCAGACCCAGCTGAAGTGTGTGTGAATGTGATGCTCAGTGTGTGAGGGACCAGTCTCAGGGTCCAGTGATCCAGACCCAGCTGAAGAGTGTGTGTGAATGTGAGGCTCAGTGTGTGAGGGACCAGTCTCAGGGTCCAGTGATCCAGACCCAGCTGAAGTGTGTGTGAATGTGTGGCTCAGTGTGTGATGGACCAGTCTCAGGGTCCAGTGATCCAGACCCAGCTGAAGTGTGTGTGAATGTGAGGCTCAGTGTGTGAGGGACCAATCTCAGGGTCCAGTGATCCAGACCCAGCTGAAGTTTGTGTGAATGTGAGGCTCAGTGTGTGATGGACCAGTCTCAGGGTCCAGTGATCCAGACCCAGCTGAAGTGTGTGTGAATGTGAGGCTCAGTGTGTGAGGGACCAGTCTCAGCGTCCAGTGATCCAGACACAGCTGAAGTGTGTGTGAATGTGAGGCTCAGTGTCTGAGGGACCAGTCTCAGGGTCTAGTGATCCAGACCCAGCTGAAGTGTTTGTGAATGTGAGGCTCAGTGTGTGAGGGACCAGTCTCAGGGTCCAGTGATCCAGACCCAGCTGAAGTGTGTGTGAATGTGAGGATCAGTGTGTGAGGGACCAGCCTCAGGGTCCAGTGATCCAGACCCAGCTGAAGTGTGTGTGAATGTGATGCTCAGTGTGTGAGGGACCAGTCTCAGGGTCCAGTGATCCAGACCCAGCTGAGAAGTGTGTGTGAATGTGAGGCTCAGTGTGTGAGGGACCAGTCTCAGGGTCCAGTGATCCAGACCCAGCTGAAGTGTGTGTGAATGTGTGGCTCAGTGTGTGATGGACCAGTCTCATGGTCCAGTGATCCAGACCCAGCTGAAGTGTGTGTGAATGTGAGGCTCAGTGTGTGAGGGACCAATCTCAGGGTCCAGTGATCCAGACCCAGCTGAAGTGTGTGTGAATGTGAGGCTCAGAGTGTGAGGGAACAGTCTGAGGGTCCAGTGATCCAGACCCAGCTGAAGTGTGTGTGAATGTGAGGCTCAGTGTGTGAGGGACCAGTCTCAGGGTCCAGTGATCCAGACCCAGCTGAAGTGTGTGTGAATGTAATGCTCAGTGTGTGAGGGACCAGTCTCAGGGTCCAGTGATCCAGACCCAGCTGAAGTGTGAGTGAATGTGAGGCTCAGTGTGTGAGGGACCAGTCTCAGGGTCTCGTGATCCAGACCCAGCTGAAGTGTGTGTGAATGTGAGGCTCAGGGTGTGAAGGACCAGTCTCAGGGTCCAGTGATCCAGACCCAGCTGAAGTGTGTGTGAATGTGAGGCTCAGTGTGTGAGGGACCAGTCTCACGGTCCAGTGATCCAGATCCAGCTGAAGTGTGTGTGAATGTGAGGCTCAGTGTGTGAGGGACCAGTCTCAGGATCCAGTGATCCAGATCCAGCTGAAGTGTGTGTGAATGTGAGGCTCAGTGTGTGAGGGACCAGTCTCAGGGTCCAGTGATCCAGACCCAGCTGAAGTGTGTGTGAATGTGAGACTCAGTGTGTGAGGGACCAGTCTCAGGGTCCAGTGATCCAGACCCAGCTGAAGTGTGTGTGACTGTGAGGATCAGTGTGTGAGGGACCAGTCTCAGGGTCCAGTGATCCAGATCCAGCTGAAGTGTGTGTGAATGTGAGGCGCAGTGTGTGAGGGACCAGCCTCAGGGTCCAGTGATCCAGACCCAGCTGAAGTGTGTGTGACTGTGAGGATCAGTGTGTGAGGGACCAGTCTCAGGGTCTAGTGATCCAGACCCAGCTGAAGTATGTGTGAATGTGAGGCTCAGTGTGTAAGGGACCAGTCTCAGGGTCCAGTGATCCAGACACAGCTGAAGTGTGTGTGATTGTGAGGCTCAGTGTGTGAGGGACCAGTCTCAGGGTCTAGTGATCCAGACCCAGCTGAAGTGTTTGTGAATGTGAGGCTCAGTGTGTGAGGGACCAGTCTCAGGGTCCAGTGATCCAGACCCAGCTGAAGTTTGTGTGAATGTGAGGATCAGTGTGTGAGGGACCAGCCTCAGGGTCCAGTGATCCAGACCCAGCTGAAGTGTGTGTGAATGTGAGGCTCAGTGTGTGAGGGACCAATCTCAGCGTCCAGTGATCCAGACCCAGCTGAAGTGTGTGTGAATGTGAGGCTCAGTGTGTGAGGAACCAGTCTCAGGGTCCAGTGATCCAGACCCAGCTGAAGTGTGTGTGAATGTGAGGCTCAGTGTGTGAGGGACCAGTCTCAGGATCCAGTGATCCAGACCCAGCTGAAGTGTGTGTGAATGTGAGGCTCAGTGTGTGAGGGACCAGTCTCAGGGTCCAGTCATCCAGACCCAGCTGAAGTGTGTGTGAATGTGAGGCTCAGTGTGTGAGGGACCAATCTCAGGGTCCAGTGATCCAGACCCAGCTGAAGTGTGTGTGAATGTGAGAATCAGTGTGTGAGGGACCAGTCTCAGGGTCCAGTGATCCAGACCCAGCTGAAGTGTGTGTGTGAATGTGAGGCTCAGTGTTTGAGGGACCAACCTCAGGGTCCAGTGATCAAGACCCAGCTGAAGTTTGTGTGAATGTGAGGCTCAGTGTGTGAGGGACCAGTCTCAGGGCCCAGTGATCCAGACCCAGCTGAAGTATGTGTGAATGTGAGGCTCAGCGTGTGAGGGACCAGTCTCAGGGTCCAGTGATCCAGACCCAGCTGAAGTGTGTGTGAATGTGATGATCAGTGTTTGAGGGACCAGTCTCAGTTTCTAGTTATCCAGACCCAGCTGAAGTGTGTGTGAATGTGAGGCTCAGTGTGTGAGGGACCAATCTCAGGTTCCAGTGATCCAGACCCAGCTGAAGTGTGTGTGAATGTGAGGATCAGTGTGTGAGTGACCAGTCTCAGAGTCTAGTGATCCAGACCCAGCTGAAGTGTGTGTGAATGTGAGGATCAGTGTGTGAGGGACCAGTCTCAGGGTCCAGTGATCTAGACCCAGCTGAAGTGTTTGTGAAGGTGAGGCTCAGTGTGTGAGGGACCAGTCTCAGGGTCCAGTGATCCAGACCCAGCTGAAGTGTGTGTGAATGTGATGCTCAGTGTGTGAGGGACCAGTCTCAGGGTCCAGTGATCCAGACCCAGCTGAAGAGTGTGTGTGAATGTGAGGCTCAGTGTGTGAGGGACCAGTCTCAGGGTCCAGTGATCCAGACCCAGCTGAAGTGTGTGTGAATGTGTGGCTCAGTGTGTGATGGACCAGTCTCAGGGTCCAGTGATCCAGACCCAGCTGAAGTGTGTGTGAATGTGAGGCTCAGTGTGTGAGGGACCAATCTCAGGGTCCAGTGATCCAGACCCAGCTGAAGTGTGTGTGAATGTGAGGCTCAGTGTGTGATGGACCAGTCTCAGGGTCCAGTGATCCAGACCCAGCTGAAGTGTGTGTGAATGTGAGGCTCAGTGTGTGAGGGACCAGTCTCAGGGTCCAGTGATCCAGACACAGCTGAAGTGTGTGTGAATGTGAGGCTCAGTGTGTGAGGGACCAGTCTCAGGGTCTAGTGATCCAGACCCAGCTGAAGTGTTTGTGAATGTGAGGCTCAGTGTGTGAGGGACCAGTCTCAGGGTCCAGTGATCCAGACCCAGCTGAAGTGTGTGTGAATGTGAGGATCAGTGTGTGAGGGACCAGCCTCAGGGTCCAGTGATCCAGACCCAGCTGAAGTGTGTGTGAATGTGATGCTCAGTGTGTGAGGGACCAGTCTCAGGGTCCAGTGATCCAGACCCAGCTGAAGAGTGTGTGTGAATGTGAGGCTCAGTGTGTGAGGGACCAGTCTCAGGGTCCAGTGATCCAGACCCAGCTGAAGTGTGTGTGAATGTGTGGCTCAGTGTGTGATGGACCAGTCTCATGGTCCAGTGATCCAGACCCAGCTGAAGTGTGTGTGAATGTGAGGCTCAGTGTGTGAGGGACCAATCTCAGGGTCCAGTGATCCAGACCCAGCTGAAGTGTGTGTGAATGTGAGGCTCAGTGTGTGAGGGAACAGTCTCAGGGTCCAGTGATCCAGACCCAGCTGAAGTGTGTGTGAATGTGAGGCTCAGTGTGTGAGGGACCAGTCTCAGGGTCCAGTGATCCAGACCCAGCTGAAGTGTGTGTGAATGTAATGCTCAGTGTGTGAGGGACCAGTCTCAGGGTCCAGTGATCCAGACCCAGCTGAAGTGTGAGTGAATGTGAGGCTCATTGTGTGAGGGACCAGTCTCAGGGTCT
Source organism: Pristiophorus japonicus (assembly GCF_044704955.1). Classification (NCBI taxonomy): domain Eukaryota; kingdom Metazoa; phylum Chordata; class Chondrichthyes; family Pristiophoridae; genus Pristiophorus; species Pristiophorus japonicus. Next base: position 892,255 of record NW_027252274.1, read on the forward strand.
CGTGATCCAGACCCAGCTGAAGTGTGTGTGAATGTGAGGCTCAGGGTTTGAAGGACCAGTCTCAGGGTCCAGTGATCCAGACCCAGCTGAAGTGTGTGTGAATGTGAGGCTCAGTGTGTGAGGGACCAGTCTCACGGTCCAGTGATCCAGATCCAGCTGAAGTGTGTGTGAATGTGAGGCTCAGTGTGTGAGGGACCAGTCTCAGGATCCAGTGATCAAGATCCAGCTGAAGTGTGTGTGAATGTGAGGCTCAGTGTGTGAGGGACCAGTCTCAGGGTCCAGTGATCCAGACCCAGCTGAAGTGTGTGTGAATGTGAGACTCAGTGTGTGAGGGACCAGTCTCAGGGTCCAGTGATCCAGACCCAGCTGAAGTGTGTGTGACTGTGAGGATCAGTGTGTGAGGGACCAGTCTCAGGGTCCAGTGATCCAGATCCAGCTGAAGTGTGTGTGAATGTGAGGCGCAGTGTGTGAGGGACCAACCTCAGGGTCCAGTGATCCAGACCCAGCTGAAGTGTGTGTGACTGTGAGGATCAGTGTGTGAGGGACCAGTCTCAGGGTCTAGTGATCCAGACCCAGCTGAAGTATGTGTGAATGTGAGGCTCAGTGTGTAAGGGACCAGTCTCAGGGTCCAGTGATCCAGACACAGCTGAAGTGTGTGTGATTGTGAGGCTCAGTGTGTGAGGGACCAGTCTCAGGGTCTAGTGATCCAGACCCAGCTGAAGTGTTTGTGAATGTGAGGCTCAGTGTGTGAGGGACCAGTCTCAGGGTCCAGTGATCCAGACCCAGCTGAAGTTTGTGTGAATGTGAGGATCAGTGTGTGAGGGACCAGCCTCAGGGTCCAGTGATCCAGACCCAGCTGAAGTGTGTGTGAATGTGAGGCTCAGTGTGTGAGGGACCAATCTCAGCGTCCAGTGATCCAGACCCAGCTGAAGTGTGTGTGAATGTGAGGCTCAGTGTGTGAGGAACCAGTCTCAGGGTCCAGTGATCCAGACCCAGCTGAAGTGTGTGTGAATGTGAGGCTCAGTGTGTGAGGGACCAGTCTCAGGATCCAGTGATCCAGACCCAGCTGAAGTGTGTGTGAATGTGAGGCTCAGTGTGTGAGGGACCAGTCTCAGGGTCCAGTCATCCAGACCCAGCTGAAGTGTGTGTGAATGTGAGGCTCAGTGTGTGAGGGACCAGTCTCAGGGTCCAGTGATCCAGACCCAGCTGAAGTGTGTGTGAATGTGAGGATCAGTGTGTGAGGGACCAGTCTCAGGGTCCAGTGATCCAGACCCAGCTGAAGTGTGTGTGTGAATGTGAGGCTCAGTGTGTGAGGGACCAACCTCAGGGTCCAGTGATCAAGACCCAGCTGAAGTTTGTGTGAATGTGAGGCTCAGTGTGTGAGGGACCAGTCTCAGGGCCCAGTGATCCAGACCCAGCTGAAGTATGTGTGAATGTGAGGCTCAGCGTGTGAGGGACCAGTCTCAGTGTCCAGTGATCCAGACCCAGCTGAAGTGTGTGTGAATGTGATGATCAGTGTTTGAGGGACCAGTCTCAGTTTCTAGTTATCCAGACCCAGCTGAAGTGTGTGTGAATGTGAGGCTCAGTGTGTGAGGGACCAATCTCAGGTTCCAGTGATCCAGACCCAGCTGAAGTGTGTGTGAATGTGAGGATCAGTGTGTGAGTGACCAGTCTCAGAGTCTAGTGATCCAGACCCAGCTGAAGTGTGTGTGAATGTGAGGATCAGTGTGTTAGGGACCAGTCTCAGGGTCCAGTGATCTAGACCCAGCTGAAGTGTGTGTGAATGTGAGGCTCAGTGTGTGAGGGACCAGTCTCAGGGTCCAGTGATCCAGACCCAGCTGAAGTGTGTGTGAATGTGAGGCTCAGTGTGTGAGGGACCAGTCTCAGGGTCTCGTGATCCAGACCCAGCTGAAGAGTGTGTGAATGTGAGGCTCAGTGTGTGAGGGACCAGTCTCAGGGTCCAGTGATCCAGACCCAGCTGAAGTGTGTGTGAATGTGAGGATCAGTGTTTGAGGGACCAGTCTCAGGGTACAGTGATCCAGACCCAGCTGAAGTGTATGTGAATGTGTGGCTCAGTTTGTGAGGGACCAGTCTCAGGGTCCAGTGATCCAGACCCAGCTGAAGTGTGTGTGAATGTGAGGATCAGTGTGTGAGGGACCAGTCTCAGGGTCCAGTGATGCAGACCCAGCTGAAGTGTGTGTGAATGTGAGGCTCAGTGTGTGAGGGACCAGTCTCAGGATCCAGTGATCCAGACCCAGCTGAAGTGTGTGTGAATGTGAGGCTCAGTGTGTGAGGGACCAGTCTCAGGGTCCAGTGATCCAGACCCAGCTGAAGTGTGTGTGAATGTGATGCTCAGTGTGTGAGGGACCAGTCTCAGGGTCCAGTGATCTAGACCCAGCTGAAGTGTTTGTGAAGGTGAGGCTCAGTGTGTGAGGGACCAGTCTCAGGGTCCAGTGATCCAGACCCAGCTGAAGTGTGTGTGAATGTGATGCTCAGTGTGTGAGGGACCAGTCTCAGGGTCCAGTGATCCAGACCCAGCTGAAGAGTGTGTGTGAATGTGAGGCTCAGTGTGTGAGGGACCAGTCTCAGGGTCCAGTGATCCAGACCCAGCTGAAGTGTGTGTGAATGTGTGGCTCAGTGTGTGATGGACCAGTCTCAGGGTCCAGTGATCCAGACCCAGCTGAAGTGTGTGTGAATGTGAGGCTCAGTGTGTGAGGGACCAATCTCAGGGTCCAGTGATCCAGACCCAGCTGAAGTGTGTGTGAATGTGAGGCTCAGTGTGTGATGGACCAGTCTCAGGGTCCAGTGATCCAGACCCAGCTGAAGTGTGTGTGAATGTGAGGCTCAGTGTGTGAGGGACCAGTCTCAGGGTCCAGTGATCCAGACACAGCTGAAGTGTGTGTGAATGTGAGGCTCAGTGTGTGAGGGACCAGTCTCAGGGTCTAGTGATCCAGACCCAGCTGAAGTGTTTGTGAATGTGAGGCTCAGTGTGTGAGGGACCAGTCTCAGGGTCCAGTGATCCAGACCCAGCTGAAGTGTGTGTGAATGTGAGGATCAGTGTGTGAGGGACCAGCCTCAGGGTCCAGTGATCCAGACCCAGCTGAAGTGTGTGTGAATGTGATGCTCAGTGTGTGAGGGACCAGTCTCAGGGTCCAGTGATCCAGACCCAGCTGAAGAGTGTGTGTGAATGTGAGGCTCAGTGTGTGAGGGACCAGTCTCAGGGTCCAGTGATCCAGACCCAGCTGAAGTGTGTGTGAATGTGTGGCTCAGTGTGTGATGGACCAGTCTCATGGTCCAGTGATCCAGACCCAGCTGAAGTGTGTGTGAATGTGAGGCTCAGTGTGTGAGGGACCAATCTCAGGGTCCAGTGATCCAGACCCAGCTGAAGTGTGTGTGAATGTGAGGCTCAGTGTGTGAGGGAACAGTCTGAGGGTCCAGTGATCCAGACCCAGCTGAAGTGTGTGTGAATGTGAGGCTCAGTGTGTGAGGGACCAGTCTCAGGGTCCAGTGATCCAGACCCAGCTGAAGTGTGTGTGAATGTAATGCTCAGTGTGTGAGGGACCAGTCTCAGGGTCCAGTGATCCAGACCCAGCTGAAGTGTGAGTGAATGTGAGGCTCATTGTGTGAGGGACCAGTCTCAGGGTCTCGTGATCCAGACCCAGCTGAAGTGTGTGTGAATGTGAGGCTCAGGGTGTGAAGGACCAGTCTCAGGGTCCAGTGATCCAGACCCAGCTGAAGTGTGTGTGAATGTGAGGCTCAGTGTGTGAGGGACCAGTCTCACGGTCCAGTGATCCAGATCCAGCTGAAGTGTGTGTGAATGTGAGGCTCAGTGTGTGAGGGACCAGTCTCAGGATCCAGTGATCCAGATCCAGCTGAAGTGTGTGTGAATGTGAGGCTCAGTGTGTGAGGGACCAGTCTCAGGGTCCAGTGATCCAGACCCAGCTGAAGTGTGTGTGAATGTGAGACTCAGTGTGTGAGGGACCAGTCTCAGGGTCCAGTGATCCAGACCCAGCTGAAGTGTGTGTGACTGTGAGGATCAGTGTGTGAGGGACCAGTCTCAGGGTCCAGTGATCCAGATCCAGCTGAAGTGTGTGTGAATGTGAGGCGCAGTGTGTGAGGGACCAACCTCAGGGTCCAGTGATCCAGACCCAGCTGAAGTGTGTGTGACTGTGAGGATCAGTGTGTGAGGGACCAGTCTCAGGGTCTAGTGATCCAGACCCAGCTGAAGTATGTGTGAATGTGAGGCTCAGTGTGTAAGGGACCAGTCTCAGGGTCCAGTGATCCAGACACAGCTGAAGTGTGTGTGATTGTGAGGCTCTGTGTGTGAGGGACCAGTCTCAGGGTCTAGTGATCCAGACCCAGCTGAAGTGTTTGTGAATGTGAGGCTCAGTGTGTGAGGGACCAGTCTCAGGGTCCAGTGATCCAGACCCAGCTGAAGTTTGTGTGAATGTGAGGATCAGTGTGTGAGGGACCAGCCTCAGGGTCCAGTGATCCAGACCCAGCTGAAGTGTGTGTGAATGTGAGGCTCAGTGTGTGAGGGACCAATCTCAGCGTCCAGTGATCCAGACCCAGCTGAAGTGTGTGTGAATGTGAGGCTCAGTGTGTGAGGAACCAGTCTCAGGGTCCAGTGATCCAGACCCAGCTGAAGTGTGTGTGAATGTGAGGCTCAGTGTGTGAGGGACCAGTCTCAGGATCCAGTGATCCAGACCCAGCTGAAGTGTGTGTGAATGTGAGGCTCAGTGTGTGAGGGACCAGTCTCAGGGTCCAGTCATCCAGACCCAGCTGAAGTGTGTGTGAATGTGAGGCTCAGTGTGTGAGGGACCAGTCTCAGGGTCCAGTGATCCAGACCCAGCTGAAGTGTGTGTGAATGTGAGGATCAGTGTGTGAGGGACCAGTCTCAGGGTCCAGTGATCCAGACCCAGCTGAAGTGTGTGTGTGAATGTGAGGCTCAGTGTGTGAGGGACCAACCTCAGGGTCCAGTGATCAAGACCCAGCTGAAGTTTGTGTGAATGTGAGGCTCAGTGTGTGAGGGACCAGTCTCAGGGCCCAGTGATCCAGACCCAGCTGAAGTATGTGTGAATGTGAGGCTCAGCGTGTGAGGGACCAGTCTCAGGGTCCAGTGATCCAGACCCAGCTGAAGTGTGTGTGAATGTGATGATCAGTGTTTGAGGGACCAGTCTCAGTTTCTAGTTATCCAGACCCAGCTGAAGTGTGTGTGAATGTGAGGCTCAGTGTGTGAGGGACCAATCTCAGGTTCCAGTGATCCAGACCCAGCTGAAGTGTGTGTGAATGTGAGGATCAGTGTTTGAGGGACCAGTCTCAGGGTACAGTGATCCAGACCCAGCTGAAGTGTATGTGAATGTGTGGCTCAGTTTGTGAGGGACCAGTCTCAGGGTCCAGTGATCCAGACCCAGCTGAAGTGTGTGTGAATGTGAGGATCAGTGTGTGAGGGACCAGTCTCAGGGTCCAGTGATCCAGACCCAGCTGAAGTGTGTGTGAATGTGAGGCTCAGTGTGTGAGGGACCAGTCTCAGGATCCAGTGATCCAGACCCAGCTGAAGTGTGTGTGAATGTGAGGCTCAGTGTGTGAGGGACCAGTCTCAGGGTCCAGTGATCCAGACCCAGCTGAAGTGTGTGTGAATGTGAGGCTCAGTGTGTGAGGGACCAGTCTCAGGGTCCAGTGATCCAGACCCAGCTGAAGAGTGTGTGTGAATGTGAGGCTCAGTGTGTGAGGGACCAGTCTCAGGGTCCAGTGATCCAGACCCAGCTGAAGTGTGTGTGAATGTGTGGCTCAGTGTGTGATGGACCAGTCTCAGGGTCCAGTGATCCAGACCCAGCTGAAGTGTGTGTGAATGTGAGGCTCAGTGTGTGAGGGACCAATCTCAGGGTCCAGTGATCCAGACCCAGCTGAAGTGTGTGTGAATGTGAGGCTCAGTGTGTGATGGACCAGTCTCAGGGTCCAGTGATCCAGACCCAGCTGAAGTGTGTGTGAATGTGAGGCTCAGTGTGTGAGGGACCAGTCTCAGGGTCCAGTGATCCAGACACAGCTGAAGTGTGTGTGAATGTGAGGCTCAGTGTGTGAGGGACCAGTCTCAGGGTCTAGTGATCCAGACCCAGCTGAAGTGTTTGTGAATGTGAGGCTCAGTGTGTGAGGGACCAGTCTCAGGGTCCAGTGATCCAGACCCAGCTGAAGTGTGTGTGAATGTGAGGATCAGTGTGTGAGGGACCAGCCTCAGGGTCCAGTGATCCAGACCCAGCTGAAGTGTGTGTGAATGTGATGCTCAGTGTGTGAGGGACCAGTCTCAGGGTCCAGTGATCCAGACCCAGCTGAAGAGTGTGTGTGAATGTGAGGCTCAGTGTGTGAGGGACCAGTCTCAGGGTCCAGTGATCCAGACCCAGCTGAAGTGTGTGTGAATGTGTGGCTCAGTGTGTGATGGACCAGTCTCATGGTCCAGTGATCCAGACCCAGCTGAAGTGTGTGTGAATGTGAGGCTCAGTGTGTGAGGGACCAATCTCAGGGTCCAGTGATCCAGACCCAGCTGAAGTGTGTGTGAATGTGAGGCTCAGTGTGTGAGGGAACAGTCTGAGGGTCCAGTGATCCAGACCCAGCTGAAGTGTGTGTGAATGTGAGGCTCAGTGTGTGAGGGACCAGTCTCAGGGTCCAGTGATCCAGACCCAGCTGAAGTGTGTGTGAATGTAATGCTCAGTGTGTGAGGGACCAGTCTCAGGGTCCAGTGATCCAGACCCAGCTGAAGTGTGAGTGAATGTGAGGCTCATTGTGTGAGGGACCAGTCTCAGGGTCTCGTGATCCAGACCCAGCTGAAGTGTGTGTGAATGTGAGGCTCAGGGTGTGAAGGACCAGTCTCAGGGTCCAGTGATCCAGACCCAGCTGAAGTGTGTGTGAATGTGAGGCTCAGTGTGTGAGGGACCAGTCTCACGGTCCAGTGATCCAGATCCAGCTGAAGTGTGTGTGAATGTGAGGCTCAGTGTGTGAGGGACCAGTCTCAGGATCCAGTGATCCAGATCCAGCTGAAGTGTGTGTGAATGTGAGGCTCAGTGTGTGAGGGACCAGTCTCAGGGTCCAGTGATCCAGACCCAGCTGAAGTGTGTGTGAATGTGAGACTCAGTGTGTGAGGGACCAGTCTCAGGGTCCAGTGATCCAGACCCAGCTGAAGTGTGTGTGACTGTGAGGATCAGTGTGTGAGGGACCAGTCTCAGGGTCCAGTGATCCAGATCCAGCTGAAGTGTGTGTGAATGTGAGGCGCAGTGTGTGAGGGACCAACCTCAGGGTCCAGTGATCCAGACCCAGCTGAAGTGTGTGTGACTGTGAGGATCAGTGTGTGAGGGACCAGTCTCAGGGTCTAGTGATCCAGACCCAGCTGAAGTATGTGTGAATGTGAGGCTCAGTGTGTAAGGGACCAGTCTCAGGGTCCAGTGATCCAGACACAGCTGAAGTGTGTGTGATTGTGAGGCTCAGTGTGTGAGGGACCAGTCTCAGGGTCTAGTGATCCAGACCCAGCTGAAGTGTTTGTGAATGTGAGGCTCAGTGTGTGAGGGACCAGTCTCAGGGTCCAGTGATCCAGACCCAGCTGAAGTTTGTGTGAATGTGAGGATCAGTGTGTGAGGGACCAGCCTCAGGGTCCAGTGATCCAGACCCAGCTGAAGTGTGTGTGAATGTGAGGCTCAGTGTGTGAGGGACCAATCTCAGCGTCCAGTGATCCAGACCCAGCTGAAGTGTGTGTGAATGTGAGGCTCAGTGTGTGAGGAACCAGTCTCAGGGTCCAGTGATCCAGACCCAGCTGAAGTGTGTGTGAATGTGAGGCTCAGTGTGTGAGGGACCAGTCTCAGGATCCAGTGATCCAGACCCAGCTGAAGTGTGTGTGAATGTGAGGCTCAGTGTGTGAGGGACCAGTCTCAGGGTCCAGTCATCCAGACCCAGCTGAAGTGTGTGTGAATGTGAGGCTCAGTGTGTGAGGGACCAGTCTCAGGGTCCAGTGATCCAGACCCAGCTGAAGTGTGTGTGAATGTGAGGATCAGTGTGTGAGGGACCAGTCTCAGGGTCCAGTGATCCAGACCCAGCTGAAGTGTGTGTGTGAATGTGAGGCTCAGTGTGTGAGGGACCAACCTCAGGGTCCAGTGATCAAGACCCAGCTGAAGTTTGTGTGAATGTGAGGCTCAGTGTGTGAGGGACCAGTCTCAGGGCCCAGTGATCCAGACCCAGCTGAAGTATGTGTGAATGTGAGGCTCAGCGTGTGAGGGACCAGTCTCAGGGTCCAGTGATCCAGACCCAGCTGAAGTGTGTGTGAATGTGATGATCAGTGTTTGAGGGACCAGTCTCAGTTTCTAGTTATCCAGACCCAGCTGAAGTGTGTGTGAATGTGAGGCTCAGTGTGTGAGGGACCAATCTCAGGTTCCAGTGATCCAGACCCAGCTGAAGTGTGTGTGAATGTGAGGATCAGTGTGTGAGTGACCAGTCTCAGAGTCTAGTGATCCAGACCCAGCTGAAGTGTGTGTGAATGTGAGGATCAGTGTGTTAGGGACCAGTCTCAGGGTCCAGTGATCTAGACCCAGCTGAAGTGTGTGTGAATGTGAGGCTCAGTGTGTGAGGGACCAGTCTCAGGGTCCAGTGATCCAGACCCAGCTGAAGTGTGTGTGAATGTGAGGCTCAGTGTGTGAGGGACCAGTCTCAGGGTCTCGTGATCCAGACCCAGCTGAAGAGTGTGTGAATGTGAGGCTCAGTGTGTGAGGGACCAGTCTCAGGGTCCAGTGATCCAGACCCAGCTGAAGTGTGTGTGAATGTGAGGATCAGTGTTTGAGGGACCAGTCTCAGGGTACAGTGATCCAGACCCAGCTGAAGTGTATGTGAATGTGTGGCTCAGTTTGTGAGGGACCAGTCTCAGGGTCCAGTGATCCAGACCCAGCTGAAGTGTGTGTGAATGTGAGGATCAGTGTGTGAGGGACCAGTCTCAGGGTCCAGTGATCCAGACCCAGCTGAAGTGTGTGTGAATGTGAGGCTCAGTGTGTGAGGGACCAGTCTCAGGATCCAGTGATCCAGACCCAGCTGAAGTGTGTGTGAATGTGAGGCTCAGTGTGTGAGGGACCAGTCTCAGGGTCCAGTGATCCAGACCCAGCTGAAGTGTGTGTGAATGTGAGGCTCAGTGTGTGAGGGACCAGTCTCAGGGTCCAGTGATCCAGACCCAGCTGAAGTGTGTGTGAATGTGAGGATCAGTGTGTGAGGGACCAGTCTCAGGGTCCAGTGATCCAGACCCAGCTGAAGTGTGTGTGTGAATGTGAGGCTCAGTGTGTGAGGGACCAACCTCAGGTTCCAGTGATCAAGACCCAGCTGAAGTGTGTGTGAATGTGAGGCTCAGTGTGTGAGGGACCAGTCTCAGGGCCCAGTGCTCCAGACCCAGCTGAAGTATGTGTGAATGTGAGGCTCAGCGTGTGAGGGTCCAGTCTCAGGGTCCAGTGATCCAGACCCAGCTGAAGTGTGTGTGAATGTGATGATCAGTGTTTGAGGGACCAGTCTCAGTTTCTAGTTATCCAGACCCAGCTGAAGTGTGTGTGAATGTGAGGCTCAGTGTGTGAGGGACCAGTCTCAGGTTCCAGTGATCCAGACCCAGCTGAAGCGTGTGTGAATGTGAGGCTCAGTGTGTGAGGGACCAGTCTCAGGGTCCAGTGATCCAGACCGAGCTGAAGTGTGTGTGAATGTGAGGCTCAGTGTGTGAGGGACCAGTCTCAGGGTCTCGTGATCCAGACCCAGCTGAAGAGTGTGTGAATGTGAGGCTCAGTGTGTGAGGGACCAGTCTCAGGGTCCAGTGATCCAGACCCAGCTGAAGTGTGTGTGAATGTGAGTATCAGTGTTTGAGGGACCAGTCTCAGGGTACAGTGATCCAGACCCAGCTGAAGTGTGTGTGAATGTGTGGCTCAGTTTGTGAGGGACCAGTCTCAGGGTCCAGTGATCCAGACCCAGCTGAAGTGTGTGTGAATGTGAGGATCAGTGTGTGAGGGACCAGTCTCAGGGTCCAGTGATCCAGACCCAGCTGAAGTGTGTGTGAATGTGAGGCTCAGTGTGTGAGGGACCAGTCTCAGGGTCCAGTGATCCAGACCCAGCTGAAGTGTGTGTGAATGTGAGGCTCAGTGAATGAGGGACCAGTCTCAGGGTCCAGTGATCCAGACCCAGCTGAAGTGTGTGTGAATGTGAGGCTCAGTGTGTGAGGGACCAGTCTCAGGGTCCAGTGATCCAGATCCAGCTGAAGTGTGTGTGAATGTGAGGCTCAGTGTGTGAGGGACCAGTCTCAGGGTCCAGTGATGAAGACCCAGCTGAAGTGTGTGTGAATGTGAGGCTCAGTGTGTGAGGGACCAGTCTCAGGGCCCAGTGATCCAGACCCAGCTGAAGTATGTGTGAATGTGAGGCTCAGCGTGTGAGGGACCAGTCTCAGGGTCCAGTGATCCAGACCCAGCTGAAGTGTGTGTGAATGTGATGATCAGTGTTTGAGGGACCAGTCTCAGTTTCTAGTTATCCAGACCCAGCTGCAGTGTGTGTGAATGTGAGGCTCAGTGTGTGAGGGACCAGTCTCAGGTTCCAGTGATCCAGACCCAGCTGAAGTGTGTGTGAATGTGAGGATCAGTGTGTGAGGGACCAGTCTCAGGGTCTCGTGATCCAGACCCAGCTGAAGAGTGTGTGAATGTGAAGCTCAGTGTGTGAGGGACCAGTCTCAGGTTCCAGTGATCCAGACCCAGCTGAAGTGTGTGTGAATGTGAGGATCAGTGTTTGAGGGACCAGTCTCAGGGTACAGTGATCCAGACCCAGCTGAAGTGTGTGTGAATGTGTGGCTCAGTGTGTGAGGGACCAGTCTCAGGGTCCAGTGATCCAGACCCAGCTGAAGTGTGTGTGAATGTGAGGATCAGTGTGTGAGGGACCAGTCTCAGGGTCCAGTGATCCAGACCCAGCTGAAGTGTGTGTGAATGTGAGGCTCAGTGTGTGAGGGACCAGTCTCAGGGTCCAGTGATCCAGACCCAGCTGAAGTGTGTGTGAATGTGAGGCTCAGTGTATGAGGGACCAGTCTCAGGGTCCAGTGATCCAGACCCAGCTGAAGTGTGTGTGAATGTGAGGCTCAGAGTGTGAGGGACCAGTCTCAGGGTCCAGTGATCCAGATCCAGCTGAAGTGTGTTTGAATGTGAGGCTCAGTGTGTGAGGGACCAGTCTCAGGTTCCAGTGATCCAGATCCAGCTGAAGTGTTTGTGAATGTGAGGCTCAGTGTGTGAGGGACCAGTCTCAGCGTCAAGTGATCCAGACCCAGCTGAAGTGTGTGTGAATGTGAGGCTCAGTGTGTGAGGGACCAGTCTCAGGATCCAGTGATCCAGACCCAGCTGAAGTGTGTGTGAATGTGAGGCTCAGTGTGTGAGGGACCAGTCTCAGTGTCCAGTGATCCAGACCCAACTGAAGTGTGTGTGAATGTGAAGCTCAGTGTGTGAGGGACCAGTCCCAGGGTCCAGTGATCCAGACCCTGCTGAAGTGTGCGTGAATGTGAGGCTCAGTGTGTGAGGGACCAGTCTCAGGGTCCAGTGATCCAGACCCAGCTGAAGTGTGTGTGAATGTGAGGATCAGTTTGTGAGGGATCCAGTCCCAGGGTCCAGTGATCCAGACCCAGCTGAAGTGTGTGTGAATGTGAGGCTCAGTGTGTGAGGGACCAGTCTCAGGGTCCAGTGATGCAGACCCAGCTGAAGTGTGTGTGAATGTGAGGATCAGTGTGTGAGGGACCAGTCTCAGTGTCCAGTGATCCAGATCCAGCTGAAGTGTGTGTGAATGTGAGGCTCAGTGTGTGAGGGACCAGTCTCAGTGTCTAGTGATCCAGACCCAGCTGAAGTGTGTGTGAATGTGAGGATCAGTGTGTGAGGGACCAGTCTCAGGGTCTAGTGATCCAGACCCAGCTGAAGTGTGTGTGAATGTGAAGCTCAGTGTGTGAGGGACCAGTCTCAGGGTCCAGTGATCCAGACCCAGCTGAAGTGTGTGTGAATGTGAGACTCAGTGTGTGAGGGACCAGTCTCAGGGTCCAGTGATCCAGACCCAGCTGAAGTGTGTGTGAATGTGAAGCTCAGTGTGTGAGAGACCAGTCTCAGGGTCCAGTGATCCAGACCCAGCTGAAGTGTGTGTGAATGTGAGGCTCAGTGTGTGAGGGACCAGTCTCAGGGTCCAGTGATCCAGACCCAGCTGAAGTGTGTGTGAATGTGAGGCTCAGTGTGTGAGGGACCAGTCTCAGGGTCCAGTGATCCAGACCCAGCTGAAGTGTGTGTGAATGTAAGGCTCAGTGTGTGAGGGACCAGTCTCAGGGTCCAGTGATCCAGACCCAGCTGAAGTGTGTGTGAATGTGAGGCTCAGTGTGTGAGGGACCAGTCTCAGGGTCTAGTGATCCAGACCCAGCTGAAGTGTGTGTGAATGTGAGGCTCAGGGTGTGAGGGACCAGTCTCAGGGTCCAGTGATCCAGACCCAGCTGAAGTGTGTGTGAATGTGAGGCTCAGTGTGTGAGGGACCAGTCTCAGGGTCCAGTGATCCAGACCCAGCTGAAGTGTGTGTGAATGTGAGGCTCAGTGTGTGAGGGACCAGTCTCACGGTCCAGTGATCCAGATCCAGCTGAAGTGTGTGTGAATGTGAGGCTCAGTGTGTGACGACCAGTCTCAGGATCCAGTGATCCAGATCCAGCTGAAGTATGTGTGAATGTGAGGCTCAGTGTGTGAGGGACCAGTCTCAGGGTCCAGTGATCCAGACCCAGCTGAAGTGTGTGTGAATGTGAGACTCAGTGTGTGAGGGACCAGTCTCAGGGTCCAGTGATCCAGACCCAGCTGAACTGTGTGTGACTGTGAGGATCAGTGTGTGAGGGACCAGTCTCAGGGTCCAGTGATCCAGATCCAGCTGAAGTGTGTGTGAATGTGAGGCGCAGTGTGTGAGGGACCAGCCTCAGGGTCCAGTGATCCAGACCCAGCTGAAGTGTGTGTGAATGTGAGGCTCACTGTGTGAGGGACCAGTCTCAGGATCCAGTGATCCAGACCCAGCTGACGTGTGTGTGAATGTGAGGCTCAGTGTGTGAGGGACCAGTCTCAGGGTCCAGTGATCCAGACCCAGCTGAAGTGTGTGTGAATGTAAGGCTCAGTGTGTGAGGGACCAGTCTCAGGGTCCAGTGATCCAGACCCAGCTGAAGTGTGTGTGAATGTGAGGCTCAGTGTGTGAGGGACCAGTCTCAGGGTCTAGTGATCCAGACCCAGCTGAAGTGTGTGTGAATGTGAGGCTCAGTGTGTGAGGGACCAGTCTCAGGGTCCAGTGTTCCAGACCCAGCTGAAGTGTGTGTGAATGTGAGGCTCAGTGTGTGAGGGACCAGTCTCAGGGTCCAGTGATCCAGACCCAGCTGAAGTGTGTGTGAATGTGAGGATCAGTGTGTGAGGGACCAGTCTCAGGGTCCAGTGATCCAGACCCAGCTGAAGTGTGTGTGAATGTGAGGCTCAGTGTGTGAGGGACCAATCTCAGGGTCCAGTGATCCAGACCCAGCTGAAGTGTGTGTGAATGTGAGGCTCAGTGTGTGAGGGACCAGTCTGAGGGTCCAGTGATCCAGACCCAGCTGAAGTGTGTGTGAATGTGAGGCTCAGTGTGTGAGGGACCAGTCTCAGGGTCCAGTGATCCAGACCCAGCTGAAGTGTGTGTGAATGTAAGGCTCAGTGTGTGAGGGACCAGTCTCAGGGTCCAGTGATCCAGACCCAGCTGAAGTGTGTGTGAATGTGAGGCTCAGTGTGTGAGGGACCAGTCTCAGGATCCAGTGATCCAGACCCAGCTGAAGTGTGTGTGAATGTGAGGATCACTGTATGAGGGACCAGTCTCAGGGTCCAGTGATCCAGACCCAGCTGAAGAGTGTGTGAATGTGAAGATCAGTGTGTGAGGGAGCAGTCTCAGGGTCTAGTGATCCAGACCCAGCTGAAGTGTGTGTGAATGTGAGGATCAGTGTGTGAGGGACCAGTCTCAGGGTCCAGTGATCCAGACCCAGCTGAAGTGTGTGTGAATGTGAGGGTCAGTGTGTGAGTAACCAGCCTCAGGGTCCAGTGATCCAGACCCAGCTGAAGTGTGTGTGAATGTGAGGGTCAGTGTGTGAGGGACCAGTCTCAGGGTCTCGTGATCCAGACCCAGCTGAAGTGTGTGTGAATGTGAGGCTCAGTGTGTGAGGGACCAGTCTCAGTGTCCAGTGATCCAGACCCAGCTGAAATGTGTGTGAATGTGATGATCAGTGTGTGAGGGACCAGTCTCAGTGTCCAGTGAACCAGACCCAGCTGAAATGTGTGTGAATGTGATGATCAGTGTGTGAGGGACCAGTCCCTGGGTCTAGTGATCCAGATCCAGCTGAAGTGTGTGTGAATGAGAGTATCAGTGTGTGAGGGACCAGTCTCAGGGTCTAGTGATCCAGACCCAGCTGAAGTGTTTGTGAATGTGAGGATCAGTGTGTGAGGGACCAGTCTCAGGGTCCAGTGATCTAGACCCAGCTGAAGTGTGTGTGAATGTGAGGCTCAGTGTGTGAGGGACCAGTCTCAGGGTCTAGTGATCCAGACCCAGCTGAAGTGTGTGTGAATGTGAGGATCAGTGTGTGAGGGACCAGTCTCAGAGTCCAGTGATCCAAACCCAGCTGAAGTGTGTGTGAATGTGAGGCTCAGTGTGTGAGGGACCAGTCTCAGGGTCCAGTGATCCAAACCCAGCTGAAGTGTGTATGAATGTGAGGATCAGTGTGTGAGGGACCAGTCTCAGGGTCCAGTGATCCAGACACAGGTCAAATGTGTGTGAATGTGAGGCTCAGTGTGTGAGGGACCAGTCTCAGGGTCCAGTGATCCAGACCCAGCTGAAGTGTGTGTGAATGTGAGGATCAGTGTGTGAGGGACCAGTCTCAGGGTTCAGTGATCCAGACCCAGCTGAAATGTGTGTGAATGTGAGGATCAGTGTGTGAGGGACCAGTCCCAGGGTCTGGTGATCCAGACCCAGCTGAAGTGTGTGTGAATGTGAGGATCAGTGTGTGAGGGACCAGTCTCAGGGTCTCGTGATCCAGACCCAGCTGAAGTGTGTGTGAATGTGAGGCTCAGTGTGTGAGGGACCAGTCTCAGGGTCCAGTGATCCAGACCCAGCTGAAGTATGTGTGAATGTGAGGGTCAGTGTGTGAGGGACCAGTCTCAGGGTCCAGTGATCCAGACCCAGCTGCAGTGTGTGTGAATATGAGGATCAGTGTGTGAGGGACCAGTCTCAGGGTCTCGTGATCCAGACCCAGCTGAAGTGTGTGTAAATGTGAGGTTCAGTGTGTGAGGGACCAGTCTCAGGGTCTAGTGATCCAGACCCAGCTGAAGTGTGTGTGAATGTGAGGATCAGTGTGTGAGGGACCAGTCTCAGGGTCCAGTGATCCAGACCCAGCTGAAGTGTGTGTGAATGTGAGGCTCAGTGTGTGAGGGACCAGTCTCAGAGTCTAGTGATCCAGACCCAGCTGAAGTGTGTGTGAATGTGAGGATCAGTGTGTGAGGGACCAGTCTCAGGCACCAGTGATCCAAACCCATCTAAAGTGTGTATGAATGTGAGGATCAGTGTGTGAGGGACCAGTCTCAGGTTCTAGTGATCCAGACCCAGCTGAAATGTGTGTGAAAATGAGGTTCAGTGTGTGAGGGACCAGTCTCAGGGTCCAGTGATCCAGACCCAGCTGAAGTGTGTGTGAATGTGAGGATCAGTGTGTGAGGGACCAGTCTCAGGGTCTATTGATCCAGACCCAGCTGAAGTTTGTGTGAATGTGAGGATCAGTGTGTGAGGGACCAGTCTCAGGATCCAGTGATCCAGACCCAGCTGAAGTGTGTGTGAATGTGAGGATTAGTGTGTGAGGGGCCAGTCTCAAGTTCTATTGATCCAGACCCAGCAGAAGTGTGTGTGAATGTGAGGATCAGTGTGTGAGGGACCAGTCTCAGGGTCTAGTGATCCAGACCCAGCTGAAGTCTGTGTGAATGTGAGGATCAGTGTGTGAGGGGCCAGTCTCAGGGTCTATTGATCCAGACCCAGCAGAAGTGTGTGTGAATGTGAGGATCAGTGTGTGAGGGACCAGTCTCAGGGTCCAGTGATCCAGACCCAGCTGAAGTGTGTGTGAATGTGAGGCTCAGTGTGTGATGGACCAGTCTCAGGGTCTAGTGATCCAGACCCAGCTGAAGTCTGTGTGAATGTGAGGATCAGTGTGTGATGGACCAGTCTTAGGGTCTAGTGATCCAGACCCAGCTGAAGTGTGTGTGAATGTGAGGATCAGTGTGTGAGGGACCAGTCTCAGGATCCAGTGATCCAGACCCAGCTGAAGTGTGTGTGAATGTGAGGATCACTGTATGAGGGACCAGTCTCAGGGTCCAGTGATCCAGACCCAGCTGAAGTGTGTGTGAATGTGAAGATCAGTGTGTGAGGGACCAGTCTCAGGTCCAGTGATCCAGACCCAGCTGAAGTGTGTGTGAATGTGAGGATCAGTGTGTGAGGGACCAGTCGCAGGGTCCAGTGATCCAGACCCAGCTGAAGTGTGTGTGAATGTGAGGCTCAGTGTGTGAGGGACCAGTCTCAGGGTCCAGTGATCCAGACCCAGCTAAAGTGTGTGTGAATGTGAGGGTCAGTGTGTGAGGGACCAGTCTCAGGGTCTCGTGATCCAGACCCAGCTGAAGTGTGTGTGAATGTGAGGCTCAGTGTGTGAGGGACCAGTCTCAGTGTCCAGTGATCCAGACCCAGCTGAAATGTGTGTGAATGTGATGATCAGTGTGTGAGGGACCAGTCTCAGGATCTAGTGATCCAGACCCAGCTGAAGTGTGTGTGAATGAGAGTATCAGTGTGTGAGGGACCAGTCTCAGGGTCTAGTGATCCAGACCCAGCTGAAGTGTGTGTGAATGTGAGGATCAGTGTGTGAGGGACCAGTCTCAGGGTCCAGTGATCCAAACCCAGCTGAAGTGTGTATGAATGTGAGGATCAGTGTGTGAGGGACCAGTCTCAGGGTCCAGTGATCCAGACCCAGCTCAAATGTGTGTGAATGTGAGGCTCAGTGTGTGAGGGACCAGTCTCAGGGTCCAGTGATCCAGACCCAGCTGAAGTGTGTGTGAATGTGAGGCTCAGTGTGTGAGGGACCAGTCTCAGGGTTCAGTGATCCAGACCCAGCTGAAGTGTGTGTGAATGTGAGGATCAGTGTGTGAGGGACCAGTCCCAGGGTCTGGTGATCCAGACCCAGCTGAAGTGTGTGTGAATGTGAGGATCAGTGTGTGAGGGACCAGTCTCAGGGTCTCGTGATCCAGACCCAGCTGAAGTGTGTGTGAATGTGAGGCTCAGTGTGTGAGGGACCAGTCTCAGGGTCCAGTGATCCAGACCCAGCTGAAGTGTGTGTGAATGTGAGGCTCAGTGTGTGAGCGACCAGTCTCAGGGTCCGGTGATCCAGACCCAGCTGCAGTGTGTGTGAATATGAGGATCAGTGTGTGAGGGACCAGTCTCAGGGTCTCGTGATCCAGACCCAGCTGAAGTGTGTGTAAATGTGAGGTTCAGTGTGTGAGGGACCAGTCTCAGGGTCTAGTTATCCAGACCCAGCTGAAGTGTGTGTGAATGTGAGGATCAGTGTGTGAGGGACCAGTCTCAGGGTCCAGTGATCCAGACCCAGCTAAAGTGTGTGTGAATGTGAGGCTCAGTGTGTGAGGGACCAGTCTCAGGGTCTAGTGATCCAGACCCAGCTGAAGTGTGTGTGAATGTGAGGCTCAGTTATTGAGGAACCAGTCTCAGGGTCTAGTGATCCAGACCCAGCTGAAATGTGTGTGAATATGAGGTTCAGTGTGTGAGGGACCAGTCTCAGGGTCCAGTGATCCAGACCCAGCTGAAGGGTGTGTGAATGTGAGGATCAGTGTGTGAGGGACAAGTCTCAGGTTCTAGTGATCCAGACCCAGCTGAAGTGTGTGTGAATGTGATGATCAGTATGTGAGGGACCAGTCTCAGGGTCTAGTGATCCAGACCCAACTGAAGTGTGTGTGAATGTGAGGCTCAGTGTTTGAGGGACCAGTCTCAGGGTCTAGTGATCCAGACCCAGCTGAAGACTGTGTGAATGTGAGGCTCAGTGTGTGAGGGACCAGTCTCAGGGTCTAGTGAACCAGACCCAGCTGAAGTGTGTGTGAATGTGAGGATCAGTGTGTGAGGGACCAGTCTCAGGGACCAGTGATCCAAAAACATCTGAAGTGTGTATGAATGTGAGGATCAGTGTGTGAGGGACCAGTCTCAGGATCTAGTGATCCAGACACAGCTGAAATGTTTGTGAATGTGAGGCTCAGTGTGTGAGAGACCAGTCTCAGGGTCCAGTGATCCAGACCCAGCTGAAGTGTGTGTGAATGTGAGGATCAGTGTGTGAGAGACCAGTCTCAGGGTCCAGTGATCCAGACCCAGCTGAAGTGTGTGTGAATGTGTGGCTCAGTGTGTGAGGGACCAGTCTCAGGGTCCAGTGATCCAGACCCAGCTGAAGTGTGTGTGAATGTGAGGATCAGTGTGTGAGAGACCAGTCTGAGGGTCCAGTGATCCAGACCCAGCTGGAGTGTGTGTGAATGTGAGGCTCAGTGTGTGAGGGACCAGTCTCAGGGTCCAGTGATCCAGACCCAGCTGAAGTGTGTGTGAATGTGAGGATCAGTGTGTGAGGGACCAGTCTCAGGGTCCAGTGATCCAAACCCAGCTGAAGTGTGTATGAATGTGAGGATCAGTGTGTGAGGGACCAGTCTCAGGGTCCAGTGATCCAGACACAGGTCAAATGTGTGTGAATGTGAGGCTCAGTGTGTGAGGGACCAGTCTCAGGGTCCAGTGATCCAGACCCAGCTGAAGTGTGTGTGAATGTGAGGATCAGTGTGTGAGGGACCAGTCTCAGGGTTCAGTGATCCAGACCCAGCTGAAATGTGTGTGAATGTGAGGATCAGTGTGTGAGGGACCAGTCCCAGGGTCTGGTGATCCAGACCCAGCTGAAGTGTGTGTGAATGTGAGGATCAGTGTGTGAGGGACCAGTCTCAGGGTCTCGTGATCCAGACCCAGCTGAAGTGTGTGTGAATGTGAGGCTCAGTGTGTGAGGGACCAGTCTCAGGGTCCAGTGATCCAGACCCAGCTGAAGTATGTGTGAATGTGAGGGTCAGTGTGTGAGGGACCAGTCTCAGGGTCCAGTGATCCAGACCCAGCTGCAGTGTGTGTGAATATGAGGATCAGTGTGTGAGGGACCAGTCTCAGGGTCTCGTGATCCAGACCCAGCTGAAGTGTGTGTAAATGTGAGGTTCAGTGTGTGAGGGACCAGTCTCAGGGTCTAGTGATCCAGACCCAGCTGAAGTGTGTGTGAATGTGAGGATCAGTGTGTGAGGGACCAGTCTCAGGGTCCAGTGATCCAGACCCAGCTGAAGTGTGTGTGAATGTGAGGCTCAGTGTGTGAGGGACCAGTCTCAGAGTCTAGTGATCCAGACCCAGCTGAAGTGTGTGTGAATGTGAGGATCAGTGTGTGAGGGACCAGTCTCAGGCACCAGTGATCCAAACCCATCTAAAGTGTGTATGAATGTGAGGATCAGTGTGTGAGGGACCAGTCTCAGGTTCTAGTGATCCAGACCCAGCTGAAATGTGTGTGAAAATGAGGTTCAGTGTGTGAGGGACCAGTCTCAGGGTCCAGTGATCCAGACCCAGCTGAAGTGTGTGTGAATGTGAGGATCAGTGTGTGAGGGACCAGTCTCAGGGTCTATTGATCCAGACCCAGCTGAAGTTTGTTTGAATGTGAGGATCAGTGTGTGAGGGACCAGTCTCAGGATCCAGTGATCCAGACCCAGCTGAAGTGTGTGTGAATGTGAGGATTAGTGTGTGAGGGGCCAGTCTCAGGGTCTATTGATCCAGACCCAGCAGAAGTGTGTGTGAATGTGAGGATCAGTGTGTGAGGGACCAGTCTCAGGGTCTAGTGATCCAGACCCAGCTGAAGTCTGTGTGAATGTGAGGATCAGTGTGTGAGGGGCCAGTCTCAGGGTCTATTGATCCAGACCCAGCAGAAATGTGTGTGAATGTGAGGATCAGTGTGTGAGGGACCAGTCTCAGGGTCCAGTGATC
Source organism: Pristiophorus japonicus (assembly GCF_044704955.1). NCBI lineage: Eukaryota > Metazoa > Chordata > Chondrichthyes > Pristiophoridae > Pristiophorus > Pristiophorus japonicus. The sequence continues at coordinate 912,367 of NW_027252274.1, forward strand.
CAGACCCAGCTGAAGTGTGTGTGAATGTGAGGCTCAGTGTGTGATGGACCAGTCTCAGGGTCTAGTGATCCAGACCCAGCTGAAGTCTGTGTGAATGTGAGGATCAGTGTGTGATGGACCAGTCTTAGGGTCTAGTGATCCAGACCCAGCTGAAGTGTGTGTGAATGTGAGGATCAGTGTGTGAGGGACCAGTCTCAGGATCCAGTGATCCAGACCCAGCTGAAGTGTGTGTGAATGTGAGGATCACTGTATGAGGGACCAGTCTCAGGGTCCAGTGATCCAGACCCAGCTGAAGTGTGTGTGAATGTGAAGATCAGTGTGTGAGGGACCAGTCTCAGGTCCAGTGATCCAGACCCAGCTGAAGTGTGTGTGAATGTGAGGATCAGTGTGTGAGGGACCAGTCGCAGGGTCCAGTGATCCAGACCCAGCTGAAGTGTGTGTGAATGTGAGGCTCAGTGTGTGAGGGACCAGTCTCAGGGTCCAGTGATCCAGACCCAGCTGAAGTGTGTGTGAATGTGAGGCTCAGTGTGTGAGGGACCAGTCTCAGGGTCTAGTGATCCAGACCCAGCTGAAGTGTGTGTGAATGTGAGGCTCAGTGTGTGAGGGACCAGTCTCAGGGTCCAGTGTTCCAGACCCAGCTGAAGTGTGTGTGAATGTGAGGCTCAGTGTGTGAGGGACCAGTCTCAGGGTCCAGTGATCCAGACCCAGCTGAAGTGTGTGTGAATGTGAGGATCAGTGTGTGAGGGACCAGTCTCAGGGTCCAGTGATCCAGACCCAGCTGAAGTGTGTGTGAATGTGAGGCTCAGTGTGTGAGGGACCAATCTCAGGGTCCAGTGATCCAGACCCAGCTGAAGTGTGTGTGAATGTGAGGCTCAGTGTGTGAGGGACCAGTCTGAGGGTCCAGTGATCCAGACCCAGCTGAAGTGTGTGTGAATGTGAGGCTCAGTGTGTGAGGGACCAGTCTCAGGGTCCAGTGATCCAGACCCAGCTGAAGTGTGTGTGAATGTAAGGCTCAGTGTGTGAGGGACCAGTCTCAGGGTCCAGTGATCCAGACCCAGCTGAAGTGTGTGTGAATGTGAGGCTCAGTGTGTGAGGGACCAGTCTCAGGATCCAGTGATCCAGACCCAGCTGAAGTGTGTGTGAATGTGAGGATCACTGTATGAGGGACCAGTCTCAGGGTCCAGTGATCCAGACCCAGCTGAAGAGTGTGTGAATGTGAAGATCAGTGTGTGAGGGAGCAGTCTCAGGGTCTAGTGATCCAGACCCAGCTGAAGTGTGTGTGAATGTGAGGATCAGTGTGTGAGGGACCAGTCTCAGGGTCCAGTGATCCAGACCCAGCTGAAGTGTGTGTGAATGTGAGGGTCAGTGTGTGAGTAACCAGCCTCAGGGTCCAGTGATCCAGACCCAGCTGAAGTGTGTGTGAATGTGAGGGTCAGTGTGTGAGGGACCAGTCTCAGGGTCTCGTGATCCAGACCCAGCTGAAGTGTGTGTGAATGTGAGGCTCAGTGTGTGAGGGACCAGTCTCAGTGTCCAGTGATCCAGACCCAGCTGAAATGTGTGTGAATGTGATGATCAGTGTGTGAGGGACCAGTCTCAGTGTCCAGTGAACCAGACCCAGCTGAAATGTGTGTGAATGTGATGATCAGTGTGTGAGGGACCAGTCCCTGGGTCTAGTGATCCAGATCCAGCTGAAGTGTGTGTGAATGAGAGTATCAGTGTGTGAGGGACCAGTCTCAGGGTCTAGTGATCCAGACCCAGCTGAAGTGTTTGTGAATGTGAGGATCAGTGTGTGAGGGACCAGTCTCAGGGTCCAGTGATCTAGACCCAGCTGAAGTGTGTGTGAATGTGAGGCTCAGTGTGTGAGGGACCAGTCTCAGGGTCTAGTGATCCAGACCCAGCTGAAGTGTGTGTGAATGTGAGGATCAGTGTGTGAGGGACCAGTCTCAGAGTCCAGTGATCCAAACCCAGCTGAAGTGTGTGTGAATGTGAGGCTCAGTGTGTGAGGGACCAGTCTCAGGGTCCAGTGATCCAAACCCAGCTGAAGTGTGTATGAATGTGAGGATCAGTGTGTGAGGGACCAGTCTCAGGGTCCAGTGATCCAGACACAGGTCAAATGTGTGTGAATGTGAGGCTCAGTGTGTGAGGGACCAGTCTCAGGGTCCAGTGATCCAGACCCAGCTGAAGTGTGTGTGAATGTGAGGATCAGTGTGTGAGGGACCAGTCTCAGGGTTCAGTGATCCAGACCCAGCTGAAATGTGTGTGAATGTGAGGATCAGTGTGTGAGGGACCAGTCCCAGGGTCTGGTGATCCAGACCCAGCTGAAGTGTGTGTGAATGTGAGGATCAGTGTGTGAGGGACCAGTCTCAGGGTCTCGTGATCCAGACCCAGCTGAAGTGTGTGTGAATGTGAGGCTCAGTGTGTGAGGGACCAGTCTCAGGGTCCAGTGATCCAGACCCAGCTGAAGTATGTGTGAATGTGAGGGTCAGTGTGTGAGGGACCAGTCTCAGGGTCCAGTGATCCAGACCCAGCTGCAGTGTGTGTGAATATGAGGATCAGTGTGTGAGGGACCAGTCTCAGGGTCTCGTGATCCAGACCCAGCTGAAGTGTGTGTAAATGTGAGGTTCAGTGTGTGAGGGACCAGTCTCAGGGTCTAGTGATCCAGACCCAGCTGAAGTGTGTGTGAATGTGAGGATCAGTGTGTGAGGGACCAGTCTCAGGGTCCAGTGATCCAGACCCAGCTGAAGTGTGTGTGAATGTGAGGCTCAGTGTGTGAGGGACCAGTCTCAGAGTCTAGTGATCCAGACCCAGCTGAAGTGTGTGTGAATGTGAGGATCAGTGTGTGAGGGACCAGTCTCAGGCACCAGTGATCCAAACCCATCTAAAGTGTGTATGAATGTGAGGATCAGTGTGTGAGGGACCAGTCTCAGGTTCTAGTGATCCAGACCCAGCTGAAATGTGTGTGAAAATGAGGTTCAGTGTGTGAGGGACCAGTCTCAGGGTCCAGTGATCCAGACCCAGCTGAAGTGTGTGTGAATGTGAGGATCAGTGTGTGAGGGACCAGTCTCAGGGTCTATTGATCCAGACCCAGCTGAAGTTTGTGTGAATGTGAGGATCAGTGTGTGAGGGACCAGTCTCAGGATCCAGTGATCCAGACCCAGCTGAAGTGTGTGTGAATGTGAGGATTAGTGTGTGAGGGGCCAGTCTCAAGTTCTATTGATCCAGACCCAGCAGAAGTGTGTGTGAATGTGAGGATCAGTGTGTGAGGGACCAGTCTCAGGGTCTAGTGATCCAGACCCAGCTGAAGTCTGTGTGAATGTGAGGATCAGTGTGTGAGGGGCCAGTCTCAGGGTCTATTGATCCAGACCCAGCAGAAGTGTGTGTGAATGTGAGGATCAGTGTGTGAGGGACCAGTCTCAGGGTCCAGTGATCCAGACCCAGCTGAAGTGTGTGTGAATGTGAGGCTCAGTGTGTGATGGACCAGTCTCAGGGTCTAGTGATCCAGACCCAGCTGAAGTCTGTGTGAATGTGAGGATCAGTGTGTGATGGACCAGTCTTAGGGTCTAGTGATCCAGACCCAGCTGAAGTGTGTGTGAATGTGAGGATCAGTGTGTGAGGGACCAGTCTCAGGATCCAGTGATCCAGACCCAGCTGAAGTGTGTGTGAATGTGAGGATCACTGTATGAGGGACCAGTCTCAGGGTCCAGTGATCCAGACCCAGCTGAAGTGTGTGTGAATGTGAAGATCAGTGTGTGAGGGACCAGTCTCAGGTCCAGTGATCCAGACCCAGCTGAAGTGTGTGTGAATGTGAGGATCAGTGTGTGAGGGACCAGTCGCAGGGTCCAGTGATCCAGACCCAGCTGAAGTGTGTGTGAATGTGAGGCTCAGTGTGTGAGGGACCAGTCTCAGGGTCCAGTGATCCAGACCCAGCTAAAGTGTGTGTGAATGTGAGGGTCAGTGTGTGAGGGACCAGTCTCAGGGTCTCGTGATCCAGACCCAGCTGAAGTGTGTGTGAATGTGAGGCTCAGTGTGTGAGGGACCAGTCTCAGTGTCCAGTGATCCAGACCCAGCTGAAATGTGTGTGAATGTGATGATCAGTGTGTGAGGGACCAGTCTCAGGATCTAGTGATCCAGACCCAGCTGAAGTGTGTGTGAATGAGAGTATCAGTGTGTGAGGGACCAGTCTCAGGGTCTAGTGATCCAGACCCAGCTGAAGTGTGTGTGAATGTGAGGATCAGTGTGTGAGGGACCAGTCTCAGGGTCCAGTGATCCAAACCCAGCTGAAGTGTGTATGAATGTGAGGATCAGTGTGTGAGGGACCAGTCTCAGGGTCCAGTGATCCAGACCCAGCTCAAATGTGTGTGAATGTGAGGCTCAGTGTGTGAGGGACCAGTCTCAGGGTCCAGTGATCCAGACCCAGCTGAAGTGTGTGTGAATGTGAGGCTCAGTGTGTGAGGGACCAGTCTCAGGGTTCAGTGATCCAGACCCAGCTGAAGTGTGTGTGAATGTGAGGATCAGTGTGTGAGGGACCAGTCCCAGGGTCTGGTGATCCAGACCCAGCTGAAGTGTGTGTGAATGTGAGGATCAGTGTGTGAGGGACCAGTCTCAGGGTCTCGTGATCCAGACCCAGCTGAAGTGTGTGTGAATGTGAGGCTCAGTGTGTGAGGGACCAGTCTCAGGGTCCAGTGATCCAGACCCAGCTGAAGTGTGTGTGAATGTGAGGCTCAGTGTGTGAGCGACCAGTCTCAGGGTCCGGTGATCCAGACCCAGCTGCAGTGTGTGTGAATATGAGGATCAGTGTGTGAGGGACCAGTCTCAGGGTCTCGTGATCCAGACCCAGCTGAAGTGTGTGTAAATGTGAGGTTCAGTGTGTGAGGGACCAGTCTCAGGGTCTAGTTATCCAGACCCAGCTGAAGTGTGTGTGAATGTGAGGATCAGTGTGTGAGGGACCAGTCTCAGGGTCCAGTGATCCAGACCCAGCTAAAGTGTGTGTGAATGTGAGGCTCAGTGTGTGAGGGACCAGTCTCAGGGTCTAGTGATCCAGACCCAGCTGAAGTGTGTGTGAATGTGAGGCTCAGTTATTGAGGAACCAGTCTCAGGGTCTAGTGATCCAGACCCAGCTGAAATGTGTGTGAATATGAGGTTCAGTGTGTGAGGGACCAGTCTCAGGGTCCAGTGATCCAGACCCAGCTGAAGGGTGTGTGAATGTGAGGATCAGTGTGTGAGGGACAAGTCTCAGGTTCTAGTGATCCAGACCCAGCTGAAGTGTGTGTGAATGTGATGATCAGTATGTGAGGGACCAGTCTCAGGGTCTAGTGATCCAGACCCAACTGAAGTGTGTGTGAATGTGAGGCTCAGTGTTTGAGGGACCAGTCTCAGGGTCTAGTGATCCAGACCCAGCTGAAGACTGTGTGAATGTGAGGCTCAGTGTGTGAGGGACCAGTCTCAGGGTCTAGTGAACCAGACCCAGCTGAAGTGTGTGTGAATGTGAGGATCAGTGTGTGAGGGACCAGTCTCAGGGACCAGTGATCCAAAAACATCTGAAGTGTGTATGAATGTGAGGATCAGTGTGTGAGGGACCAGTCTCAGGATCTAGTGATCCAGACACAGCTGAAATGTTTGTGAATGTGAGGCTCAGTGTGTGAGAGACCAGTCTCAGGGTCCAGTGATCCAGACCCAGCTGAAGTGTGTGTGAATGTGAGGATCAGTGTGTGAGAGACCAGTCTCAGGGTCCAGTGATCCAGACCCAGCTGAAGTGTGTGTGAATGTGTGGCTCAGTGTGTGAGGGACCAGTCTCAGGGTCCAGTGATCCAGACCCAGCTGAAGTGTGTGTGAATGTGAGGATCAGTGTGTGAGGGACAAGTCTCAGGGTCCAGTGATCCAGACCCAGCTGAAGTGTGTGTGAATGTGAGGCTCAGTGTGTGAGGGACCAGTCTGAGGGTCCAGTGATCCAGACCCAGCTGGAGTGTGTGTGAATGTGAGGCTCAGTGTGTGAGGGACCAGTCTCAGGGTCCAGTGATCCAGACCCAGCTGAAGTGTGTGTGAATGTGAGGATCAGTGTGTGAGGGACCAGTCTCAGGGTCCAGTGATCCAAACCCAGCTGAAGTGTGTATGAATGTGAGGATCAGTGTGTGAGGGACCAGTCTCAGGGTCCAGTGATCCAGACACAGGTCAAATGTGTGTGAATGTGAGGCTCAGTGTGTGAGGGACCAGTCTCAGGGTCCAGTGATCCAGACCCAGCTGAAGTGTGTGTGAATGTGAGGATCAGTGTGTGAGGGACCAGTCTCAGGGTTCAGTGATCCAGACCCAGCTGAAATGTGTGTGAATGTGAGGATCAGTGTGTGAGGGACCAGTCCCAGGGTCTGGTGATCCAGACCCAGCTGAAGTGTGTGTGAATGTGAGGATCAGTGTGTGAGGGACCAGTCTCAGGGTCTCGTGATCCAGACCCAGCTGAAGTGTGTGTGAATGTGAGGCTCAGTGTGTGAGGGACCAGTCTCAGGGTCCAGTGATCCAGACCCAGCTGAAGTATGTGTGAATGTGAGGGTCAGTGTGTGAGGGACCAGTCTCAGGGTCCAGTGATCCAGACCCAGCTGCAGTGTGTGTGAATATGAGGATCAGTGTGTGAGGGACCAGTCTCAGGGTCTCGTGATCCAGACCCAGCTGAAGTGTGTGTAAATGTGAGGTTCAGTGTGTGAGGGACCAGTCTCAGGGTCTAGTGATCCAGACCCAGCTGAAGTGTGTGTGAATGTGAGGATCAGTGTGTGAGGGACCAGTCTCAGGGTCCAGTGATCCAGACCCAGCTGAAGTGTGTGTGAATGTGAGGCTCAGTGTGTGAGGGACCAGTCTCAGAGTCTAGTGATCCAGACCCAGCTGAAGTGTGTGTGAATGTGAGGATCAGTGTGTGAGGGACCAGTCTCAGGCACCAGTGATCCAAACCCATCTAAAGTGTGTATGAATGTGAGGATCAGTGTGTGAGGGACCAGTCTCAGGTTCTAGTGATCCAGACCCAGCTGAAATGTGTGTGAAAATGAGGTTCAGTGTGTGAGGGACCAGTCTCAGGGTCCAGTGATCCAGACCCAGCTGAAGTGTGTGTGAATGTGAGGATCAGTGTGTGAGGGACCAGTCTCAGGGTCTATTGATCCAGACCCAGCTGAAGTTTGTTTGAATGTGAGGATCAGTGTGTGAGGGACCAGTCTCAGGATCCAGTGATCCAGACCCAGCTGAAGTGTGTGTGAATGTGAGGATTAGTGTGTGAGGGGCCAGTCTCAGGGTCTATTGATCCAGACCCAGCAGAAGTGTGTGTGAATGTGAGGATCAGTGTGTGAGGGACCAGTCTCAGGGTCTAGTGATCCAGACCCAGCTGAAGTCTGTGTGAATGTGAGGATCAGTGTGTGAGGGGCCAGTCTCAGGGTCTATTGATCCAGACCCAGCAGAAATGTGTGTGAATGTGAGGATCAGTGTGTGAGGGACCAGTCTCAGGGTCCAGTGATCCAGACCCAGCTGAAGTGTGTGTGAATGTGAGGCTCAGTGTGTGATGGACCAGTCTCAGGGTCTAGTGATCCAGACCCAGCTGAAGTCTGTGTGAATGTGAGGATCAGTGTGTGATGGACCAGTCTTAGGGTCTAGTGATCCAGACCCAGCTGAAGTGTGTGTGAATGTGAGGATCAGTGTGTGAGGGACCAGTCTCAGGATCCAGTGATCCAGACCCAGCTGAAGTGTGTGTGAATGTGAGGATCACTGTATGAGGGACCAGTCTCAGGGTCCAGTGATCCAGACCCAGCTGAAGTGTGTGTGAATGTGAAGATCAGTGTGTGAGGGACCAGTCTCAGGTCCAGTGATCCAGACCCAGCTGAAGTGTGTGTGAATGTGAGGATCAGTGTGTGAGGGACCAGTCGCAGGGTCCAGTGATCCAGACCCAGCTGAAGTGTGTGTGAATGTGAGGCTCAGTGTGTGAGGGACCAGTCTCAGGGTCCAGTGATCCAGACCCAGCTAAAGTGTGTGTGAATGTGAGGGTCAGTGTGTGAGGGACCAGTCTCAGGGTCTCGTGATCCAGACCCAGCTGAAGTGTGTGTGAATGTGAGGCTCAGTGTGTGAGGGACCAGTCTCAGTGTCCAGTGATCCAGACCCAGCTGAAATGTGTGTGAATGTGATGATCAGTGTGTGAGGGACCAGTCTCAGGATCTAGTGATCCAGACCCAGCTGAAGTGTGTGTGAATGAGAGTATCAGTGTGTGAGGGACCAGTCTCAGGGTCTAGTGATCCAGACCCAGCTGAAGTGTGTGTGAATGTGAGGATCAGTGTGTGAGGGACCAGTCTCAGGGTCCAGTGATCCAAACCCAGCTGAAGTGTGTATGAATGTGAGGATCAGTGTGTGAGGGACCAGTCTCAGGGTCCAGTGATCCAGACCCAGCTCAAATGTGTGTGAATGTGAGGCTCAGTGTGTGAGGGACCAGTCTCAGGGTCCAGTGATCCAGACCCAGCTGAAGTGTGTGTGAATGTGAGGCTCAGTGTGTGAGGGACCAGTCTCAGGGTTCAGTGATCCAGACCCAGCTGAAGTGTGTGTGAATGTGAGGATCAGTGTGTGAGGGACCAGTCCCAGGGTCTGGTGATCCAGACCCAGCTGAAGTGTGTGTGAATGTGAGGATCAGTGTGTGAGGGACCAGTCTCAGGGTCTCGTGATCCAGACCCAGCTGAAGTGTGTGTGAATGTGAGGCTCAGTGTGTGAGGGACCAGTCTCAGGGTCCAGTGATCCAGACCCAGCTGAAGTGTGTGTGAATGTGAGGCTCAGTGTGTGAGCGACCAGTCTCAGGGTCCGGTGATCCAGACCCAGCTGCAGTGTGTGTGAATATGAGGATCAGTGTGTGAGGGACCAGTCTCAGGGTCTCGTGATCCAGACCCAGCTGAAGTGTGTGTAAATGTGAGGTTCAGTGTGTGAGGGACCAGTCTCAGGGTCTAGTTATCCAGACCCAGCTGAAGTGTGTGTGAATGTGAGGATCAGTGTGTGAGGGACCAGTCTCAGGGTCCAGTGATCCAGACCCAGCTAAAGTGTGTGTGAATGTGAGGCTCAGTGTGTGAGGGACCAGTCTCAGGGTCTAGTGATCCAGACCCAGCTGAAGTGTGTGTGAATGTGAGGCTCAGTTATTGAGGAACCAGTCTCAGGGTCTAGTGATCCAGACCCAGCTGAAATGTGTGTGAATATGAGGTTCAGTGTGTGAGGGACCAGTCTCAGGGTCCAGTGATCCAGACCCAGCTGAAGGGTGTGTGAATGTGAGGATCAGTGTGTGAGGGACAAGTCTCAGGTTCTAGTGATCCAGACCCAGCTGAAGTGTGTGTGAATGTGATGATCAGTATGTGAGGGACCAGTCTCAGGGTCTAGTGATCCAGACCCAACTGAAGTGTGTGTGAATGTGAGGCTCAGTGTTTGAGGGACCAGTCTCAGGGTCTAGTGATCCAGACCCAGCTGAAGACTGTGTGAATGTGAGGCTCAGTGTGTGAGGGACCAGTCTCAGGGTCTAGTGAACCAGACCCAGCTGAAGTGTGTGTGAATGTGAGGATCAGTGTGTGAGGGACCAGTCTCAGGGACCAGTGATCCAAAAACATCTGAAGTGTGTATGAATGTGAGGATCAGTGTGTGAGGGACCAGTCTCAGGATCTAGTGATCCAGACCCAGCTGAAATGTTTGTGAATGTGAGGCTCAGTGTGTGAGAGACCAGTCTCAGGGTCCAGTGATCCAGACCCAGCTGAAGTGTGTGTGAATGTGAGGATCAGTGTGTGAGAGACCAGTCTCAGGGTCCAGTGATCCAGACCCAGCTGAAGTGTGTGTGAATGTGTGGCTCAGTGTGTGAGGGACCAGTCTCAGGGTCCAGTGATCCAGACCCAGCTGAAGTGTGTGTGAATGTGAGGATCAGTGTGTGAGGGACAAGTCTCAGGGTCCAGTGATCCAGACCCAGCTGAAGTGTGTGTGAATGTGAGGCTCAGTGTGTGAGGGACCAGTCTGAGGGTCCAGTGATCCAGACCCAGCTGGAGTGTGTGTGAATGTGAGGCTCAGTGTGTGAGGGACCAGTCTCAGGGTCCAGTGATCCAGACCCAGCTGAAGTGTGTGTGAATGTGAGGATCAGTGTGTGAGGGACCAGTCTCAGGGTCCAGTGATCCAAACCCAGCTGAAGTGTGTATGAATGTGAGGATCAGTGTGTGAGGGACCAGTCTCAGGGTCTAGTGATCTAGACCCAGCTGAACAGTGTGTGAATGTGAGGCTCAGTGTGTGAGGGACCAGTCTCAGGGTCTAGTGATCCAGACCCAGCTGAAATGTTTGTGAATGTGAGGCTCAGTGTGTGAGAGACCAGTCTCAGGGTCCAGTGATCCAGACCCAGCTGAATTGTGTGTGAATGTGAGGATCAGTGTGTGAGGGACCAGTCTCAGGGTCTATTGATCCAGACCCAGCTGAAGTGTGTGTGAATGTGAGGATCAGTGTGTGAGGGACCAGTCTCAGGGTCCAGTGATCCAGACCCAGCTGAAGTGTGTGTGAATGTGAGGATTAGTGTGTGAGGGGCCAGTCTCAGCGTCTAGTGATCCAGACCCAGCTGAAGTGTGTGTGAATGTGAGGATCAGTGTGTGAGGGACCAGTCTCAGGGTATATTGATCCAGACCCAGCTGAAGTGTGTGTGAATGTGAGGATCAGTGTGTGAGGGACCAGTCTCAGGGTCCAGTGATCCAAACCCAGCTGAAGTGTGTATGAATGTGAGGATCAGTGTGTGAGGGACCAGTCTCAGGGTCTAGTGATCCAGACCCAGCTGAAGTGTGTGTGAATGTGAGGATCAGTGTGTGAGGGACCAGCCTCAGTGTCCAGTGATCCAGACCTAGTTGAAGTGTGTGTGAATGTGAGGGACAGTGTGTGAGGGACCAGTCTCATGATCTCGTGATCCAGACCCAGCTGAAGTGTGTGTGAATGTGAGGCTCAGTGTGTGAGGGACCAGTCTCAGGGTCTAGTGATCCAGACCCAGCTGAAGTGTGTGTGAATGTGAGGATCAGTGTGTGAGGGACCAGTCTCAGGGTCCAGTGATCCAGACCCAGCTGAAGTGTGTGTGAATGTGAGGCTCAGTGTGTGAGTGACCAGTCTCAGGGTCTCGTGATCCAGACCCAACTGAAGTGTGTGTGAATGTGAGGATCAGTGTGTGAGGGACCAGTCTCAGGGTACTAGTGATCCAGACCCAGCTGAAGTGTCTGTAAATGTGAGGATCAGTGTGTGAGGGTCAGTCTCAGGATCCAGTGATCCAGAATCAGCTGAGGTGTGTGTGAATATGAGGATCAGTGTGTGAGGGACCAGTCTCAGGGTCCAGTGATCCAGACCCAGCTGAAGTGTGTGTGAATGTGAGGATCAGTGTGTGAGGGACCAGTCTCAGGGTCCTTTGATCCAGACCCAGCTGAAGTGTGTGTGAATGTGAGGATCAGTGTGTGAGGGACCAGTCTCAGGGTCCTTTGATCCAGACCGAGCTGAAGTGTGTGTGAATGTGAGGATCAGTGTGTGAGGGACCAGTCTCAGGGTCCAGTAATCCAGACACAGCTGAAGTGTGTGTGAATGTGAGGATCAGTGTATGAGGGACCAGTCTCAGGGTCCAGTAATCCAGACCCAGCTGAAGTGTGTGTGAATGTGAGGCTCAGTGTGTGAGGGACCAGTCTCAGGGTCGAGTGATCCAGACCCAGCTGAAGACTGTGTGAATGTGAGGCGCAGTGTGTGAGGGACCAGTCTCAGGGTCCAGTGATCTAGACCCAGCTGAAGTGTGTGTGAATGTGAGGCTCAGTGTGTGAGGGACCAGTCTCAGGGTCTGTTGATCCAGACCCAGCTGAAGTGTGTGTGAATGTGAGGGTCAGTGTGTGAGGGACCAGTCTCAGGGTCTCGTGATCCAGACCCAGCTGAAGTGTGTGTGAATGTGAGGCTAAGTGTGTGAGGGACCAGTCTCAGGGTCCAGTGATCCAGACCCAGATGAAGTGTGTGTGAATGTGAGGCTCAGTGTGTGAGGGACCAGTCTCAGTGTCTAGTGATCCAGACCCAGCTGAAGTGTGTGTAAATGTGAGGCTCAGTGTGTGAGGGACCAGTCTCAGGGCCTAGTGATCCAGACCTATCTGAAGTGTGTGTGAATGTGAGGATCAGTGTGTGAGGGACCAGTCTCAGGATCCAGTGATACAGACCCAACTGAAGTGTGTGTGAATGTGAGGCTCAGTGTGTGATGGACCAGTCTCAGGGTCCAGTGATCCAGACCCAGCTGAAGTGTGTGTGAATGTGAGGCTCAGTGTGTGAGTGACCAGTCTCAGGGTCTAGTTAACCAGACCCAGCTGAAGACTGTGTGAATGTGAGGCTCAGTGTGTGAGGGACCAGTCTCATGGTCCAGTGATCCAGACCCAGCTGAAGTGTGTGTGAATGTGAGGATCAGTGTGTGAGGGACCAGTCTCAGGATCCAGTGATACAGACCCAGCTGAAGTGTGTGTGAATGTGAGGCTCAGTGTGTGATGGACCAGTCTCAGGGTCCAGTGATCCAGACCCAGCTGAAGTGTGTGTGAATGTGAGGCTCAGTGTGTGAGTGACCAGTCTCAGGGTCTAGTTATCCAGACCCAGCTGAAGACTGTGTGAATGTGAGGCTCAGTGTGTGAGGGACCAGTCTCATGGTCCAGTGATCCAGACCCAGCTGAAGTGTGTGTGAATGTGAGGCTCAGTGTGTGAGGGACCAGTCTCAGGATCCAGTGATCCAGACCCAGCTGAAGTTTGCGTGAATGTGAGGCTCAGTGTGTGAGGGACCAGTCCCAGGGTCCAGTGATCCAGACCCAGCTGAAGTGTGTGTGAATGTGAGGCTCAGTGTGTGAGGGACCAGTCTCAGGGTCTGTTGATCCAGACCCAGCTGAAGTGTGTGTGAATGTGAGGAACAGTGTGTGAGAGACCAGTCTCAGGGTCCAGTGATCCAAACCCAGCTGAAGTGTATATGAATGTGAGGATCAGTGTGTGAGGGACCAGTCTCAGGGTCCAGTGATCCAGACCCAGCTGAAGTGTGTGTGAATGTGAGGCTCAGTGTGTGAGGGACCAGTCTCAGGGTCCAGTGATCCAGACCCAACTGAAGTGTGTGTGAATGTGAGGATCAGTGTGTGAGGGACCAGTCTCAGGGTACTAGTGATCCAGACCCAGCTGAAGTGTGTGTGAATGTGAGGGTCAGTGTGTGAGGGTCTCAGGATCCAGTGATCCAGACCCAGCTGAGGTGTGTGTGAATATGAGGATCAGTGTGTGAGGGACCAGTCTCAGGGTCCAGTGATCCAGACCCAGCTGAAGTGTGTGTAAATGTGAGGCTCAGTGTGTGAGGGACCAGTCTCAGGGTCTAGTGATCCAGACCTATCTGAAGTGTGTGTGAATGTGAGGATCTGTGTATGAGGGACCAGTCTCAGGATCCAGTGATACAGACCCAGCTGAAGTGTGTGCGAATGTGAGGCTCAGTGTGTGATGGACCAGTCTCAGGGTCCAGTGATCCAGACCCAGCTGAAGTGTGTGTGAATGTGAGGCTCAGTGTGTGAGTGACCAGTCTCAGGGTCTAGTGATCCAGACCCAGCTGAAGACTGTGTGAATGTGAGGCTCAGTGTGTGAGGGACCAGTCTCATGGTCCAGTGATCCAGACCCAGCTGAAGTGTGTGTGAATGTGAGGCTCAGTGTGTGAGGGACCAGTCTCAGGATCCAGTGATCCAGACCCAGCTGAAGTTTGTGTGAATGTGAGGCTCAGTGTGTGAGGGACCAGTCCCAGGGTCCAGTGATCCAGACCCAGCTGAAGTGTGTGTGAATGTGAGGCTCAGTGTGTGAGGGACCAGTCTCAGGGTCCAGTGATCCAGACCCAGCTGAAGTGTGTGTGAATGTGAGGCTCAGTGTGTCAGGGACCAGTCACATGGTCCAGTGATCCAGACCCAGCTGAAGTGTATGTGAATGTGAGGCTCAGTGTGTGAGGGACCAGTCTCAGGGACCAGTGTACAAAAACATCTGAAGTGTGTATGAATGTGAGGATCAGTGTGTGAGGGACCAGTCTCAGGTTCTAGTGATCCAGACCCAGCTGAAATGTGTGTGAACGTGAGGCTCAGTGTATGAGAGACCAGTCTCAGGGTCCAGTGATCCAGACCCAGCTGAAGTGTGTGTGAATGTGAGGATCAGTGTGTGAGGGACCAGTCTCAGGGTCTATTGATCCAGACCCAGCTGAAGTGTGTGTGAATGTGAGGATCAGTGTGTGAGGGACCAGTCTCAGGGTCCAGTGATCCAGACCCAGCTGAAGTGTGTGTGAATGTGAGGATTAGTGTGTGAGGGGCCAGTCTCAGGGTCTAGTGATCCAGACCCAGCTGAAGTGTGTGTGAATGTGAGTCTCAGTGTGTGCGGGACCAGTCTCAGGGTCTAGTGATCCAGACACAGCTGAAGTGTGTGTGAATGTGAGGATCAGTGTGTGAGGGACCAGTCTCAGGGTATAGTGATCCAGACCCAGCTGAAGTGTGTGTGAATGTGAGGATCAGTGTGTGAGGGACCAGTCTCAGGGTCCAGTGATCCAAACCCAGCTGAAGTGTGTATGAATGTGAGGATCAGTGTGTGAGGGACCAGTCTCAGGATCTAGTGATCCAGACCCAGCTGAAGTGTGTGTGAATGTGAGGATCAGTGTGTGAGGGACCAGTCTCATGGTCTCGTGATCCAGACCCAGCTGAAGTGTGTGTGAATGTGAGGCTCAGTGTGTGAGGGACCAGTCTCAAAGTCTAGTGATCCAGACCCAGCTGAAGTGTGTGTGAATGTGAGGATCAGTGTTTGAGGGACCAGTCTCAGGGTCCAGTGATCCAGACCCAGCTGAAGTGTGTGTGAATGTGAGGCTCAGTGTGTGAGGGACCAGTCTCAGGGTCCAGTGATCCAGACCCAACTGAAGTGTGTGTGAATGTGAGGATCAGTGTGTGAGGGACCAGTCTCAGGGTACTAGTGATCCAGACCAACTGAAGTGTGTGTGAATGTGAGGATCAGTGTGTGAGGGACCAGTCTCAGGGTCCAGTGATCCAGACCCAGCTGAAGTGTGTGTGAATGTGAGGATCAGTGTGTGAGGGACCAGTCTCAGGGTCCTTTGATCCAGACCCAGCTGAAGTGTGTGTGAATGTGAGGATCAGTGTGTGAGGGACCAGTCTCAGTGTCCTTTGATCCAGACCCAGCTGAAGTGTGTGTGAATGTGAGGATCAGTGTGTGAGGGACCAGTCTCAGGGTCCAGTAATCCAGACACAGCTGAAGTGTGTGTGAATGTGAGGATCAGTGTTTGAGGGACCAGTCTCAGGGTCCAGTAATCCAGACCCAGCTGAAGTGTGTGTGAATGTGAGGCTCAGTGGGTGAGGGACCAGTCTCAGGGTCGAGTGATCCAGACCCAGCTGAAGACTGTGTGAATGTGAGGCTCAGTGTGTGAGGGACCAGTCTCAGGGTCCAGTGATCTTAACCCAGCTGAAGTGTGTGTGAATGTGAGGATCAATGTGTGAGGGACCAGTCTCAGGGTCCAGTAATCCAGACACAGCTGAAGTGTGTGTGAATGTGAGGATCAGTGTATGAGGGACCAGTCTCAGGGTCCAGTAATCCAGACCCAGCTGAAGTGTGTGTGAATGTGAGGCTCAGTGTGTGAGGGACCAGTCTCAGGGTCGAGTGATCCAGACCCAGCTGAAGACTGTGTGAATGTGAGGCTCAGTGTGTGAGGGACCAGTCTCAGGGTCCAGTGATCTAGACCCAGCTGAAGTGTGTGTGAATGTGAGGCTCAGTGTGTGAGGGACCAGTCTCAGGGTCTGTTGATCCAGACCCAGCTGAAGTGTGTGTAAATGTGAGGAACAGTGTGTGAGAGACCAGTCTCAGGGTCCAGTGATCCAGACCCAGCTGAAGTGTGTGTGAATGTGAGGCTCAGTGTGTGAGGGACCAGTCTCAGGGTCTAGTGATCCAGACCCAGCTGAAGTGTGTGTGAATGTGAGGGTCAGTGTGTGAGGGACCAGTCTCAGGGTCTCGTGATCCAGACCCAGCTGAAGTGTGTGTGAATGTGAGGCTAAGTGTGTGAGGGACCAGTCTCAGGGTCCAGTGATCCAGACCCAGATGAAGTGTGTGTGAATGTGAGGCTCAGTGTGTGAGGGACCAGTCTCAGTGTCTAGTGATCCAGACCCAGCTGAAGTGTGTGTAAATGTGAGGCTCAGTGTGTGAGGGACCAATCTCAGGGCCTAGTGATCCAGACCTATCTGAAGTGTGTGTGAATGTGAGGATCAGTGTGTGAGGGACCAGTCTCAGGATCCAGTGATACAGACCCAACTGAAGTGTGTGTGAATGTGAGGCTCAGTGTGTGATGGACCAGTCTCAGGGTCCAGTGATCCAGACCCAGCTGAAGTGTGTGTGAATGTGAGGCTCAGTGTGTGAGTGTCCAGTCTCAGGGTCTAGTTAACCAGACCCAGCTGAAGACTGTGTGAATGTGAGGCTCAGTGTGTGAGGGACCAGTCTCATGGTCCAGTGATCCAGACCCAGCTGAAGTGTGTGTGAATGTGAGGATCAGTGTGTGAGGGACCAGTCTCAGGATCCAGTGATACAGACCCAGCTGAAGTGTGTGTGAATGTGAGGCTCAGTGTGTGATGGACCAGTCTCAGGGTCCAGTGATCCAGACCCAGCTGAAGTGTGTGTGAATGTGAGGCTCAGTGTGTGAGTGACCAGTCTCAGGGTCTAGTTATCCAGACCCAGCTGAAGACTGTGTGAATGTGAGGCTCAGTGTGTGAGGGACCAGTGTCATGGTCCAGTGATCCAGACCCAGCTGAAGTGTGTGTGAATGTGAGGCTCAGTGTGTGAGGGACCAGTCTCAGGATCCAGTGATCCAGACCCAGCTGAAGTTTGTGTGAATGTGAGGCTCAGTGTGTGAGGGACCAGTCCCAGGGTCCAGTGATCCAGACCCAGCTGAAGTGTGTGTGAATGTGAGGCTCAGTGTGTGAGGGACCAGTCTCAGGGTCTGTTGATCCAGACCCAGCTGAAGTGTGTGTGAATGTGAGGAACAGTGTGTAAGAGACCAGTCTCAGGGTCCAGTGATCCAGACCCAGCTGAAGTGTGTGTGAATGTGAGGCTCAGTGTGTGAGGGACCAGTCTCAGGGTCCAGTGATCCAGACCCAGCTGAAGTGTGTGTGAATGTGAGGCTCAGTGTGTGAGGGACCAGTCTCAGGGTCCAGTGATCCAGACCCAACTGAAGTGTGTGTGAATGTGAGGATCAGTGTGTGAGGGACCAGTCTCAGGGTACTAGTGATCCAGACCCAGCTGAAGTGTGTGTGAATGTGAGGGTCAGTGTGTGAGGGTCTCAGGATCCAGTGATCCAGACCCAGCTGAGGTGTGTGTGAATATGAGGATCAGTGTGTGAGGGACCAGTCTCAGGGTCCAGTGATCCAGACCCAGCTGAAGTGTGTGTAAATGTGAGGCTCAGTGTGTGAGGGACCAGTCTCAGGGTCTAGTGATCCAGACCTATCTGAAGTGTGTGTGAATGTGAGGATCAGTGTATGAGGGACCAGTCTCAGGATCCAGTGATACAGACCCAGCTGAAGTGTGTGTGAATGTGAGGCTCAGTGTGTGATGGACCAGTCTCAGGGTCCAGTGATCCAGACCCAGCTGAAGTGTGTGTGAATGTGAGGCTCAGTGTGTGAGTGACCAGTCTCAGGGTCTAGTGATCCAGACCCAGCTGAAGACTGTGTGAATGTGAGGCTCAGTGTGTGAGGGACCAGTCTCATGGTCCAGTGATCCAGACCCAGCTGAAGTGTGTGTGAATGTGAGGCTCAGTGTGTGAGGGACCAGTCTCAGGATCCAGTGATCCAGACCCAGCTGAAGTTTGTGTGAATGTGAGGCTCAGTGTGTGAGGGACCAGTCCCAGGGTCCAGTGATCCAGACCCAGCTGAAGTGTGTGTGAATGTGAGGCTCAGTGTGTGAGGGACCAGTCTCAGGGTCCAGTGATCCAGACCCAGCTGAAGTGTGTGTGAATGTGAGGCTCAGTGTGTCAGGGACCAGTCTCATGGTCCAGTGATCCAGACCCAGCTGAAGTGTATGTGAATGTGAGGCTCAGTGTGTGAGGGACCAGTCTCAGGGACCAGTGTACAAAAACATCTGAAGTGTGTATGAATGTGAGGATCAGTGTGTGAGGGACCAGTCTCAGGTTCTAGTGATCCAGACCCAGCTGAAATGTGTGTGAACGTGAGGCTCAGTGTATGAGAGACCAGTCTCAGGGTCCAGTGATCCAGACCCAGCTGAAGTGTGTGTGAATGTGAGGATCAGTGTGTGAGGGACCAGTCTCAGGGTCTATTGATCCAGACCCAGCTGAAGTGTGTGTGAATGTGAGGATCAGTGTGTGAGGGACCAGTCTCAGGGTCCAGTGATCCAGACCCAGCTGAAGAGTGTGTGAATGTGAGGATTAGTGTGTGAGGGGCCAGTCTCAGGGTCTAGTGATCCAGACCCAGCTGAAGTGTGTGTGAATGTGAGTCTCAGTGTGTGCGGGACCAGTCTCAGGGTCTAGTGATCCAGACACAGCTGAAGTGTGTGTGAATGTGAGGATCAGTGTGTGAGGGACCAGCCTCAGTGTCCAGTGATCCAGACCCAGTTGAAGTGTGTGTGAATGTGAGGGTCAGTGTGTGAGGGACCAGTCTCATGGTCTCGTGATCCAGACCCAGCTGAAGTGTGTGTGAATGTGAGGCTCAGTGTGTGAGGGACCAGTCTCAAAGTCTAGTGATCCAGACCCAGCTGAAGTGTGTGTGAATGTGAGGATCAGTGTGTGAGGGACCAGTCTCAGGGTCCAGTGATCCAGACCCAGCTGAAGTGTGTGTGAATGTGAGGATCAGTGTGTGAGGGACCAGTCTCAGGGTCCTTTGATCCAGACCCAGCTGAAGTGTGTGTGAATGTGAGGATCAGTGTGTGAGGGACCAGTCTCAGTGTCCTTTGATCCAGACCCAGCTGAAGTGTGTGTGAATGTGAGGATCAGTGTGTGATGGACCAGTCTCAGGGTCCAGTAATCCAGACACAGCTGAAGTGTGTGTGAATGTGAGGATCAGTGTTTGAGGGACCAGTCTCAGGGTCCAGTAATCCAGACCCAGCTGAAGTGTGTGTGAATGTGAGGCTCAGTGGGTGAGGGACCAGTCTCAGGGTCGAGTGATCCAGACCCAGCTGAAGACTGTGTGAATGTGAGGCTCAGTGTGTGAGGGACCAGTCTCAGGGTCCAGTGATCTAGACCCAGCTGAAGTGTGTGTGAATGTGAGGCTCAGTGTGTGAGGGACCAGTCTCAGGGTCTGTTGATCCAGACCCAGCTGAAGTGTGTGTGAATGTGAGGAACAGTGTGTGAGAGACCAGTCTCAGGATCCAGTGATCCAAACACAGCTGAAGTGTATATGAATGTGAGGATCAGTGTGTGAGGGACCAGTCTCAGGGTCTAGTGATCCAGACCCAGCTGAAGTGTGTGTGAATGTGAGGCTCAGCGTGTGAGGAACCAGTCTCAGGGTCCAGTGATCCAGACCCAGCTGAAGTGTGTGTGAATGTGAGGCTCAGTGTGTGAGGGACCAGTCTCAGGGTCTAGTGATCCAGACCCAGCTGACGTGTGTGTGAATGTGAGGGTCAGTGTGTGAGGGACCAGTCTCAGGGTTTCGTGATCCAGACCCAGCTGAAGTGTGTGTGAATGTGAGGCTAAGTGTGTGAGGGACCAGTCTCAGGGTCCAGTGATCCAGACCCAGCTGAAGTGTGTGTGAATGTGAGGGTCAGTGTGTGAGCAACCAGCCTCAGGGTCCAGTGATCCAGACCCAGCTGAAGTGTGTGTGAATGTGAGGGTCAGTGTGTGAGGGACCAGTCTCAGGGTCTCGTGATCCAGACCCAGCTGAAGTGTGTGTGAATGTGAGGCTCAGTGTGTGAGGGACCAGTCTCAGTGTCCAGTGATCCAGACCCAGCTGAAGTGTGTGTGAATGTGAGGATCAGTGTGTGAGGGACCAATCTCAGGGTCCAGTGATCTAGACCCAGCTGAAGTGTGTGTGAATGTGAGGATCAGTGTGTGAGGGACCAGTCTCAGGGTCTGGTGATCCAGACCCAGCTGAAGTGTGTGTGAATGTGAGGATCAGTGTGTGAGGGACCAGTCTCAGGGTCCAGTGATCCAAACCCAGCTGAAGTGTGTATCAATGTGAGGATCAGTGTTTGAGTGACCAGTCTCAGGGTCCAGTGATCCAGACCCAGCTCAAATGTGTGTGAATGTGAGGCTCAGTGTGTGAGGGAACAGTCTCAGGGTCCAGTGATCCAGACCCAGCTGAAGTGTGTGTGAATGTGAGGATCAGTGTGTGAGGGACCAGTCCCAGGGTCTGGTGATCCAGACCCAGCTGAAGTGTGTGTGAATGTGAGGCTCAGTGTGTGAGGGACCAGTCTCAGGGTCCAGTGATCCAGACCCAGCTGCAGTGTGTGTGAATATGAGGATCAGTGTGTGAGGGACCAGTCTCAGGGTCTCGTGATCCAGACCCAGCTGAAGTGTGTGTGAATGTGAGGATCAGTGTGTGAGGGACCAGTCTCAGGATCGAGTGATCCAGACCCAGCTGAAGTGTGTGTAAATGTGAGGTTCAGTGTGTGAGGGACCAGTCTCAGGGTCTAGTGATCCAGAACCAGCTGAAGTGTGTGTGAATGTGAGGCTCAGTCTGTGAGGGACCACTCTCAGGGTCTAGTGATCCAGACCCAGCTGAAGTGTGTGTGAATGTGAGGCTCAGTTATTGAGGAACCAGCCTCAGGGTCTAGTGATCCAGACCCAGCTGAAGTGTGTGTGATGTGATGATCAGTATGTGAGGGACCAGTCTCAGGGTCTCGTGATCCAGACCGAGCTGAAGTGTGTGTGAATGTGAGGATCAGTGTGTGAGGGACCAGTCTCAGGGTCCAGTGATCCAAACCCAGCTGAAGTGTATATGAATGTGAGGATCAGTGTGTGAGGGACCAGTCTCAGGGTCTAGTGATCCAGACCCAGCTGAAGTGTGTGTGAATGTGAGGCTCAGTGTGTGAGGGACCAGTCTCAGGGTCCAGTGATCCAGACCCAATTGAAGTGTGTGTGAATGTGAGGCTCAGTGTGTGAGGGACCAGTCTCAGTGTCTAGTGATCCAGACCCAGCTGAAGTGTGTGTAAATGTGAGGCTCAGTGTCTGATGGACCAGTCTCAGGGTCCAGTGATCCAGACCCAGCTGAAGTGTGTGTGAATGTGAGGCTCAGTGTGTGAGGGACCAGTCTCCTGGGTCCTGTGATCTAGACCCAGCTGAAGTGTGTGTGAATGTGAGGATCAGTGTGTGAGGGACCAGTCTCAGGGTCCAGTGATCCAGACCCAGCTGAAGTGTGTGTGAATGTGAGGCTCAGTGTGTGAGGGACCAGTCTCAGGGTCTGGTGATCCAGACCCAGCTGAAGTGTGTGTGAATGTGAGGATCAGTGTGTGAGAGGCCAGTCTCAGGGTCCAGTGATCCAAACCCAGCTGAAGTGTGTATGAATGTGAGGATCAGTGTGTGAGGGACCAGTCTCAGGGTCTTGTGATCCAGACCCAGCTGAAGTGTGTGTGAATGTGAGGCTAAGTGTGTGAGGGACCAGTCTCAGGGTCCAGTGATCCAGACCCAGATGAAGTGTGTCTGAATGTGAGGCTCAGTGTGTGAGGGACCAGTCTCAGTGTCTAGTGATCCAGACCCAGCTGAAGTGTGTGTAAATGTGAGGCTCAGTGTGTGAGGGACCAGTCTCCTGGATCCTGTGATCTAGACCCAGCTGAAGTGTGTGTGAATGTGAGGCTCAGTGTGTGAGGGACCAGTCTCATGGTCCAGTGATGCAGACCCAGCTGAAGTGTGTGTGAATGTGAGGCTCAGTGTGTGAGGGACCAGTCTCAGGGTCTAGTGATCCAGACCCAACTGAAGTGTGTGTGAATGTGAGGATCAGTATGTGAGGGAGCAGTCTCAGGATCTAGTGATCCAGACCCAGCTGAAGTGTGTGTGAATGTGAGGATCAGTGTGTGAGGGACCAGTCTCAGGGTCCAGTGATCCACACCCAGCTGAAGTGTGTGTGAATGTGAGGATCAGTGTGTGAGGGCCCAGTCTCAGGGTCTAGTGATCCAGACTCAGCTGAAGTGTGTGTGAATGTGAGGTTCAGTGTGTGAGGGACCAGTCTCAGGATCCAGTGATCCAGACCCAGCTGAAGTGTGTGTGAATGTGAGGATCAGTGTGTGAGGGACCAGTCTCAGGGTCCAGTGATCCAGATCCAGCTGAAGTGTGTGTGAATGTGAGGCTCAGTGTGTGAGGGACCAGTCTCAGGGTCTCGTGATCCAGACCCAGCTGAAGTGTGTGTAAATGTGAGGCTCAGTGTGTGAGGGACCAGTTTCAGGGTCTCGTGATCCAGACCCAGCTGAAGTGTGTGTGAATGTGAGGATCAGTGTGTGAGGGACCAGTCTCAGGGTCTAGTGATCCAGACCCAGCTGAAGTGTGTGTGAATGTGAGGATCAGTGTGTGAGAGACCAGTCTCAGGGTCCAGTGATCCAGACCCAGCTGAAGTGTGTGTGAATGTGAGGATCAGTGTGTGAGGGACCAGTCTCAGGGTCCAGTGATCCAGACCCAGCTGAAGTGTGTGTGAATGCGAGGCTCAGTGTGTGAGGGACCAGTCTCAGGGTCCAGTGATCCAGACCCAGCTGAAGTGTGTGTGAATGTGAGGATCAGTGTGTGAGGGACCAGTCTCAGGGTCCAGTGATCCAGACCCAGCTGAAGACTGTGTGAATATGAGGCTCAGTGTGTGAGGGACCAGTCTCCGGGGTCCTGTGATCTAGACACAGCTGAAGTGTGTGTGAATGTGAGGCTCAGTGTATGAGGGACCAGTCTCAGGGTCCAGTGATCCAGACCCAGCTGAAGTGTGTGTGAATGTGAGGCTCAGTGTGTGAGGGACCAGTCTCAGGGTCCAGTGATCCAGACCCAGCTGAAGTGTGTGTGAATGTGAGGCTCAGTGTGTGAGGGACCAGTCTCAGGGTCTAGTGATCCAGACCCAGCTGAAGTGTGTGTGAATGTGAGGATCAGTGTGTGAGGAACCAGCCTCAGGTTCCAGTAATCCAGACCCAGCTGAAGTGTGTGTGAATGTGAGGATCAGTGTGTGAGGGACCAGTCTCAGGGTCTCGTGAACCAGACCCAGCTGAAGTGTGTGTGAATGTGAGGCTCAGTGTGTGAGGGACCAGTCTCAGGGTCCAGTGATCCAGACCCAGCTGATGTGTGTGTGAATGTGAGGATCAGTGTGTGAGGGACCAGTCTCAGGGTCCAGTGATCCAGACCAAGCTGAAGTGTGTGTGAATGTGAGGATCAGTATGTGAGGGACCAGTCTCAGGGTCTAGTGATCCAGACACAGCTGAAGTGTGTGTGAATGTGAGGATCAGTGTGTGAGGGACCAGTCTCAAGGTCCAGTGATCCAGACCCAGCTGAAGTGTGTGTGAATGTGAGGATCAGTGTGTGAGGGCCCAGTCTCAGGGTCTAGTGATCCAGACTCAGCTGAAGTGTGTGTGAATGTGAGGTTCAGTGTGTGAGGGACCAGTCTCAGGATCCAGTGATCCAGACCCAGCTGAAGTGTGTGTGAATGTGAGGATCAGTGTGTGAGGGACCAGTCTCAGGGTCCAGTGATCCAGATCCAGCTGAAGTGTGTGTGAATGTGAGGCTCAGTGTGTGAGGGACCAGTCTCAGGGTCTCGTGATCCAGACCCAGCTGAAGTGTGTGTAAATGTGAGGCTCAGTGTGTGAGGGACCAGTTTCAGGGTCTCGTGATCCAGACCCAGCTGAAGTGTGTGTGAATGTGAGGATCAGTGTGTGAGGGACCAGTCTCAGGGTCGAGTGATCCAGACCCAGCTGAAGTGTGTGTGAATGTGAGGATCAGTGTGTGAGAGACCAGTCTCAGGGTCCAGTGATCCAGACCCAGCTGAAGTGTGTGTGAATGTGAGGATCAGTGTGTGAGGGACCAGTCTCAGGGTCCAGTGATCCAGACCCAGCTGAAGTGTGTGTGAATGCGAGGCTCAGTGTGTGAGGGACCAGTCTCAGGTTCCAGTGATCCAGACCCAGCTGAAGTGTGTGTGAATGTGAGGATCAGTGTGTGAGGGACCAGTCTCAGGGTCCAGTGATCCAGACCCAGCTGAAGACTGTGTGAATATGAGGCTCAGTGTGTGAGGGACCAGTCTCCGGGGTCCTGTGATCTAGACACAGCTGAAGTGTGTGTGAATGTGAGGCTCAGTGTATGAGGGACCAGTCTCAGGGTCCAGTGATCCAGACCCAGCTGAAGTGTGTGTGAATGTGAGGCTCAGTGTGTGAGGGACCAGTCTCAGGGTCCAGTGATCCAGACCCAGCTGAAGTGTGTGTGAATGTGAGGCTCAGTGTGTGAGGGACCAGTCTCAGGGTCTAGTGATCCAGACCCAGCTGAAGTGTGTGTGAATGTGAGGATCAGTGTGTGAGGAACCAGCCTCAGGTTCCAGTAATCCAGACCCAGCTGAAGTGTGTGTGAATGTGAGGATCAGTGTGTGAGGGACCAGTCTCAGGGTCTCGTGAACCAGACCCAGCTGAAGTGTGTGTGAATGTGAGGCTCAGTGTGTGAGGGACCAGTCTCAGGGTCCAGTGATCCAGACCCAGCTGATGTGTGTGTGAATGTGAGGATCAGTGTGTGAGGGACCAGTCTCAGGGTCCAGTGATCCAGACCAAGCTGAAGTGTGTGTGAATGTGAGGATCAGTATGTGAGGGACCAGTCTCAGGGTCTAGTGATCCAGACACAGCTGAAGTGTGTGTGAATGTGAGGATCAGTGTGTGAGGGACCAGTCTCAGGGTCCAGTAATCCAGACCCAGCTGAAGTGTGTGTGAATGTGAGGCTCAGTGTGTGAGGGACCAGTCTCAGGGTCCAGTGATCCAGACCCAGATGAAGTGTGTGTGAATGTGAGGATCAGTGTGTGAGGGACCAGTCTCAGGGTCTCATGATCCAGACCCAGCTGAAGTGTGTGTGAATGTGAGGCTCAGTGTGTGAGGGACTAGTCTCAGGGTCTAGTGATCCAGACCCAGCTGAAGTGTGTGTAAATGTGAGGCTCAGTGTGTGAGGGACCAGTCTCAGGGTCCAGTGATCCAGACCCAGCTGAAGTGTGTGTGAATGTGAGGCTCAGTGTGTGAGGGACCAGTCTCCTGGGTCCTGTGATCTAGACCCAGCTGAAGTGTGTGTGAATGTGAGGATCAGTGTGTGAGGGACCAGTCTCAGGGTCTAGTGATCCAGACCCAGCTGAAGTGTGTGTGAATGGGAGGCTCAGTGTGTGAGGGACCAGTCTCAGGGTCTTGTGATCCAGACCCAGCTGAAGTGTGTGTTAATGTGAGGATCAGTGTGTGAGGGACCAATCTCAGGGTCCAGTAATCCAGACCCAGCTGAAGTGTGTGTGAATGTGAGGATCAGTGTGTGAGGGACCAGTCTCAGGGTCCAGTAATCCAGACCCAGCTGAAGTGTGTGTGAATATGAGGCTCAGTGTGTGAGGGACCAGTCTCAGGGTCCAGTGATCCAGACCCAGCTGAAGTGTGTGTGAATGTGAGGCTCAGTGTGTGAGGGACCAGTCTCCTGGGTCCTGTGATCTAGACCCAGCTGAAGTGTGTGTGAATGTGAGGATCAGTGTGTGAGGGACCAGTCTCAGGGTCTGGTGATCCAGACCCAGCTGAAGTGTGTGTGAATGTGAGGATCAGTGTGTGAGAGGCCAGTCTCAGGGTCCAGTGATCCAAACCCAGCTGAAGTGTGTATGAATGTGAGGATCAGTGTGTGAGGGACCAGTCTCAGGGTCTAGTGATCCAGACCCAGCTGAAGTGTGTGTGAATGTGAGGCTAAGTGTGTGAGGGACCAGTCTCAGGGTCCAGTGATCCAGACCCAGATGAAGTGTGTGTGAATGTGAGGCTCAGTGTGTGAGGGACCAGTCTCAGTGTCTAGTGATCCAGACCCAGCTGAAGTGTGTGTAAATGTGAGGCTCAGTGTGTGAGGGACCAGTCTCCTGGATCCTGTGATCTAGACCCAGCTGAAGTGTGTGTGAATGTGAGGATCAGTGTGTGAGGGACCAGTCTCAGGGTCCAGTGATCCAGACCCAGCTGAAGTGTGTGTGAATGTGAGGATCAGTGTGTGAGGGACCAGTCTCAGGGTCTAGTGATCCAGACCCAGCTGAAGTGTGTGTGAATGGGAGGCTCAGTGTGTGAGGGACCAGTCTCAGGGTCTTGTGATCCAGACCCAGCTGAAGTGTGTGTGAATGTGAGGATCAGTGTGTGAGGGACCAGTCTCAGGGTCCAGTAATCCAGACCCAGCTGAAGTGTGTGTGAATGTGAGGATCAGTGTGTGAGGGACCAGTCTCAGGGTCCTGTAATCCAGACCCAGCTGAAGTTGTGTGAATATGAGGCTCAGTGTGTGAGGGACCAGTCTCAGGGTCTAGTGATCCAGACCCAGCTGAAGTGTGTGTAAATGTGAGGCTCAGTGTGTGATGGACCAGTCTCAGGGTCCAGTGATCCAGACCCAGCTGAAGTGTGTGTGAATGTGAGGCTCAGTGTGTGAGGGACCAGTCTCCTGGGTCCTGTGATCTAGACCCAGCTGAAGTGTGTGTGAATGTGAGGATCAGTGTGTGAGGGACCAGTCTCAGGGTCTGGTGATCCAGACCCAGCTGAAGTGTGTGTGAATGTGAGGATCAGTGTGTGAGAGGCCAGTCTCAGGGTCCAGTGATCCAAACCCAGCTGAAGTGTGTATGAATGTGAGGATCAGTGTGTGAGGGACCAGTCTCAGGGTCTAGTGATCCAGACCCAGCTGAAGTGTGTGTGAATGTGAGGCTAAGTGTGTGAGGGACCAGTCTCAGGGTCCAGTGATCCAGACCCAGATGAAGTGTGTGTGAATGTGAGGCTCAGTGTGTGAGGGACCAGTCTCAGTGTCTAGTGATCCAGACCCAGCTGAAGTGTGTGTAAATGTGAGGCTCAGTGTGTGAGGGACCAGTCTCCTGGATCCTGTGATCTAGACCCAGCTGAAGTGTGTGTGAATGTGAGGATTAGTGTGTGAGGGGCCAGTCTCAGGGTCTAGTGATCCAGACCCAGCTGAAGTGTGTGTGAATGTGAGTCTCAGTGTGTGCGGGACCAGTCTCAGGGTCTAGTGATCCAGACACAGCTGAAGTGTGTGTGAATGTGAGGATCAGTGTGTGAGGGACCAGCCTCAGTGTCCAGTGATCCAGACCCAGTTGAAGTGTGTGTGAATGTGAGGGTCAGTGTGTGAGGGACCAGTCTCATGGTCTCGTGATCCAGACCCAGCTGAAGTGTGTGTGAATGTGAGGCTCAGTGTGTGAGGGACCAGTCTCAAAGTCTAGTGATCCAGACCCAGCTGAAGTGTGTGTGAAGGTGAGGATCAGTGTGTGAGGGACCAGTCTCAGGGTCCAGTGATCCAGACCCAGCTGAAGTGTGTGTGAATGTGAGGATCAGTGTGTGAGGGACCAGTCTCAGGGTCCTTTGATCCAGACCCAGCTGAAGTGTGTGTGAATGTGAGGATCAGTGTGTGAGGGACCAGTCTCAGTGTCCTTTGATCCAGACCCAGCTGAAGTGTGTGTGAATGTGAGGATCAGTGTGTGAGGGACCAGTCTCAGGGTCCAGTAATCCAGACACAGCTGAAGTGTGTGTGAATGTGAGGATCAGTGTTTGAGGGACCAGTCTCAGGGTCCAGTAATCCAGACCCAGCTGAAGTGTGTGTGAATGTGAGGCTCAGTGGGTGAGGGACCAGTCTCAGGGTCGAGTGATCCAGACCCAGCTGAAGACTGTGTGAATGTGAGGCTCAGTGTGTGAGGGACCAGTCTCAGGGTCCAGTGATCTAGACCCAGCTGAAGTGTGTGTGAATGTGAGGCTCAGTGTGTGAGGGACCAGTCTCAGGGTCTGTTGATCCAGACCCAGCTGAAGTGTGTGTGAATGTGAGGAACAGTGTGTGAGAGACCAGTCTCAGGATCCAGTGATCCAAACACAGCTGAAGTGTATATGAATGTGAGGATCAGTGTGTGAGGGACCAGTCTCAGGGTCTAGTGATCCAGACCCAGCTGAAGTGTGTGTGAATGTGAGGCTCAGCGTGTGAGGAACCAGTCTCAGGGTCCAGTGATCCAGACCCAGCTGAAGTGTGTGTGAATGTGAGGCTCAGTGTGTGAGGGACCAGTCTCAGGGTCTAGTGATCCAGACCCAGCTGACGTGTGTGTGAATGTGAGGGTCAGTGTGTGAGGGACCAGTCTCAGGGTTTCGTGATCCAGACCCAGCTGAAGTGTGTGTGAATGTGAGGCTAAGTGTGTGAGGGACCAGTCTCAGGGTCCAGTGATCCAGACCCAGCTGAAGTGTGTGTGAATGTGAGGGTCAGTGTGTGAGCAACCAGCCTCAGGGTCCAGTGATCCAGACCCAGCTGAAGTGTGTGTGAATGTGAGGGTCAGTGTGTGAGGGACCAGTCTCAGGGTCTCGTGATCCAGACCCAGCTGAAGTGTGTGTGAATGTGAGGCTCAGTGTGTGAGGGACCAGTCTCAGTGTCCAGTGATCCAGACCCAGCTGAAGTGTGTGTGAATGTGAGGATCAGTGTGTGAGGGACCAATCTCAGGGTCCAGTGATCTAGACCCAGCTGAAGTGTGTGTGAATGTGAGGATCAGTGTGTGAGGGACCAGTCTCAGGGTCTGGTGATCCAGACCCAGCTGAAGTGTGTGTGAATGTGAGGATCAGTGTGTGAGGGACCAGTCTCAGGGTCCAGTGATCCAAACCCAGCTGAAGTGTGTATCAATGTGAGGATCAGTGTTTGAGTGACCAGTCTCAGGGTCCAGTGATCCAGACCCAGCTCAAATGTGTGTGAATGTGAGGCTCAGTGTGTGAGGGAACAGTCTCAGGGTCCAGTGATCCAGACCCAGCTGAAGTGTGTGTGAATGTGAGGATCAGTGTGTGAGGGACCAGTCCCAGGGTCTGGTGATCCAGACCCAGCTGAAGTGTGTGTGAATGTGAGGCTCAGTGTGTGAGGGACCAGTCTCAGGGTCCAGTGATCCAGACCCAGCTGCAGTGTGTGTGAATATGAGGATCAGTGTGTGAGGGACCAGTCTCAGGGTCTCGTGATCCAGACCCAGCTGAAGTGTGTGTGAATGTGAGGATCAGTGTGTGAGGGACCAGTCTCAGGATCGAGTGATCCAGACCCAGCTGAAGTGTGTGTAAATGTGAGGTTCAGTGTGTGAGGGACCAGTCTCAGGGTCTAGTGATCCAGAACCAGCTGAAGTGTGTGTGAATGTGAGGCTCAGTCTGTGAGGGACCACTCTCAGGGTCTAGTGATCCAGACCCAGCTGAAGTGTGTGTGAATGTGAGGCTCAGTTATTGAGGAACCAGCCTCAGGGTCTAGTGATCCAGACCCAGCTGAAGTGTGTGTGATGTGATGATCAGTATGTGAGGGACCAGTCTCAGGGTCTCGTGATCCAGACCGAGCTGAAGTGTGTGTGAATGTGAGGATCAGTGTGTGAGGGACCAGTCTCAGGGTCCAGTGATCCAAACCCAGCTGAAGTGTATATGAATGTGAGGATCAGTGTGTGAGGGACCAGTCTCAGGGTCTAGTGATCCAGACCCAGCTGAAGTGTGTGTGAATGTGAGGCTCAGTGTGTGAGGGACCAGTCTCAGGGTCCAGTGATCCAGACCCAGCTGAAGTGTGTGTGAATGTGAGGCTCAGTGTGTGAGGGACCAGTCTCAGTGTCTAGTGATCCAGACCCAGCTGAAGTGTGTGTAAATGTGAGGCTCAGTGTCTGATGGACCAGTCTCAGGGTCCAGTGATCCAGACCCAGCTGAAGTGTGTGTGAATGTGAGGCTCAGTGTGTGAGGGACCAGTCTCCTGGGTCCTGTGATCTAGACCCAGCTGAAGTGTGTGTGAATGTGAGGATCAGTGTGTGAGGGACCAGTCTCAGGGTCCAGTGATCCAGACCCAGCTGAAGTGTGTGTGAATGTGAGGCTCAGTGTGTGAGGGACCAGTCTCAGGGTCTGGTGATCCAGACCCAGCTGAAGTGTGTGTGAATGTGAGGATCAGTGTGTGAGAGGCCAGTCTCAGGTTCCAGTGATCCAAACCCAGCTGAAGTGTGTATGAATGTGAGGATCAGTGTGTGAGGGACCAGTCTCAGGGTCTTGTGATCCAGACCCAGCTGAAGTGTGTGTGAATGTGAGGCTAAGTGTGTGAGGGACCAGTCTCAGGGTCCAGTGATCCAGACCCAGATGAAGTGTGTCTGAATGTGAGGCTCAGTGTGTGAGGGACCAGTCTCAGTGTCTAGTGATCCAGACCCAGCTGAAGTGTGTGTAAATGTGAGGCTCAGTGTGTGAGGGACCAGTCTCCTGGATCCTGTGATCTAGACCCAGCTGAAGTGTGTGTGAATGTGAGGCTCAGTGTGTGAGGGACCAGTCTCATGGTCCAGTGATGCAGACCCAGCTGAAGTGTGTGTGAATGTGAGGCTCAGTGTGTGAGGGACCAGTCTCAGGGTCTAGTGATCCAGACCCAACTGAAGTGTGTGTGAATGTGAGGATCAGTATGTGAGGGAGCAGTCTCAGGATCTAGTGATCCAGACCCAGCTGAAGTGTGTGTGAATGTGAGGATCAGTGTGTGAGGGACCAGTCTCAGGGTCCAGTGATCCACACCCAGCTGAAGTGTGTGTGAATGTGAGGATCAGTGTGTGAGGGCCCAGTCTCAGGGTCTAGTGATCCAGACTCAGCTGAAGTGTGTGTGAATGTGAGGTTCAGTGTGTGAGGGACCAGTCTCAGGATCCAGTGATCCAGACCCAGCTGAAGTGTGTGTGAATGTGAGGATCAGTGTGTGAGGGACCAGTCTCAGGGTCCAGTGATCCAGATCCAGCTGAAGTGTGTGTGAATGTGAGGCTCAGTGTGTGAGGGACCAGTCTCAGGGTCTCGTGATCCAGACCCAGCTGAAGTGTGTGTAAATGTGAGGCTCAGTGTGTGAGGGACCAGTTTCAGGGTCTCGTGATCCAGACCCAGCTGAAGTGTGTGTGAATGTGAGGATCAGTGTGTGAGGGACCAGTCTCAGGGTCTAGTGATCCAGACCCAGCTGAAGTGTGTGTGAATGTGAGGATCAGTGTGTGAGAGACCAGTCTCAGGGTCCAGTGATCCAGACCCAGCTGAAGTGTGTGTGAATGTGAGGATCAGTGTGTGAGGGACCAGTCTCAGGGTCCAGTGATCCAGACCCAGCTGAAGTGTGTGTGAATGCGAGGCTCAGTGTGTGAGGGACCAGTCTCAGGGTCCAGTGATCCAGACCCAGCTGAAGTGTGTGTGAATGTGAGGATCAGTGTGTGAGGGACCAGTCTCAGGGTCCAGTGATCCAGACCCAGCTGAAGACTGTGTGAATATGAGGCTCAGTGTGTGAGGGACCAGTCTCCGGGGTCCTGTGATCTAGACACAGCTGAAGTGTGTGTGAATGTGAGGCTCAGTGTATGAGGGACCAGTCTCAGGGTCCAGTGATCCAGACCCAGCTGAAGTGTGTGTGAATGTGAGGCTCAGTGTGTGAGGGACCAGTCTCAGGGTCCAGTGATCCAGACCCAGCTGAAGTGTGTGTGAATGTGAGGCTCAGTGTGTGAGGGACCAGTCTCAGGGTCTAGTGATCCAGACCCAGCTGAAGTGTGTGTGAATGTGAGGATCAGTGTGTGAGGAACCAGCCTCAGGTTCCAGTAATCCAGACCCAGCTGAAGTGTGTGTGAATGTGAGGATCAGTGTGTGAGGGACCAGTCTCAGGGTCTCGTGAACCAGACCCAGCTGAAGTGTGTGTGAATGTGAGGCTCAGTGTGTGAGGGACCAGTCTCAGGGTCCAGTGATCCAGACCCAGCTGATGTGTGTGTGAATGTGAGGATCAGTGTGTGAGGGACCAGTCTCAGGGTCCAGTGATCCAGACCAAGCTGAAGTGTGTGTGAATGTGAGGATCAGTATGTGAGGGACCAGTCTCAGGGTCTAGTGATCCAGACACAGCTGAAGTGTGTGTGAATGTGAGGATCAGTGTGTGAGGGACCAGTCTCAAGGTCCAGTGATCCAGACCCAGCTGAAGTGTGTGTGAATGTGAGGATCAGTGTGTGAGGGCCCAGTCTCAGGGTCTAGTGATCCAGACTCAGCTGAAGTGTGTGTGAATGTGAGGTTCAGTGTGTGAGGGACCAGTCTCAGGATCCAGTGATCCAGACCCAGCTGAAGTGTGTGTGAATGTGAGGATCAGTGTGTGAGGGACCAGTCTCAGGGTCCAGTGATCCAGATCCAGCTGAAGTGTGTGTGAATGTGAGGCTCAGTGTGTGAGGGACCAGTCTCAGGGTCTCGTGATCCAGACCCAGCTGAAGTGTGTGTAAATGTGAGGCTCAGTGTGTGAGGGACCAGTTTCAGGGTCTCGTGATCCAGACCCAGCTGAAGTGTGTGTGAATGTGAGGATCAGTGTGTGAGGGACCAGTCTCAGGGTCGAGTGATCCAGACCCAGCTGAAGTGTGTGTGAATGTGAGGATCAGTGTGTGAGAGACCAGTCTCAGGGTCCAGTGATCCAGACCCAGCTGAAGTGTGTGTGAATGTGAGGATCAGTGTGTGAGGGACCAGTCTCAGGGTCCAGTGATCCAGACCCAGCTGAAGTGTGTGTGAATGCGAGGCTCAGTGTGTGAGGGACCAGTCTCAGGTTCCAGTGATCCAGACCCAGCTGAAGTGTGTGTGAATGTGAGGATCAGTGTGTGAGGGACCAGTCTCAGGGTCCAGTGATCCAGACCCAGCTGAAGACTGTGTGAATATGAGGCTCAGTGTGTGAGGGACCAGTCTCCGGGGTCCTGTGATCTAGACACAGCTGAAGTGTGTGTGAATGTGAGGCTCAGTGTATGAGGGACCAGTCTCAGGGTCCAGTGATCCAGACCCAGCTGAAGTGTGTGTGAATGTGAGGCTCAGTGTGTGAGGGACCAGTCTCAGGGTCCAGTGATCCAGACCCAGCTGAAGTGTGTGTGAATGTGAGGCTCAGTGTGTGAGGGACCAGTCTCAGGGTCTAGTGATCCAGACCCAGCTGAAGTGTGTGTGAATGTGAGGATCAGTGTGTGAGGAACCAGCCTCAGGTTCCAGTAATCCAGACCCAGCTGAAGTGTGTGTGAATGTGAGGATCAGTGTGTGAGGGACCAGTCTCAGGGTCTCGTGAACCAGACCCAGCTGAAGTGTGTGTGAATGTGAGGCTCAGTGTGTGAGGGACCAGTCTCAGGGTCCAGTGATCCAGACCCAGCTGATGTGTGTGTGAATGTGAGGATCAGTGTGTGAGGGACCAGTCTCAGGGTCCAGTGATCCAGACCAAGCTGAAGTGTGTGTGAATGTGAGGATCAGTATGTGAGGGACCAGTCTCAGGGTCTAGTGATCCAGACACAGCTGAAGTGTGTGTGAATGTGAGGATCAGTGTGTGAGGGACCAGTCTCAGGGTCCAGTAATCCAGACCCAGCTGAAGTGTGTGTGAATGTGAGGCTCAGTGTGTGAGGGACCAGTCTCAGGGTCCAGTGATCCAGACCCAGATGAAGTGTGTGTGAATGTGAGGATCAGTGTGTGAGGGACCAGTCTCAGGGTCTCATGATCCAGACCCAGCTGAAGTGTGTGTGAATGTGAGGCTCAGTGTGTGAGGGACTAGTCTCAGGGTCTAGTGATCCAGACCCAGCTGAAGTGTGTGTAAATGTGAGGCTCAGTGTGTGAGGGACCAGTCTCAGGGTCCAGTGATCCAGACCCAGCTGAAGTGTGTGTGAATGTGAGGCTCAGTGTGTGAGGGACCAGTCTCCTGGGTCCTGTGATCTAGACCCAGCTGAAGTGTGTGTGAATGTGAGGATCAGTGTGTGAGGGACCAGTCTCAGGGTCTAGTGATCCAGACCCAGCTGAAGTGTGTGTGAATGGGAGGCTCAGTGTGTGAGGGACCAGTCTCAGGGTCTTGTGATCCAGACCCAGCTGAAGTGTGTGTTAATGTGAGGATCAGTGTGTGAGGGACCAATCTCAGGGTCCAGTAATCCAGACCCAGCTGAAGTGTGTGTGAATGTGAGGATCAGTGTGTGAGGGACCAGTCTCAGGGTCCAGTAATCCAGACCCAGCTGAAGTGTGTGTGAATATGAGGCTCAGTGTGTGAGGGACCAGTCTCAGGGTCCAGTGATCCAGACCCAGCTGAAGTGTGTGTGAATGTGAGGCTCAGTGTGTGAGGGACCAGTCTCCTGGGTCCTGTGATCTAGACCCAGCTGAAGTGTGTGTGAATGTGAGGATCAGTGTGTGAGGGACCAGTCTCAGGGTCTGGTGATCCAGACCCAGCTGAAGTGTGTGTGAATGTGAGGATCAGTGTGTGAGAGGCCAGTCTCAGGGTCCAGTGATCCAAACCCAGCTGAAGTGTGTATGAATGTGAGGATCAGTGTGTGAGGGACCAGTCTCAGGGTCTAGTGATCCAGACCCAGCTGAAGTGTGTGTGAATGTGAGGCTAAGTGTGTGAGGGACCAGTCTCAGGGTCCAGTGATCCAGACCCAGATGAAGTGTGTGTGAATGTGAGGCTCAGTGTGTGAGGGACCAGTCTCAGTGTCTAGTGATCCAGACCCAGCTGAAGTGTGTGTAAATGTGAGGCTCAGTGTGTGAGGGACCAGTCTCCTGGATCCTGTGATCTAGACCCAGCTGAAGTGTGTGTGAATGTGAGGATCAGTGTGTGAGGGACCAGTCTCAGGGTCCAGTGATCCAGACCCAGCTGAAGTGTGTGTGAATGTGAGGATCAGTGTGTGAGGGACCAGTCTCAGGGTCTAGTGATCCAGACCCAGCTGAAGTGTGTGTGAATGGGAGGCTCAGTGTGTGAGGGACCAGTCTCAGGGTCTTGTGATCCAGACCCAGCTGAAGTGTGTGTGAATGTGAGGATCAGTGTGTGAGGGACCAGTCTCAGGGTCCAGTAATCCAGACCCAGCTGAAGTGTGTGTGAATGTGAGGATCAGTGTGTGAGGGACCAGTCTCAGGGTCCTGTAATCCAGACCCAGCTGAAGTTGTGTGAATATGAGGCTCAGTGTGTGAGGGACCAGTCTCAGGGTCTAGTGATCCAGACCCAGCTGAAGTGTGTGTAAATGTGAGGCTCAGTGTGTGATGGACCAGTCTCAGGGTCCAGTGATCCAGACCCAGCTGAAGTGTGTGTGAATGTGAGGCTCAGTGTGTGAGGGACCAGTCTCCTGGGTCCTGTGATCTAGACCCAGCTGAAGTGTGTGTGAATGTGAGGATCAGTGTGTGAGGGACCAGTCTCAGGGTCTGGTGATCCAGACCCAGCTGAAGTGTGTGTGAATGTGAGGATCAGTGTGTGAGAGGCCAGTCTCAGGGTCCAGTGATCCAAACCCAGCTGAAGTGTGTATGAATGTGAGGATCAGTGTGTGAGGGACCAGTCTCAGGGTCTAGTGATCCAGACCCAGCTGAAGTGTGTGTGAATGTGAGGCTAAGTGTGTGAGGGACCAGTCTCAGGGTCCAGTGATCCAGACCCAGATGAAGTGTGTGTGAATGTGAGGCTCAGTGTGTGAGGGACCAGTCTCAGTGTCTAGTGATCCAGACCCAGCTGAAGTGTGTGTAAATGTGAGGCTCAGTGTGTGAGGGACCAGTCTCCTGGATCCTGTGATCTAGACCCAGCTGAAGTGTGTGTGAATGTGAGGCTCAGTGTGTGAGGGACCAGTCTCATGGTCCAGTGATCCTGACCCAGCTGAAGTGTGTGTGAATGTGAGGCTCAGTGTGTGAGGGACCAGTCTCAGGGTCTAGTGATCCAGACCCAACTGAAGTGTGTGTGAATGTGAGGATCAGTATGTGAGGGAGCAGTCTCAGGATCTAGTGATCCAGACCCAGCTGAAGTGTGTGTGAATGTGAGGATCTGTGTGTGAGGGACCAGTCTCAGGGTCCAGTGATCCAGACCCAGCTGAAGTGTGTGTGAATGTGAGGATCAGTGTGTGAGGGCCCAGTCTCAGGGTCTAGTGATCCAGACTCAGCTGAAGTGTGTGTGAATGTGAGGTTCAGTGTGTGAGGGACCAGTCTCAGGATCCAGTGATCCAGACCCAGCTGAAGTGTGTGTGAATGTGAGGATCAGTGTGTGAGGGACCAGTCTCAGGGTCCATAGATCCACATCCAGCTGAAGTGTGTGTGAATGTGAGGCTCAGTGTGTGAGGGACCGGTCTCAGGGTCCAGTGATCCAGACCCAGCTGAAGTGTGTGTGAATGTGAGGATCAGTGTGTGAGGGACCAGTCTCAGGGTCCAGTGATCCAGACCCAGCTGAAGACTGTGTGAATGTGAGGCTCAGTGTGTGAGGGACCAGTCTCCGGGGTCCTGTGATCTAGACACAGCTGAAGTGTGTGTGAATGTGAGGCTCAGTGTATGAGGGACCAGTCTCAGGGTCCAGTGATCCAGACCCAGCTGAAGTGTGTGTGAATGTGAGGCTCAGTGTGTGAGGGACCAGTCTCAGGGTCCAGTGATCCAGACCCAGCTGAAGTGTGTGTGAATGTGAGGCTCAGTGTGTGAGGGACCAGTCTCAGGGTCCAGTGATCCAGACCCAGCTGAAGTGTGTGTGAATGTGAGGATCAGTGTGTGAGGGACCAGTCTCAGGGTCCAGTGATCCACACCCAGCTGAAGACTGTGTGAATGTGAGGCTCAGTGTGTGAGGGACCAGTCTCCGGGGTCCTGTGATCTAGACACAGCTGAAGTGTGTGTGAATGTGAGGCTCAGTGTATGAGGGACCAGTCTCAGGGTCCAGTGATCCAGACCCAGCTGAAGTGTGTGTGAATGTGAGGCTCAGTGTGTGAGGGACCAGTCTCAGGGTCCAGTGATCCAGACCCAGCTGAAGTGTGTGTGAATGTGAGGCTCAGTGTGTGAGGGACCAGTCTCAGGGTCTAGTGATCCAGACCCAGCTGAAGTGTGTGTGAATGTGAGGCTCAGTGTGTGAGGGACCAGTTTCAGGGTCTCGTGATCCAGACCCAGCTGAAGTGTGTGTGAATGTGAGGATCAGTGTGTGAGGGACCAGTCTCAGGGTCTAGTGATCCAGACCCAGCTGAAGTGTGTGTGAATGTGAGGATCAGTGTGTGAGAGGCCAGTCTCAGGGTCCAGTGATCCAGACCCAGCTGAAGTGTGTGTGAATGTGAGGATCAGTGTGTGAGGGACCAGTCTCAGGGTCCAGTGATCCAGACCCAGCTGAAGTGTGTGTGAATGTGAGGCTCAGTGTGTGAGGGACCAGTCTCAGGGTCCAGTGATCCAGACCGAGCTGAAGTGTGTGTGAATGTGAGGATCAGTGTGTGAGGGACCAGTCTCAGGGTCCAGTGATCCAGACCCAGCTGAAGACTGTGTGAATGTGAGGCTCAGTGTGTGAGGGACCAGTCTCCGGGGTCCTGTGATCTAGACACAGCTGAAGTGTGTGTGAATGTGAGGCTCAGTGTATGAGGGACCAGTCTCAGGGTCCAGTGATCCAGACCCAGCTGAAGTGTGTGTGAATGTGAGGCTCAGTGTGTGAGGGACCAGTCTCAGGGTCTCGTGATCCAGACCCAGCTGAAGTGTGTGTGAATGTGAGGCTCAGTGTGTGAGGGACCAGTCTCAGGGTCCAGTGATCCAGACCCAGCTGATGTGTGTGTGAATGTGAGGATCAGTGTGTGAGGGACCAGTCTGAGGTCCAGTGATCCAGACCAAGCTGAAGTGTGTGTGAATGTGAGGATCAGTATGTGAGGGACCAGTCTCAGGGTCTAGTGATCCAGACCCAGCTGAAGTGTGTGTGAATGTGAGGATCAGTGTGTGAGGGACCAGTCTCAGGGTCCAGTGATCCAGACCTAGCTGAAGTGTGTGTGAATGTGAGGCTCAGTGTGTGAGGGACCAGTCTCAGGGTCCAGTGATCCAGACCCAGCTGAAGTGTGTGTGAATGTGAGGATCAGTGTGTGAGTGACCAGTCTCAGGGTCTCATGATCCAGACCCAGCTGAAGTTTGTGTGAATGTGAGGCTCAGTGTGTGAGGGACTAGTCTCAGGGTCCAGTGATCCAGACCAAGCTGAAGTGAGTGTGAATGTGAGGATCAATGTGTGAGAGACCAGTCTCAGGGTCCTGTGATCTAGACCCAGCTGAAGTGTGTGTGAATGTGAGGCTCAGTGTGTGAGGGACCAGTCTCAGGGTCCAGTGATCCAGACCCAGCTGAAGTGTGTGTGAATGTGATGATCAGTGTGTGAGGGACCAGTCTCAGGGTCTCGTGAGCCAGACCCAGCTGAAGTGTGTGTGAATGTGAGGCTCAGTGTGTGAGGGACCAGTCTCAGGGTCCAGTGATCCAGACCCAGCTCAAATGTGTGTGAATGTGAGGCTCAGTGTGTGAGGGACCAGTCTCCTGGATCCTGTGACACTCTCCCCTCCCCCAGGGACACTCTCCCCTCCCCCCCGGGACACTCTCCCCTCCCCTCCCCCCGAGACACTCTTCCCTCCCCCCGGGACACTCACCCCTCCCCCCGGGACACTCTCCACTCCCCCCGAGACACTCTCCCCTCCCCCCGTGACACTCACCCCTCCCCCCGAGACACTGTCCCCTCCCCCCGAGACACTCACCCCGACCCCTGTAACACTCACCCCTCCCCCCGGGACACTCTCCCCTCCCCTCCCCCCGGAACACACTCGCCTCCCCTCCCCCCGGGACACTCTCCACTCCCCTCCCTCCGAGACACTCTCCGCTCCCCTCCCCCCGGGACACTCTCCCCTCCCCTCCCCCCGAGACACTCTCCCCTCCCCCCGAGACCCCTCCCCTCCCCCCGAGACACTCTCCACTCCCCTCCCCCCGAGACACTCTCCCCTCCCCTCCCCCCGGGACACTCTCCCCTCCCCTCCCCCCGAAACACTCTCCCCTCCCCCCGAGACACCTCCCCTCCCCTCCCCCCGAGACACTCTCCACTCCCCTCCCCACGAGACACTCACCCCTCCTCCCGAGACACTCTCCCCTCCCACCGAGACACTCTCCCCTCCCCCCGAGACACGGTCCCCTCCCCCCGAGTCACTCTCCACTCCCCCCGAAACACTCTCCCCTCCCCCGAGACACTCTCCCCTCCCCGTGAGACACTCTCCCTTACCCCTGAGACACTCTCCCCTCTCCCGAGACACTCGCCCCTCCCCCAGAGACGCTCTCCCCTCCCCCCGAGACACTGTCCCCTCCCCCCCGGGACACTCTCCCCTCCCCCCGAGACACTCTCCCCTCCCCTCGGGTCACTCTCCCCTCCCCTCGGGACAATCTCCCCTCCCCCCGAGACACACTCACCTCCCCCTGAGACACTCTCCCCTCCCCTCCCCCCGAGACTCTCTCCCCTCCCCTCCCCACGGAACACACTCGCCTCCCCTCCCCCTGGGACACACTCCCTTCCCCTCCCCCCGGAACACTCTCCCCTCCCCTCCCCCCGGGACACTCTCCCCTCCCCTCCCCCCGGGACACTCTCCACTCCCCTGCCCCCGAGACACTCTCCCCTCCCCCCGAGACACTCTCTCCTTCCCCCGAGACACTCTCCCCTCCCCCGAGACACTCTCCCCTCCCCGTGAGACACTCTCCCCCCCCCGAGACACTCTCCCCTCCCCCCGAGACACCCCTCCTCCCGAGACACTCTCCCCTCCCCGTCGGACATTCTCCCCTCCCCCTGGGACACTCTCCCCTCCCCACGGGACACTCACCCCTCCCCTCGGGACACTCTCCCCTCCCCTCGGGACACTCTCCCCTCCCCTACCCCTGGGAAACTCTCCACTCTCCTCGGGAAACTCTCCCCTCCCCTCCTCCCGGAACACACTCCCCTCCCCTCCCCCCGAGACACTCTCCACTCCCCCGAGACACTCTCCCCTCCCCGAGACACTCTCCCCTCCCCCCGAGACACGCTCCACGCGCCCCGAGACATTCTCCCCTCCCCCCGAGACACTCTCCCCTCCCCGAGACATTCTCCACTCCCCCGAGACACGCTCCCCTCCCCCCGAGACACTCTCCCCTCCCCCCGAGACACTCTCCCCTCCCCCGAGACACTCTCCCCTCCCCCGAGACACTCTCCCCTCCCCACGGGACACTCACCCCTCCCCTCTCCCCGGGACACTCTCCCCTCCCCTCCCCCCGGGACACACTTCCCTCCCCTACCCCCGGGACACTCTCCACTCCCCACGGGACACTCACCCCTCCCCTCGGGACACTCTCCCCTCCACTCGGGACACTATCCCCTCCCCTCCCCCTGGGAAACTCTCCACTCTCCTCGGGAAACTCTCCCCTCCCCTCCCCCCGGGACACTCTCCCCTCCCCTCCCCCCGAGACACACTTCCCTCCCCTCCCCCCGAGACACTCTCCCCTCCCCCGAGACACTCTCCCCTCCCCCCGAGACACACTTCCCTCCCCCTGAGACAATCTCCCCTCCCCCCGAGACACTCTACCCTCCCTCCCAAAACACTCTCCCCTCCCCACGAGACAATCTCCCCTCCCCCCGAGACACTCTCCCCTCCCCCCGAGACACTCTCCCCTCCCCCCGAGACACTCTCCCCTCCCCCCGAGACACTCCACCCTCCCCCCGAGACACTCTCCCCTCCCCCGAAACACTCTCCCCTCCCCCGAGACACTCTCCCCACCCCGTGAGACACTCTCCCCCCCCGAGACACTCTCCCCTCCCCACGAGACACTCTCCCCTCCCCCCGGGACACTCTCCCCTCGCCTCCCCCCGGGACATACTTCCCTCCCCTCCCCCGGGACACTCTCCCCTCCCCACGGGACACTCACCCCTCCCCTCGGGAAACTCTCCACTCTCCTCGGGAAACTCTCCCCTCCCCTCCCCCCGGAATACACTCCCCTCCCCTCCCCCCGAGACACTCTCCCCTCCCCGAGACACTCTCCACTCCCCCCGAGACACGCTCCACTCGCCCCGAGAGATTCTCTCCTCCCCCCGAGACACTCTCCCCTCCCCCCGAGACACTCTCCCCTCCCCCTGAGACACTCTCCCCTCCCCCCGGGACACTCTCCCCTCCCCGTGAGACACACTCCCCTCCCCCTGAGACACTCTCCCCTCCCCCGAGACACTCTCCCCTCCCCCCGGGACACTCTCCCTTCCCCCCGGGACACTCTCCCCTCCTCCCGGGACACTCTCCCCTCCCCTCGGGACACTCTCCCCTCCCTTTGGGACACTCTCCCCTCCCCCCGAGACACTCTCCCGTCCCCCAGGGACACTCACCCCTCCCCCCGGGACACTCTCCCCTACCCCTGAGACGATCTCCCCTCCCCCGAGACACTCGCCCCTCCACCCGAGACACTCTCCCCTCCCCCCGAGACACTCTCCCCTCCCCCCGAGACACTCTCCAATCCCCCTGGGACACTCTCCCCTCCCCCTGGGACACTCGCCCCTCCCCCCGAGACACTCTCCCCTCCCCCCGAGACACTCTCCCCTCCCCCCGAGACACTCTCCCCTCCCCCCAGGACACTCTCCTTACCCTCCCCCGGGATACTCTTCCCTCCCCCCGGGACACTCTCCCCTCCCACCGAGACACTCTCTCCTCCCCCCGAGACACTCTCCCCTCCCCCCGAGACACTCTCCCCTCCCCCCGAGACACTCTCCCCTCCCCCGAGACACTCTCCCCTCCCCCGAGACACTCTCCCCTCCCCACGGGACACTCACCCCTCCCCTCCCCCCGGGACACACTTCCCTCCCCTCCCCCCGGGACACTCTCCACTCCCCACGGGACACTCACCCCTCCCCTCGGGACACTCTCCTCTCCCCGAGACACTCTCCCCTCCCCCCGAGACACGCTCCACTCGCCCCGAGAGATTCTCTCCTCCCCCCGAGACACTCTCCCCTCCCCCCGAGACACTCTCCCCTACCCCCGAGACACTCTCCCCTCCACACGGGACACTCTCCCCTCCCCTCCCCCCGGGACATACTTCCCTCCCCTCCCCCGGGACACTCTCCCCTCCCCACGGGACACTCACCCCTCCCCTCGGGAAACTCTCCCCTCCCCTCCTCCCGGAACACACTCCCCTCCCCTCCCCCCGAGACACTCTCCACTCCCCCGAGACACTCTCCCCTCCCCGAGACACTCTCCCCTCCCCCCGAGACACGCTCCACGCGCCCCGAGACATTCTCCCCTCCCCCCGAGACACTCTCCCCTCCCCGAGACATTCTCCACTCCCCCCGAGACACGCTCCCCTCCCCCCGAGACACTCTCCCCTCCCCCCGAGACACTCTCCCCTCCCCCGAGACACTCTCCCCTCCCCCGAGACACTCTCCCCTCCCCAAGGGACACTCACCCCTCCCCTCTCCCCGGGACACACTCCCCTCCCCTCCCCCCGGGACACACTTCCCTCCCCTCCCCCCGGGACACTCTCCACTCCCCACGGGACACTCACCCCTCCCCTCGGGACACTATCCCCTCCCCTCCCCCTGGGAAACTCTCCACTCTCCTCGGGAAACTCTCCCCTCCCCTCCCCCCGGGACACTCTCCCCTCCCCTCCCCCCGAGACACACTTCCCTCCCCTCCCCCCGAGACACTCTCCCCTCCCCCCGAGACACTCTCCCCTCCCCCCGAGACACTCTTCCCTCCCCCTGAGACAATCTCCCCTCCCCCCGAGACACTCTACCCTCCCCCCGAGACACTCTCCCCTCCCCACGAGACTCTCTCCCCTCCCCCCGAGACAATCTCCCCTCCCCCCGAGACACTCCACCCTCCCCCGAGACACTCTCCCCTCCCCCGAAACACTCTCCACTCCCCCGAGAAACTCTCCCCACCCCGTGAGACACTCTCCCCCCCCTGAGACAATCTCCCCTCCCCCCGAGACACTCTACCCTCCCCCG
The DNA here is from genome assembly GCF_044704955.1 of Pristiophorus japonicus. Classification (NCBI taxonomy): domain Eukaryota; kingdom Metazoa; phylum Chordata; class Chondrichthyes; family Pristiophoridae; genus Pristiophorus; species Pristiophorus japonicus. Next base: position 955,172 of record NW_027252274.1, read on the forward strand.
AGACACTCTCCCCTCCCCACGAGACTCTCTCCCCTCCCCCCGAGACAATCTCCCCTCCCCCCGAGACACTCCACCCTCCCCCCGAGACACTCTCCCCTCCCCCGAAACACTCTCCACTCCCCCGAGACACTCTCCCCTCCCCACGAGACACTCTCCCCTCCCCCCGGGACACTCTCCCCTCGCCTCCCCCCGGGACATACTTCCCTCCCCTCCCCCGGGACACTCTCCCCTCCCCACGGGACACTCACCCCTCCCCTCGGGAAACTCTCCACTCTCCTCGGGAAACTCTCCCCTCCCCTCCCCCCGGAATACACTCCCCTCCCCTCCCACCGAGACACTCTCCCCTCCCCGAGACACTCTCCCCTCCCCCCGAGACACGCTCCACTCGCCCCGAGAGATTCTCTCCTCCCCCCGAGACACTCTCCCCTCCCCCCGAGACACTCTCCCCTCCCCCTGAGACACTCTCCCCTCCCCCCGGGACACTCTCCCCTCCCCGTGAGACACACTCCCCTCCCCCTGAGACACTCTCCCCTCCCCCGAGACAC